>NC_041382.1:58727476-58736632 GCF_002162155.2 Triticum dicoccoides | reverse complement strand
CTGTTCATCCAGAGGCAGCATCGATCGGCTTTAGTTAGCAGCAGTAGCGAAGGAATCGCTCGATCGGGTTCAGTTAACAGCCATCAATCGATTGCTCGGGTTCAGTAACGCGTAGCCTGACGTGCAATCGCTCAGGTTCAGTTAGAGCCCAACGCCTCGCACCCACGCGCGTGCGTGTACGAGAGAAACACGCATCGCCTGGCCACGACCACCCACCGTAACCAGGAACACCTTGATATTTTCCTCGCCCTCGCTTCTACCATAGTTTTTTCCGTCATGGATGGCCCAAAGAATGTCATGCAGTTGCGTCTCCGGCCCACCCAGGACGAAAGACCCATTTTCTGTCATGTTTTTTGTCATAGACGTAGGACCCCACCACATCTATGATGATACCGGGTTTTGTCACAATTATTTTCATAGAAGTGTCATAGGTATGACAGAAAAAAAATTCGTTCGGCCCAAAATGTCACGGATGTGTCTTTTTTTGTAGTGAGATGCCCGGTCCGCGCGGCATCATAACAGTCAACGAAAACACAGAACGCTCCCTCCAGACAGAGGAGCACACCACCACCATAGCAGCTGAGGTACAAAGCGGCCTTCTCAAGAAGCATCATAGTCTAGTTGCCGAGCCCCTGGACATCATTAAGAGGGTCCGGACTACACTGCGACAGGACAGCGCGGCTTGTCAAGAGCTCGATTAGCAACTCAGACCACGCGTCCATAACTACGCACTCAAAATTCCATGGGCATCGACGGAGGCATAAGCTATCCCGGGATCCACGGTTCGGCCAGACCGATCCCGGACACACATATAACTTTACTATCTCCTTTTCCCTTGTTTCAGGTTTCTCCTATGGGGGCCTCCTTCGACGGCCTGATTAATGATCCCGTCAAAAGATAAACACACCGGATTGACACGGAGCACAGGCGTACATGGGAAGCCCTAAAGGCTAACCCTTTTTCAGGACCCACGCGCAGTCCGCTTTTGGGTATGGCATGTCAAATAGCCGGTTGCTTATTGCATTATTTTGTACCAATGTGCTTGGACGCATTAACCCAACTATAATGGAAACAGTTCATGATCCAAGTTCAAGGGCTCCAGATCCTATCTCTGTTCTCCCTCTGTTTTCCTTTATATTACTTATTTCCTAGGAGCCGTACACTTTGGTACGTTTCATATTTGCCAGGGGCTCCCCATCGCCCCACGGTACGGCAACAAAGTCCGAACAATCCTTAAAGATAAGTTCGGCACCCCGAATTTAGCATTATATGCATTGGCTCCGAATCATGTCTTTGGTCAACAGTTGGGTTGCCCGGCTCCTGTACTTGCTACCCTACGTTCCGCTAAATCGGCTAGGGTAGTAAAGGGAGAACTACTGCGATTGTGCCCTGGCCTTGACCAGATGAGCACCTTAGTAGAGAATGCCGAAAACTGACTGTCATGATACGGCGAGAGCCAGTCAGCTATTCGAGGGTCACAAATCGTTGGAGATTTTTTTCCGCATTACGCGAAAGATTGGCACTTCCCGATCAGATGCTGACAGCACCGTGGTTCGAACCAGGGGCTGCACCTATGCTTTATTATAAAAACTCCTATGGCTAAGTGAGGGCGTTTAAGCCATACAGTCTGATTGCCTTGTTCGTTGCGCTAAACAACCCCTTCAAGGACCATATAATTGGATCAAAATTGTTTAGATTCCACCCCGAACACCTCCATACTACCTACGTGAGGGCAGAAGCCGACGATTGGCCAACCCTCAGATTACATACAACACGGCCGCACAGGAGGAAACAATTCAAAGCATAACAAAATTACATTACAAAACATGCTTTGTTCTCATAATACAAGGCAAAGGCAACATGAATACATTTATTCAAATACAATGTCCTGCGAACATTGTGCTGCCGCAAGGTGAGACCCCTCCAGGACATCCGCAAAATACCGTTCGGGTGTTTGGTGTTCCTTGCGCTCCGGTGGCCCTCTGGTCACCTCGACGGCGTCCATCTTCGCCCACCACATCTTTCAATGGGCGAAGGTCATGCGCGCACCTTCAATCAGGTCGAGCGCTTGACGACGTCCAGCGGAGGACAGACGTTCACCATCCGCCTCACGAGTCCGAAGTAGCTACTTGGCATAGCCGAATTATGAAATCCTTCATGGCTAGTTCGGCCACCCTATGCAGCTCCACCAACTGTTTCAACTGATCGGTGAAGGACACGGGATGCTCTGGCGCCGCATACTGCGACCAGAATAGCTTCTCCGTAGAACCCCCTTCTTCGGCTCAATAGAACTCCGCAACGTCTGATACACTGCGTGGTAAATCCGCAAAAGCTCCTGGGGAACTCCGAACCCGGGTTAGTAAAAGGTACTGCTTCTCCGCATACTTGCTTTGCATCTTAAATGCCTTACCCGCCGTGATGTTCTTGGCCTCCTGGATCTCCTGGAGGGCAGCCTGGGCATCATTCCGTACGCTCCATGCTCTGACGAGCCTTGGCGAGTTCGTTCCCTTGAACCGATGCATCATGCTCCAAGGCTTCGCATTTCTTGACCGCATCCTGGAGCTCCTGCTGGACTTCTTTAACCCAGGCCTTGGACTTCTTACGGGCGGCTTGCTGCTAGACAGCCTTCTCCTCGGCCTCGCCCAGGGCCTTCTTCAGGGCCTCGACCTCGGTCGCGGCTCCTGCACATATTACGACACAACGGTCAATATACGGCATCTATCCTTTCTAAACACACAACAAGTCGTCACTCACCTTGCTTCTCCTGGAGCCGAACCTTAACCTCACCGAGCTCGTTCTCGGTCCGCTCCAGCCTCTGCCTCAGCTCAGAGACTTCGGCAACATGGGAGGTTGCGGCCAACAGCGACGCCTGCTTATTCATACATATTATGTTAGTCTCCTACAACAAAAGATTGATCCTCTGTCCGGTTCTTCTTGCCGAACACCGGACAGTGTCTCAAGGGCTACTGGCTACACAGGGTTTTTCTCTTTCTTACCTCGAAACCTGTCAACAGGTTGTTGCAGGCTTCATTCAGTCCACTCTTGGTGGATTAAATCTTCTCGATCACCGCACCCATAAGTACACGGTGCTCGTCCATGACGGAGGCGCCTCGAAGCGCCTCCATCAGGTTATCTGGCGCCCCTAGATGGACAAGGGCCACCGGTGGAAGCGGTGCATCCCCCTCCTTCAAAGGGGGCTGCTCGCCCGACTCCGGAACCATATGGGCCTCCGGAATCGTATTCCGCTGAGGGACGAACTGGATGCGGCCCTCTTCGCCAATCTCCATGGGGATCGGCTCCGCCATGTGTCCGGTCGTGGAGGTCTCTCCTTGTGGCACCTCCCAGACAACGTCCTGGGCTCCTCCCCGGTTCGGAGCGGTCCTAAGGGATAACACTTTGGTGTCATCTGTCGTGGTTCTAAGTCTGACAGTAGAATGGGGGTAGGGATGTAGAGGCAAGATCCTAGCTATGGAGGAGTTGTACACGCGAGTTCTACGAGTTCAGGCCCTTCTCGGAGGAAGTAACAGCCCTACGTCTCGGAGCTCAGAGGCGGTCGACTGGATTATATGCGTGTGTGTTACAAGGGGTGCGAACCCCTGTCCCTGAGGAGGGGGTGGCTTATATAGAGTTCGCCGGACCCCTCCCGCCCTCAGTTACAAAAGGGTTTAAGGTACATAAAGAAGGGGACGTTACTGGTAACGCCTGCAATAAAGATACATAATGACCATTAAAGCTATGACTTAATTTCCAACTGTTGCAGAGTGGAGTGGCTCTAGATCTTCCGATAGTCGAGTGATTGTCCATACGGTCGAGTGTCTTCGAGACTGTCGAGTGGAACTTAGCTTCATGGTCAAGTGGATGGTGATTTTTCTCCGAATGCTTCTGGTTCTTTTAGAGATGTCCTTGGGAAGGGTATCTTGGATAGATCCATGACCCTACCCTAGGTACATAGCTTCATCATTAGCCCCCGAATGGATCAGGGTTTGAGTGAGGAAGGAGTTGGGAACACTTCCGACTCAGTTTTCGTGCTATGAGTAAATCTTGTTCTGGATCAATGAACGTAGGTGACGGCACCAACTTCTTTTTCAATCGCCTTGATCCATTCTTATTTTTTGTCGAGTGAACTTTTATGGAAGAGTTGCGGGTGATGATGCGGAGGATGTCTTCTGTCTGACAAGTTGTTCTGCTGTCCGCGGATTTCGCGGGATCCGAATTTTGGGAAGCGCGCTGGGCGGGGGAGGCCGTGGTAATCGGGACGGATTAGGAAGGTTGCCTCGATCCTCGCTCCACATTTTTCGCCACGTATCGCGCGCGCGACTGTTGCGAGATTTGATAAAATAGTCCGGGCCTACAAGTCAGTCACTCGGAAGTGTCCTTATAAAAGGCACCAGACCGGGCTTTTGAACAGTGCGCCCTCATTTTCCTTCTTCTTCCTCAGATTTCTCCACCGCGCCTGCTTCCGCTCTCGGCGTCGTAGCCCCGCTCGGACTCGATTCGCTACCATGGGGAAGGAGAAGACGGTGGCGTTGGAGCGCGCAAAGAAGGCGACGGCGAAGGAAAAAGGAAAGAGGACCAGCCGGGGTGGATCCTCGTCAAGGTCCGGCCTGCCGCCGGGCTGGATCCAGGGCGACTGGATCCGCTCGACGATCAGCCAAGACGACCTTGACGATCTGGTTGAGGGGGGACTGATCCCCCACAAATTGGCGCGGCTCCCGGGGAATGAGACCGAGTCACGGCCGCAGGAGGGTGAGTGCGTTCTCCTCGCCACTCATGTCGACCGTGGGTTTTCTTTGCCTCCCCACCCTTTCTTTCGTGGTTTTTTGAACTTCTTCGGGGCTCAACTCCACCACTTTACTCCAAACACCATCGTGTACCTTGCTGCCTTCGTGTCAATGTGCGAAAATTTCTTGGGTTGTCGACCGCACTGGGGTCTCTTCAAGCACATATTCACATGTCGCTCCCAGTCGGTCAAGAAGGCCAACCCGAGTGACGAGAGGACGCACATAATACAGATGTGCGGGGGCCTTGGAATCCAAATGAGGAATAAGAGCACCTTCCCAGCTATGATCCTACCCGACTCGGTCCGGGGCTGGCAGTCGACCTGTTTTTGCTGCAAGGACCAGCCGACCCCGGCTCAGTCGAATGGACTTCCCCCCTTTTCCTTGGCTCGAGGGGAGAAGCCCTCCTCCTTGAGGGTGATCCCGGAAGAGAAGGCGCATGTGAAGGCGTTGGTCGAGCGGGTCATCCAACTTGTCCGTGACGGAGTGACTGGAATGGACCTGCTGGAGGTCTTTCTCAGTCGACGCATCCAACCACTCCAAGCCCGTGACCATCCAATGTGGATGTACTCGGGACTCGAGGACCCCACTCAGATCCACCCGGAGGACGTTAGTGAAGACACGGTGGAGAAGTGGTTGTGAGGAATCACCAGCAACAAAGATAATCCCCGGGGGTCTAGGAGGGTGATTCCATTCGACCATTTGCGCCAGCCGGAACAGGTATGATTCTGCATTGTCAAGTATCTTCTTGATTCACTGTGTAACATCTTGTTGATGGTCGACTGCATTTCTTTTGTTCATTGTCTTTTCAGGCTCTTATTGATATGTACTCGATGCCCAATGGAGTGCAGGAGCAAAATATCGAGGAGGGGGCGAGCGGGGGTCAGAATGGCGAGTGGCACTCGGCTGCAGAGGAGGACGAGGAGGGCGATGACTCGAGTAATGAAGAAGATGTCGACTCGCCTCCTCGTAGGGAGAGGAGGTCCAAGCATGCTCACGACCCGGCGAGCACCCCTGACCTGGCGGCAGCACCGACTGGGCAATCTTCGAAGAGCCCTCGGACGTCTTCTCCGGTGCCGACTGAGAAGGTATCGAAAGAGCTCAAGACTGCGCCGCCTCCTGCGCCGAAAGCATTGAAGGGCACCTCCTCCAAACCACCGAAGGCTTTGCCCAGAATCAAAGTGACCATCCCCACCATCTCCGGGTAATCATCTGACTCGATCTTTTGGTCGACTCAAGCAACAGAACATAACCAGCTGAATGTTGACATTTGCAGTGCTGCTACATCTGGAACTTCTTCCTACCAATGCCGAGACGAGGACATGGAAGACGCGGTTACCTCCAACCTAGGTCAAACTCTCATGATCTTGTTCTTGATTATTTGGTCGATTAAATTCTGGCGATTCACTTGGGGTCGACTGATTTATTCGCAGCCCCACCCAACGTCATCAAGCCCTCGGATGATGATGAAGATGTAGCCCCTAGGCCCAGAAAGAACAAAAAAGTAGCAGCTGGCAAGACGTCTCAGCAGGGGCCGGTGACAACACCAACCGTCCAGCAATCTGAAGACGCAAGTGGGGCCTCTGTAACTTTTGTTGTTCCATTGTCGAGTGAGCGCCCTGCACCATCGATTGTACCGGTGTTTCCTTCAGTCGTCCAACCTCATGATTCGGAGCTCCAAGCTCCCACACCTGGGTCGTCTGCCCCCTTCTTCACCAACTACCATGTTCCAGAAAGCCAGTCGGACGCGGCTGCGGAAGCCATCCGTCAGGCTAACATGATGATGGAGTGGATGAAGACGGTGCACGAGAACAACCAGGCTTCTTACGATGCCAGTGCGGCTCTCCGGGCCAATGTCCAGGTAAGTAGACTTTCGACTGACCTTGTTCTATTAGGATATGCTACCTGAAATATTTTCTTTCATACCACCCCTTATCGTTTGCGTTGAATCTGTACACCCACTGGGTGTTTTGTTGTCTTTGGTATTTGCGCTCTTCCACTCGGCCTGGGCGAGTGGGATCTGAACCGGTGGGGGCACGCTAAGTGCACCCACTGGGTGTAGTCCCCGAGACCGCAGTCGACTCTACAGGCAGTCGACTAGGGTCTGAGTGCTTTTTACTTCCTTTTCTTCCATTCGATCCAGGCGGATCGGTCGAATGGGATCTGAACCAGTGGGGGCACGTCAAGTGCACCCACTGGGTGTAGTCCCCGAGACCGCGGTCGACTGCTGGCAGTCGGCCGGGGTCTGAATATTTCTTTTTTTACTCGACCCAGGCGGACCGATCGAGTGGGGTTTGAATCAGTGGGGGCACGCCAAGTGCACCCACTGTGTGTAGTCCCCGAGACCACGGTCGACTGCGGGCAGTCGGCTGGGGTCTGAGCAAACTTTTAAGTTTTATTCACTCGGAAGTAAATAATCTTTGATCTTGTCGATTGACATGTTTTTTATCTTCTGCAGAAATCTTATACTCTCATTTCTAAGTTTGCCGAATTTGAGGAGAAGCAGAGGCAACTCAACCTCGACTTGGAGCTGGCCCAACAAAAGTTGAAGAAAGCTCAAGATGAAGCTGCTGGTATGGGAGGTAACTGTCTGTCGACTGTTCACGTCGATCGTCTTTTAAGATATTTCTTCGATCTCTTGTTTGATCCGATTGCTTCTTTTGCAGAGAAAATGAAGTTAGCTCTGAAGAAGAAGGACTTGGACCTTGCAGCTACGCAGAAGGAAGCTCAAGACAAGGCTGCCCTTGCAGACCAAAAGCTGGCTTCGGTCGGAGTGTTGGAAGGAGAAGTAAACAAGCTGAAGTCCTCTCTCAATGAGTCCAACCGAGAGGTGACTCGTCTGAAGAAGGATAAGATTGCTTTGAATGAGAAGCTGGAGTCTGCGGTCCGTAAGAAAAATGACATGGAAGCCTATCTGAGAACTCTTGCCAAGAAGCTCTATCTTATGCTTGAACGTACTCTTTTTAATCCGACTGCTTCACTGTTTGCAAGTTAATCCTGTCCAGTCGACTCACTAACTCTTTCACTGCAGAATTCTGCCAAAACTTTGACGAGGAAACTGGACGGATCGAGACAGGTTTAGACCCTATCGTTTCTCCGGTCGGCGACGAGGCTGCCATGAGTGTGCTTCGACTGGAATCCCGTGTCGCTAGTGTCACAAGTTACCTCGCTTGTCTGAAGGTGGCACTTTCACGGATCAACTCATCACTCTGGCCCAGGGCGACACTTCAAAATGACCTCGAATCTCTGATGACTCGGCTCAACGAGATTCCTGGTCGAGTGAAAGAGTGGAAGAAGTCCTCTGCCCTGTGTGGTGCTGATGTGGCGTTGTCCTTGGTAAGGGTCCACTACAAGGATGCTCATGAAGATAAGCTGGCGGCGATCAAGGTTGCCAACACCAAAAGGCACGACCTCCATTCCTTTATGGAGACTTTCATCGCTGCTGCCACTCGGATCGCAGATGGAATCGACTTGGACGAATTCGTCGAACCCACCAGCCCTCCTCCTGCCGAGTGAAAAAACTGAGATTTAAACCTGTCTTAAATTTGCCTCGGAATGCCGAGTGGTTGCTGTAACCATTGAACTCCTTCAGGCTTGATGCTTGAATACTTTTGATTTATCGCTTGGAACTTTAGGATTTAACCGCACTGCTTTTGAATATGCTTGCGATTGCTCTTGGAATCTGCTCCCTATTTGGAATGACCTTCGTGCTTGAGATGCAGCCTTGAAATGGAGACTTCAGTCGAACTGCGCCTTGTCGTCATTGAGGATAGGGACGAAGTGCATGTTGTATTTGTGGCGTAGCTCGAGGGAGAAGGTTGCAGTCGACCTACGCCACGTCGTCCTTGCAGACAAGGATGGAGCGCACGTTGTATTTGTGGCGTAGCTCGGAGAAGAGGGTTGCAGTCGACCTGCGCCTCGTCGTCCTTGCGGACAAGGATGGAGCGTAGGTTGTATTTGTGGCGTAGCTCAAAGGAGAAGGTTGCAGTCGACCTATGCCTCGTTGTCCTTGTGGATGGAGATGGAGCGTACGTTGTACTTGTGGTGCAGCTCCAAAGGAGAAGGACGGCTCACCGCTCGGTAGGATTTTACAAACTTAGGCGAGTACTGGACTGCAACTAAGCCCCCCGAGTGGGAGGATTGCTCACCACTCGGTAGGATTTTACAAACTTAGGTGAGTACTGGACTGTAGCTAAGTCCCCGAGTGGGAGGATTGCTCACCACTCGGTAGGACTTTACAAACTTAGGCGAGTACTGGACTGCAGCTAAGCCCCCAAGTGGGAGGATTGCTCACCACTCCGTAGGATTTTACAAACTTAGGCGAGTACTGGACTACAGCTAAGCCCCCGAGTGGGAGGATTGCTCACCACTCGATAGG
>NC_041382.1:58696181-58726883 GCF_002162155.2 Triticum dicoccoides | reverse complement strand
TGCAGCTAAGCCTCCGAGTGGGAGGATTGCTCACCACTCGGTAGGATTTTACAAACTTAGGCGAGTACTGGACTGCAGCTAAGCCTCCGAGTGGGAGGATTGCTCACCACTCGGTAGGATTTTAAAAATTAGGCAAAATGGATTCGCAGCTAAGCCCCCGAGTGGGAGGATTGCTCACCACTCGGTTGATTTTACAAACTTAGGCGATTACTGGACTGCAGCTAAGCCTCTGAGTGGGAGGATTGTTCACCACTCGGTAGGATTTTATAAACTTAGGTGAGTACTGGACTGCAGCTAAGCCTCCGAGTGGGAGGATTGCTCACCACTCGGTAGGATTTTACAAACTTAGGCGAAACAGATTTGCAGCTAAGCCCCCGAGTGAGAGGCCTGCTCGTCACTCGGTAGGATTTTCTTTCGAACTTAGGCGAAACGGATTCGCAGCTAAGCCACCCACTAGGGGATTTCAGACGTAAATAAAAGCAACAACAATCATTCGAGAAGACTGTAAAGCTCTTGTCTTTGGTGAACAAATTACAAAGGTATTTCTTATTACATTTTATTCGAATGAGTGCTTAAGTATAAAAGGGGCGGAGCAGCTCCGTGTTCCAAGCCCGTGGCTCGTCCTTCTTATGCTCGACACTGTAAAGGTGGTATGCTCCATTGTGGAGCACTCTGGTGACAATGAAGGGACCTTCCCAAGCTGGGGTGAGCTTGTGTGATTTCTGCTGATCCACTCGAAGAACCAAGTCTCCCTCTTGAAAGGCTCGACCCTTCACATGTCTAGCATGGAGTCGACGCAAGTCTTGTTGATAAATGGTCGACCGGATCAAGGCCATCTCTCTTTCCTTGTCTAGGAGGTCGACTGCATCTTGCCGAGCTTGTTCTGCTTCATCTTTAGAGAAGAGCTCAACTCGTGGTGCATTATGAAGCAAGTCACTCGGTAGAACAGCTTCAGCCCCATAGACCAAGAAGAATGGAGTTTGGCCAGTCGACCGATTAGGAGTTGTTCTCAATCCCCAGAGAAATGATGGAAGTTCATCAACCCAGGTGCCCGCTGCGTGCTTGAGATCTCGCATCAGTAGAGGTTTTCGTCCTTTGAGAATCAGGCCATTTGCTTTTTCTGCTTGTCCATTCGACTAGGGATGGGCAACTGAAGCATAGTCGACTCGTGTGCCTTGTGAGGCCCAGAAGGTTCTGAACTCATCAGAATTGAAGTTCCATCCGTTGTCAATGATGATGCTGTGCGGAACCCCATATCCGAAAATCAACTCTCTGATGAAGCTGACAGCAGTACTAGCTTCAAGATTCTTAATAGGCTTGGCTTCGATCCATTTGGTAAAATTGTCGACTGCTACAAGCACATGAGTGAAGCCGCTCCTACCAGTCCTCAGTGGACCAACCATGTCCAATCCCCAAACAGCAAAGGGCCAGACGAGCGGGATGGTCTTCAGGGCTGATGCAGGTTTGTGCGACATATTGGAGTAGAACTGGCAGCCTTCACATTTGTCGACTATATCTTTCGCCATTTCATTTGCTCGTGGCCAATAAAATCCAGCTCGGTATGCTTTAGCCACAATGGTCCGAGAGGACGCATGGTGACCATAGGTCCTCGAATGCATGTCGTGGAGGATCACTCGGCCTTCTTCTGGTGTTATGCATTTCTGGCTGACCCCAGTTGCATTACAGTAAAGGCCTTGGATCGACGGACGATCTCCCGAGACTCTTCTTCATCCTCTGGGAGCTCTTTCCTAAGGATATATGCAATGTATGGCATTGTCCAGTCGGGAGTGATGACCAACACCTCCATGATTAAGTCGACCACGGCTGGAACCTCGACTTCAGTCGGATCTGTGGCACTCCTAGGCTGCGGGGGCTCTTCAGCAAAGGGATCTTCTTGAACTGAAGGTGCATGAATGTGCTCCAGGAACACGTTGCTGGGAATAGCTTCTATCTTGGAGCCTATCTTTGCTAAATCATCTGCTGCTTGATTTTTCAGTTGGGGTACATGATGGAGCTCTAACCCCTCAAACTTCTTTTCCAACTTCCTCACCGCGTTGCAGTAACTAGTCATGGCTGGGCTTCTGACATCCCACTCCTTCATCACTTGATTGACTATCAAATCTGAGTCGCCATAGACCATGAGGCGACGGACGCCGAGTGAAATGGCCATACACAACCCATACAAGAGTGCTTCATATTCTGCTTTGTTATTGGAGGAATCAAAGTGAATCTGGAGGACATATCTGAGCTTGTCTCCTCGGGGGCATACCAGTACCACCCCAGCACCGAAACCATTCAGCATCTTGGAACCACCAAAGAACATGGTCCAGTATATTGTTAGAATAAATTTGAGACGACCAATTGATCTACCGAGGACTAATCACACAAGCACGACACCGAGTTTGTTAACGAGGTTCATCATCATGGCTATATCCCGGGGCCTGACTACGGGCACTCCTCCCCATGACACTGCTACAATACCGCACCCCGGCCACCCGGGCGCCAGCACACGCCTGAATCATGTTAAGGATTGGGTGCTAAGGAATGAAATCAACCTTCAATTTGCCGTCAAAAAATATTCTTGGAATCATGTTCTTCGCGAACCATGGTCCTTACATGATCCAATGAGTAAGTCGAACAATATAGTCAACATTATGCGCCTAGATGGCGAGAATGGCACTCTAGTGAAGGATGTTTTTAGTTGGGACTCAGATGATGAAAATGCTATTGACACCACAGGCTGGCCTAGAGCACACGAACGCGACCCTCATCTTTTCCACTATTTTGGATTTCATCCTTATAAGAAAATTGCCTTGTTTTATGATGACAACAGTACAATAACAAGGAAGAAGAAGAACAGAATGAATGGTTATCCCAAAATGCTAACGTTTCTGTAGGAAACAATTTCCATGGACTGTTTACTGAAATATTACTAAATACTATAATATAATTGTTAGAATACAGAATGGTGCAACTCTTTATGGACTAAGAAATTCCACTGGTTGGCGACTAGTATAAGAAAGTTTTGCGTAACTTCAGATTGACTTAATCATACATGGCGCTCAGTAGAGGAGTAAGTATTGATTCGTTGCTTGGTATGGCAGCCTGAATCGGAATTGCGGCAGGAGGAACGACGACGGCGAGGCGGCACCGAACGAGGAGGCGGTCGTCGTGCATGGCCGAGAACGAGCTCAGCGGCTCCATCTCGTATTTAATCAAGTGTTGATGGTTGGCATGGTAGAACGTGTGCGTCATCTTGTCGGACTAGAAATTCACCATCCCCCCGAGCTCAAAGCTGAACTCCGCTGTCGTGGGCTTTTCGTCCGCCTTAATTGCGCGTCCAAGGAACAGGGACGCAAATCCGCAGGCGTCGTTGGGGAAGACTCTGAGGTACCATGTGCACCCTCCTACGATGAAACGTGGGGAGCAGGCGCATTCTGTGTCGCGGAGCATGGCCTTAAGCTTGGAGAAGTTGCTGATGATGAGTGTGTGGGACCACGGAAGATGACAGTATCGAAAGTCTGCGGGCGAAGCAGCATGGAGTAGTCAAGGATCCAAGTTGTCGTCACGACGGGCGCCGAGCGGCTGGCGGTGGTGGTGCCATCGGTAGGGGATGTTGGTGGGGTTGGTGGCTGCGCGACGAACCTGGTGTTGCATGCCCCGGCCCCCCACCTCTTTATATTGCGCAGCACGATAGGGGCCCACCAACCAAAGAACGGTTGGGGGCCCCTGACCAGGGCGCGAGTTAGGGGCACGTCGAGCCATTGGGCTCGATCGGTAGGAGGTCAACCTAACAGTCAGCACTAATGGAGTCGGAGGGGAAAGCATCGATCGGCACCGAGAGACACGCCCATGAACAATTAATGCACGTCGTTGTCCTCCACCCTAGCTCTTCAGCGGAAGTAGAGTCCCCGTGTTAAAATCCACTTCTCGATACATGTCATACATGCTGTTTGCTCCATATGTGGACACGCATCGTCATACATGGCTCGTTTCACCCATAGATAGCCTCCGGTGCACTAGCAACAGGTCCCCGCCGTTATTCGCCAGGTGTGCTTCGTCGCTAACCACGTCTACACCATCGGCACCAGCGGAGTCTACGTAGGTAGCTTGGCAGCAAGGTTGAGACATGGTGGATCCGTCTGCAGCACCACGACACCGTCTGGAGTGACCATGTACAAGCGGCCTACAAACATCAGAGGTGTTGTGATCAGCGGGTCACTGAAATCCAGCGAGGTCTAGCACCCGTCGCCAGGTGCCCTGGATCCCCGTGTTGCTAAACTCTCGATCATCCATTACAATGCTGTCATTGCGAGGGAGAAAGCTAACAAGAAGGCCGAGGAAAAATGTCCACTTGTTGGTCTGGCGAGAATGGGAGGGGTTGAGAGGTGGACGGTCCGTGTTCTTTTCGCCCTCTCCATTCTCTACTCCTTTGGTGCAGGGATCTGCTGCGCTGCTGCTTACTTCAGGTCCGCTGAGCTAGAGCTGGGTGACTCGATGAGCCTTGGTGCAGTTATTGGCAGTATCGCAGTTCTGGAGTACCATTTGTCTTGGCACATTTCCATTTACTTTATGTAGCCTTCCATGAGAACTAGTTTTGTAGTGGGGCAGGGATCTGCAGCGCTGTTGCTTACTTCAGGTCCGCTGAGCTAGAGCTGGGTGATTCGAGGAGCATTGGTGCAGTTATTGGCAGTATCGCGGTTCCGGGAGTACCGTTTGTCTTGGCACATTTCCATTTCCTTTATGTAGCCTTCTGTGAGAACTAGTTTTGCAGCGGGGCAGGGATCTGTAGCGCTGGTGCTTACTTCAGGTCCGCTGAGCTAGAGCTGGGCTACTCGATGAGCCTTGGTGCAGTTTGTTGGCAGTATCGCGGTTCCGGGAGTATCGTTTGTCCTGTTACATTTCCATTTCCTTTATTCAGACTTCCGTGAGAACTAGTTTTGTAGTTCCGCCAAAGCTGAGGATAGAGCAGCCAGTGAAGAGGACAAAAGCCTACAAGTTCGCTTTTGAAGATCTGAGTGCGCCCCGTACTGCCGTCAAAGAAGCCGCAGAAGCCTACGCATTGGCTCACGAGATGTTCCCCCATCTTGCAGAAGGTACCCCTGATCCCCGTGTCACTGCTGCTGACAAGACCTGTTGCGATGTTGTTTGCGCATTGATGAGCACCACGGAGAAGGCCGAGAAGAAAAAACCTAGTGCGTCTCGTGCAGCTCCTACTCCTTTGGCCTCTTAATTAGTTGGTGTAACTTTTAGCCTCGAGGATAATTAAAATAAATATAATTATATATACTAACTTTAGAGTTTTATTTATAAATCACTTTTCTCAAATCAACATAATAGATATTATATATTGAAATCTAAATTATATGTTTGTAAAAAATGTTACATTTTTTACTCATTGAACCTTTAAAAATATATTGAAGGCAAAATCAAATGTCTATCTTTAAACACCATTTGCATGAACTAATTTGTGCAATTTGCTTGAACATATTGTGTGTGTGTGTGTGTGTGTGTCGTTAAACACCATAGCAGGGAATTCGAAATAGTATGGTCTATAGAATATCTTGATAGTGTCCTTTATATTTAGATATACACGAATAGAAACATCTGGAGCATATACGCTGATAAGGAGTTTGTCACTGAATCATTGGCGTGATGTTTTACTTTTTGATAAAAAATTGCTTCAATGATATTTTGATCATGTGTTGTATTTGACACTAAAATGACATCCTCAAAGTAAGCGATGTTGGGTAGTCAAGCTACCACATCGATGTGTTGTGTATACCGCATAACAGGTCGTATGAGCCTGGATATACGCGGCCCTGGGGCCCGCACAGAACATAATGGCATATAATTGGTATACGCTCTTAGTTCCTAATGAAGGAAGCATTGTGGGTTAGTTTACGAAGAGGGCACAAGTTCTACACATATACTTCTCCTATTGGTGGACATTCAGGGAATAGAGTCGCATATCATAGAATCAAGAAGATATTCTATTCGGCCAATTTGAAAACTATTGTGGAACAGTATGTGCAGAATTGTCATGTGTGTGTGAGAGCAAGAGTTGACCATTGTCATATATAGGCTTATCGGACCCACTTCCAATGCTCGGTATGGCATGGAGTGATATATCAATGGATTTTGTAGAAAGCCTGCCTATCGAATGGAAAAGAGGTGACCCTGGTAGTAGAATGATTTACAAAATACACTCACTTCATACCACTAGCACACCCATTTCTTGTGCACATTGTGCTGCAAGCATTTATAGACAGCGTCTTTAAACTCTGTGGCATGCCAGTCTCTGTGGAAACTGATGGGGACATAGTTTTTACAAGCAACTTCTGGCAATCACTATTTAAATATCTTAAGGTGTATTTAAACATGAGCACAACTCATCCTCCCTAGTTTGATGGACATTAATAAAGAGTCAATCAATGCCTAGAAGCTTATTTGTGGAGCATGGCTTTTGTTGAACTAGGAAATGGTGCTCTTGCTTGTGTTTTACAGAATGGTGGTTCAATACCACATCTCATAGAACAAAAAAGTTTACACTATTTCAGTGCTTATATGATCCCCCTCAAATTGGTGAAGTCTCTATCTCCAGCATGATACGTCTCCATCGTATCCACTTTTCGGAACACTTTTGCTCTTGTTTTGGACTCTAATTTGCATGATTTGAATGGAACTAACCCGGACTGACGCTTTTTTCAGGAGAACTGTCATGGTGTTGTTTTTGTGCAGAAATAACAGTTCTCACAATCGGACAAAACTTTGCAGAGATTTAATAAAAAATACTGGAACAAAGATCCATCATAGGGGGGCCACCAGGTGCCCACAAGGCAACAGGGCACACCTTGATGCCTTATGGGTCCCACAGGCAATCGTCTGACCTAATTCCAAGCCTATAAATTATGTTTCCCCGAGAAAAAACAGAGAAGAAGTTTCATCGTGTTTACCATACAGAGCCACACCTCCTATCCTTCCTCGGGAATGTTGTTCTAGAGTTCGTTCGGGGCTCCAGAGAGGGGGATTCGTCACCATCGTCATCACCAACCCTTCTTCATCAAAAATTCCATGATATGCTCACCATCAGGAGTGAGTAATTCCTTCGTAGGCTTGTTGGATGGTGATGGAATTGGATGACATGTATCATGTAATCAAGTCAATTTGTTAGGGCTTGATCCCTATTATCCATTATGCTCTGAGATTTATGTTGCTATGACTTTGCTATGCTTAATGCTTGTCACTAGGGCCTGAGTGCCATAATTTCAGATCTGAACACTCTATGTTTTCATGAATATATTTTAGTTCTTGATCCTATTTGCTAGTTGTATGCACTTGTTATTGTTCTGATTCGTAGACCGCAAAGTGACAATAGTTGGGATACTCTCCAGCGATGACTGTAATTCGAGGAGTTCATGTATTCACCATGTGTTAATGCTTTGTTCCGGTTCTCTATTAAAAGGAGGCCTTAATATCCCGTAGATTTTCTTATGGACTCCGCTACCACGGGAGGGTAGGACAAAATATGTCATGCAAGTTCTTATTATAAGCACGTATAACTATATATGGAATACATGTCTATATTGAATTGATGAATTGGAGTTATTGTGTATTGCTCTAGGTTGTGACTGTTATATGATGAATATCATCCAACACAAATATCCGTCGCTGATCCAATGCATATTGCTAAGTTACTACTATTCCTGCTGCTGTTACAATCACTACAAAACTGCTAGTGTTACTGTCACCTTTACTGCTGCTACTGCTACTGTTACTACCAAAACTATCATACTAATGTGCTATTAAATACTTTGCTGCAGATATTTAGCTGTCCAGGTGTGGTTGAATTCAAAACTCAACTGCTAAGGCTCATAAATATTCTTTGGCTCCCCTTGTGTCGAATCAATAAATATGGGTGAAATACTATCCTCGAAGACTATCGCGATCCCCTATGCTTGTGGTTATCATAGCCCACAATGTTCATGATTGAGTTTATCCCAAGCTTGAAACAAGGTGGACTTGATGCATGATATGTAGAATTAAATGAAGTAGCATAAAAACTGTAGTAAGAGCAAGTAATGCGAACAGTGGTTTGCTTGTCTTGTGCAAATAGCGCAAACTCTACAATGATCAACCGATCGCCAATTGCAGAACCTTCCTAGTCTTGGTAGAGGACAAATAAGTGTCACATGAGTTTGTAAAGAGCATGAAATAATTTACCAAAATCTAAACCACGGGTGATTCCTCTAGGATAAGAATGAGATTGTCGAGTAAGGTTATTATACCTCTTAAACATGTTAAATATACACTTAAAATAAAGCGAATGATTCAAAAAAAGGCGAGTAATAAAATTGTTATGATGTATGTGGAGCTTTGATAGTGAAGAGTTAAATTTTTTTTTGAAAAGGAGGATGACCCCCGGCCTCTGCATCTGGGAGATGCATACGGCCACTTTATTGATTATTCTCGAGGACCTTACAAAGTATTACAACAATGTGCCTGAATCCATCATCTTGGCAACACATGCCGCTACTCCTATCCAAAAAGATGAAGGGGTGCTGGCTGGGCCACTACCCAAAACACTCACCTAAGCCTAACATCAAAAGCCGGAAGCCGAAACATATTCGGAAACCCTAGCCGAGCCACATACCGGGTCTGGGGCACAATCTGGTCAGACGCACTCGTGTGTCGTCGCTGCCATCTTCCACAGGCCCGTCTTCAGATCATATTGAGGCTTCTACCTTGTCTGGCCATTCTGCCATCGACGTCACCATGACGCCAGACAGCAACCTCCTCCTGCGCGAGTCCATCTCCATGCATCTTACGTCGAGCCTCCACAGCGCCATGCCGCCGATATCCACCGCCATCGATGTGTGAGATGAAGTACCGCTCCACCATCCGCCCAGCCAGCACTTACTCCAAAACGATGCCCCCAGAAGGGAAATAATCATCGTCCGATCCGGAAGACCCAGATCTAGGGTTTCCCTTGGAGCATCCCGAGCATAATGACGCAGACTGCAACGACGATGCCTCGACAAGGGAACGACATCTAAGACGCCGCCATCGTCCGACATGACCGTAGTCGGCGCGATTTTCATCGGCAGTTGCTCCACCAGACGTGCGCCGCCGACGTCGCTGGTCCCTTCAACCGGACCAAACTCCAAAACAATGCCCTAAAGAGGGACTACGACACAGAAGCGCCGCCATCGCTCGATCCCAAGAAGATCTAGGGTTTCCCCCGTAGTTGCCCGCGCTGTCAAGGGCCAGACAAGGGTAGAATCCCGCGGATCTGCCCAGCTGCCGACGAGTCGCACCCATCACCATGCCGACGGCCGACCAGTAATCCGGTCGCGCCGCCGCGAACCGACAGCCAACCAGTGAAGAGTTAAAATGACACCAGAATTTCTCTAAGAACAACACAATACGGAAACAGTCATAGATAATACTCTGTATATTAAAGACTCAATTCCACTCTTAATATATAACTGGATTATCCTTAATATTAAACACTCAATTCCACTCTTGCTACTCCAAATCTCTCGAATTACCTTACAGCAGAATTACTCAGCTTTCCCCCCACATATGTATCAGTGCCAGCATTGGGCTCTTGATGCGCATATTGATCTCGACGAAGATCAAGACCGTAATGGTGAGCTCCATGTATCCAACACAACAAACGCGAGTACATAAACTAGGAAAACGTAGGCTACAGAGTGTGGTATCTGCCAACCTCGTGGCCGCTGGCACATTGTGCAACTGAGTGCGAAAACGTGAAAATCAATTGGCCCTCACGCGGCCAGGGAGTCTTGAACATTATGGCATCGCCTGATGATTGACGAGAAAAGCCACGAAGCTGACTGGTGCCAGCTGCCTCGTGCTCCCATGTCTCCAGAGTACGTCATCTTATCTTACACATGAATCTATTACGAGTAGGACACCAACTTTCAAACGAATGAAGCCGGTTTTCAGAGATCAAGACCGAGTATTAGCAGGACAAATAAGAAGAGAGGACTCCGGCGGGACTACATATACACCGACCGGTTGGCCGACCCGCCGACACACGGCGGGCGAGTTGGACAAGAAGAGAAGAGAGGGCTCGAGACTACATAGTACATATACAACGTCCAGGCCAGCGCGGGGACATAGCTAGCGCAGGTGTGAGCTCGCGCGGAGAGGCTTGGACGTTCTCGTCAATGGGCGCCACCGCCAGCCGCTCGACGCCCGTCGTGACGACAACTCGGATCCACAGCTACTCCAGGCTGCTTCGCCGGCAGACTTTCGACACCATCTTCTTCCGTGATCTCCACTGGAACCTCATAGTGCACCCGCAAAGGGATCGTCTCAACGAGCTGGGCCTAGCGGACAGCTTCGTTATCTCAGTTGAAATCGACTACGTGTCCCGGGGAAATCTCATAGACTCGGGCCTCCACAGAGACATCTCCATAGGAATCGAAATCCTTGACAGGACCGGCCAGCACACCGTCTTCCAAGATGGCAACTTCCTGCCGGGGTCGACGCCTGACGGGGACTACTCGATGTTGTTAGTGTCAAGGAGGGAGCTGGAGGCATCGTCGTGTGCCCGCGAAGGTGGCTTTACCGTCAGGTGCACCATGACTACGAAGCATCCTGCAAAGCGAAGCTTGTCTGCATCCAAGGAGCTTGCGGTCATGGACGCCATGGCCGGGTCCCACACGCTCGCCATCGGCAGCTTCTCCAAGCTTCAGGCCGGGCTCCGCCACATGGAAAGTGTCTACTCCACGCGCTTCGCGGTAGGGAGGTGCACATGGTACCTCAAATTATGCCCCGACAACGGTGATGGATTTACCTCTCTGTTCCTAGTGCTGGCAACTAACGCGGACGAGACGCCAATGACGGCCGAGTTCAGCTTTGAGCTCGAGGGGATGCTGAACTTTGAGTCCCACAAAATGACGCACACGTTTCATCATACCATCCATCAATGCTTCTTTAGATACCGTCTGGAGCCGCTGAGCTCATCCTTGGCCATGCACGACGACCGCCTTCTTGTTCGGTGCCATCTCGCCGTCATCCCTCCCCCTGTGATGATTCAGATACCGGTTGCCACCGCAAGCACTGAAACCTTGCTAACTCCTCTACTGAGCGCCATGTATGATTGAGTGTTGTCAATCTGTTTGGATTACGCAGAACTAGCTCATACTAGTCATCAACCCATGCAACTTTTTCAGTCCATAAAGAATTGTACTATACCATTCTGTTCATACTATTTGATTTTCAATTTCTCAATGAGTTAATTCCACTTTTCCCCCAAGTTTATCACTTGCGATAGGGATAACCCTTTATTTTTTTTCTTGAGAAACACTTACCTAGAGCTCACGTACTTCCGAACCGACAGATGACTTTATTTGCCAAAGACGTCTACTCCCTCTATTCGTGTATATAGGGTCTTATGCGTTTTCTGATGCCAACTTCAATCAAATATTAGAGCAATAATATAACGTGCAACTTGCATAACCATACCATCAAATTAATGCTTGAAAGGAGCTTTCGATGATATAATTTTCACATTATACATCTGATATACTATTAATCTTATCAATAGTCAAAGACAGTCTCAAAAAAGGCATTAGGCCCTATATAGATGCATGGAGGGAGTAGTAACCCGCTGAAAGAATAGAGCTGAAAAGCATGGAATAAATTCAGAAAAATGGGACCACCCATGTCAAGTCTAGGACTTGAATTTCCGCGGGTTTCACCGTGTTAGAATAAATCTGAGGCATTAGTTGATCTACTGAGAAGCAAGCAATCACACGAGGCACGACACCGAGATTTATTAACAAGGTTCACCAAACTTGACTACATCCTCGGGTCTGACTATGGGCGCTCCGCCCATGACACTGCTAAATACCGCACCCCGGCTACCCGGGCGTCGACACACGCTGCCGGCTCCCTCTTCGTGCATGTACTATTATGTTGGCATAAGTTACATTGTGTGTCTACCCCCAATATTATATAAGAGGTCTAGGGTACAAGAGTCCTACTAGGACACTATACCTGTAACACCCCGGATATGATTTACCTAATATGTAATCCAACTCTTGCCGTTTCCGGCGTTAAGTTATTTTATTTTCTCGGGTTCGGGTTTTTGTCTCCGTGTGTTGTTGTTGTTGTTGTTGTCATGCATCTCATATCATGTCATGTGCATTGCATTTGCATACGTGTTCGTCTCATGCATCCGAGCATTTTCCCCGTTGTTCGTTTTGCATTCCGGCGCTCCGTTCTCTTCCGGTGGTCATTTCTACCTTTCTTTCGTGTGTGGGGGTTAAACATTTCCGGATTGAACCGAGACTTGCCAAGCGGCCTTGGTTTACTACTGGTAGACCGCCTGTCAAGTTTCGTACCATTTGAACTTCGTTTGATGCTCCAACGATTAACCGAGGGACCGAGAAGGCCTCGTGTGTGTTGCAGCCCAACACCCCTTCATTTTGGCCCAAAACCTACCAAAACCCTCTCCATCATCTAGAGCGTTCGATCACGATTGCGTGGCCGAAAACCGCACCTCATTTGGATTCTCCTAGCTCCTCGTATGCCTATTTAAAGACCCCCTCTGAAATTCTCGTTCTCCTCTCCCCGAAACCCTAGATCCACCCCTCTCCGCGCGGCCGGACACGTCCGCCGCCACCGCCGCCAACCGAGAGCCGCCACGTGTCCCCGGGGGACCACTTCGCCGCCTCCCACCGACGCGGGCCCGCAGGCCCAGCACCGGCCCTCCCCGCCGCCCGACCGGGCCCCGCGCCGTGCTGCCCGATCCACTCCTCGCCGCCCTGCTCGCAGCTCGCCGGCGCCGCCGCGACAACCACCGCCGCCGCCTCGTCCGGTTGAGCTCCGGCCGAGCTCCGGCCGGCTCCGCCGCCTCGCCATCGCGCCGAGCCCCGCCGCCGTCCTCCTCCTCAAGGCCGTCGCGCCGGATCCGCAACTCCGGCGAGCCCCCGCGGCCACTCCGGTCGTCCCCGCGTCAAACCACCTCGCCGGAGCTACAGTGCCCGCCGGCGTTCCTCGGTTGTGCGCCGCCTCGAAACCCTAGATCTGGATTCGGTTGACTTCTTCCCCTCTCCCCGTTATTATTTTGCATACTTTGACCAGTGATATCTCCGCATCCGTAGCTCCGTTTTGGGCATATAGCATATCAAAATGTTCATCTCAGAGAGTACATCATTTTATCTCATTCCATCATTTTCATTTGAGTTCATCTTGATGCCCGAAATGCTGTTGGAAGAATGCTATTTGAGATAATTGTCAGATCTGCTGCTCCAATTAGATATTTGTCATTTTTGCCATGATTAATGTGTGCATGATATGCCTCTGAGCTCTACATGTGTTTTGTTATATGCTTTGCCATCTTTCCAGAGGTGCAATCCATGTATTTTTTTGATGTGTGTGGTGACTAGCACAAGGTTGCAAAGTGGTGCATTCGTTAATGCTGGTTTCAGGGACTTAGCAATTCCACTAAGTCCTAGATCTGTTTATATCAATATGCCATATGTTCATGTTGTTTCCTAGTGATCCTTGCCTCTTTTGAGGATGATCAGTAAGGATATTTTGTTAATCTTGTAGTGCTTTATCCATCAATATCTTTGTTTGCAATCATGGAGCACCCTAGCTTGAGTCAATCGAGCTCTACTTTTGCTATTTCATGAATCTGGGCAGATTGTCTACTTGTTAGCGATTTTGCTGAGGATGTTGTAGTTGATCCGTGCATGCTATGTTATTGTTCTTGCCATGTCTAGCTTGTATAATATGTATTCTTGATGGGTGTATACTTAGATTGTCATGACTTGCTCTATAGTGAGTGCATCGAGCTCGTAAACATGCCTACTTGATATCTGATTTGCATGCTCCAGTTTTTCACTAAGTCTGTGATCTGATTATGTTTTTGCCATGTTCACATGCTTGCAAATGTATTTTCTGATCCCTTTTGGCTCAAGGTAACTAAGGGACTTTTGTTAAGCTCTTTGAGTAGCTCCATTCCATGCTTTACTTTTCCATGTTCAGGCCCTGTAGCATATAGTTTTCATGCTCCAAAGTGCGCTACGTGATCTGAAATTCCAGACAAGTGTTAATTTCACTAAGTCTGAAATCTGTTTACCAAATGCATTTTGCCATGCTTGTTTGAACCTGTTAAGGGATGAACTGGCCGTAGCTTAGTGTTCATCTTTTGTTAAGCATCATGAATGGATCCCTTCCATGTATTTTGATGCCATGTTTGGGTGCTGTAGCATGTTCATCTTGTTGCATTTAGATGGCTACTTGCTGTAAATCGCAGACCGGTGCCATATTTGAATTGCTTACCATTTCCAAACCGTGACTCCGATTCCGGTGATCTTTATATCGTTTTCAAGCGAGATCATCTCACCTTTCTAGTGGCACACTTGGTTTTCCAAGTTGAGGCTAGGTTCATTCATTCCTTGTCAAATCTTGCATATGCATCACATATCGCATCCCGCATAGCATACCATGATTGCATTATGTTGTTTGAGTTTGCACATGGTTGATTGTGTTCTGTTTGCTTGTTTTGTCTTGTTTGGGTAGAGTCGGGAGACGAGTTCGCTAACGAGGAGCCCGTTGAGTTTGCTTTCAAGGATCCAGTCAACTCTGACAACTTTGCAGGCAAGATGATCATACCCTCGAAATCACTTCTATCTTTGCTTTGCTAGATGCTCGCTCTTTTGCTATGCCTATGCTACGATGCCTACCACTTGCTTATCATGCCTCCCAAATTGCCATGTCAAACCTCTAACCCACCATGTCCTAGCAAACCGTTGATTGGATATGTTACCGCTTTGCTCAGCCCCTCTTATAGCGTTGCTAGTTGCAGGTGAAGATTGGAGACCGTTCCCGGTTGGAACATTATTTACTTGTTGGGATATCATTATATTATCTTGTTATCTTTATGCATCTATATACTTGGTAAAGGGTGGAAGGCTCGGCCTTTTTGCCTAGTGTTTTGTTCCACTCTTGCCGCCCTAGTTTCCGTCATATCGGTGTTATGTTCCCGGATTTTGCGTTCCTTACGCGGTTGGGTGATAATGGGAACCCCTTGATAGTTCGCCTTGATTAAAGCTTTCCCAGCAGTGCCCAACCTTGGTTTTACCATTTGCCACCTAGCCTTTTTTCCCTTGGGTTTTCGGAGCCCGAAGGTCATCTTATTTTAAACCCCCCCCCCCCGGGCCAGTGCTCCTCTGAGTGTTGGTCCAACCGAGCGATGTCCGGGGCTACCAGGGGCAACTCTAGGCTGGCCTACCCGACGTCTGGCTCATCTGAGTGTGCCCTGAGAACGAGATATGTGCAGCTCCTATCGGGATTTGTCGGCACATTCGGGCGGTGTTGCTGGATTTGTTTTAACTTGTCGAAGTGTCTTGTAGAACTAGGATACCGAGTCCGATCGAAATGTCTCGGGAGAAGGTTTATTCCTTCGTTGACCGTGAGAGCTTGTCATGGGCTAAGTTGGGACTCCCCTGCAGGGATTTGAACTTTTGAAAGCCGTGCCCGCAGTTATCGGCAGATGGGAATTTGTTAATGTCCGGTTATAGATAACTTGAACCTAAATTTAATTAAAATGAATCAACCATGTGAGTTACCGTGATGGTCTCTTCTCGGCGGAGTCCGGGAAGTGAACACGGTGTTGGAGTAATGCTTGCCGCAGGTTGTTCTCTAGTTATTCGTTCGCGCTTTGTCTTCTCTTCTCGCTCTCTTTTGCGAACAGAATAGCCACCATATATGCTAGTCGCTTGCTGCAGCTCCACATATTACCTTGTCTTACCTATAAGTTTAAATAGTCTTGATCGCGAGGGTGCGAGATGGCTGAGTCCCTGTGGCTCACAGATTATTTCCAAACCAGATGCAGGGCCTGATGACTCCGTTCCAGATGACGCGCTTGAGCTCAAGTGGGAGTTCATCGAGGACTCACGCCGTTACTATGTGTCTTTCCCTGATAATCAGTAGTGGTGCCCAGTTGGGGCGATCGGGACCATGTCGCATGTTGGGTTGATCTTTTATTTTGGCACCGTAGCCGGGCCATGAGTGATTGGATGATGTAATGCTATTTATGTACTTTGATTGACGTGGCGAGTGTAAGCCAACTATGTTCCTTCCCCTTTTATTATTTATATTACATGGGATGTTGTGAAGATTGCCTAACTTGTGACATTGCTTTCAGTGCGGTTATGCCTCTAAGTCGTGCTTCGACACGTAGGAGATATAGCCGCATCGAGGGCGTTACAATACCATACCATGTCTACACATAGTACGACTCCATGTTCAACTATAACATACCTTGTATAAATATTAGACAGAATGTTAACAAAACTCCGCCTTGGCGAATACTATTCATCATCTTGGATTCCTCCATGCGTCAAGCATCCATGTACATTTGACTTGAGATTATATCATGAGCATCGTTGCTACTCCCAGACTCCATGTGACTCCACCTGCAACTGTAGTCCCTCCTTGTCTTCTTTGCAGTCAACTCTCGAGCAAAATCAAGTTACTCTTTACTCTAGTTTGCGCTCCCAACTTTCAGCGTATTCGTTCAACACGATCACAACCGATCATTGTCTGCGTGAAAGTGAACAACTCGCATTTTGAATGCCACATGTAAGAGTTAGATGAACTCAACTTTCTCGCTCTCAAGGGACATGGGACTTGTATCTGTCTGTGCACCACAATGGAGGTGCATCTTGACTGCTGCACAAACAGAGCTCCATCCTAAGCAGATTCAAATTCGTACCAAGGGCAGGCAGATTCTATACACAATATTTTCGATCTTGTAGTAGTAGGTGAAGCGGGCTGTGTACATTAATTGTTGTTGAGTGACATCATTGTAATGGCATCTAGTGTTTTCCTTTCATGTTGTAACACCCCGGATGCAACTTTCCCAATTTGTACTCCAACTCTTGCCGTTTCCGGCGTTAAGTTATTTTAATTTCTCGGGTTCGGGTTGTTGTCTCCGTGTGTTGTTATCGTTGTCATGCATCTCATATCATGTCATCATGTGCATTGCATTTGCATACGTGTTCATCTCATGCATTCGAGCATTTTCCCCGTTGTTCGTTTTGCATTCCGGTGCTTCGTTCTCCTCCGGTGGTCATTTCTACTTTTCTTTCGTGTGTGGGGATTAAACATTTTTGGATTGGACCGAGACTTGCCAGGCGGCCTTGGTTAACTACCGGTAGACCGCCTATCAAGTTTCGTACCATTTGGACTTTGTTTGATGCTCCAACGGTTAACCGAGGGACCGAAAAGGCCTCATGTGTGTTGCAGCCCAACGCCCTTCCAATTTGGCCCAAAACCTACCTAAACCTGATCCATCATCTAGAGCGTTCGATCACGATCGCGTGGCCGAAAACTGCACCTCATTTGGACTCTCCTAGCTCCCTCTATGCATATATATAGATCTCCTCTCGTAAATCCCGGGTCTCTCCTCCCCCTAACCCTAGATCTCATCATCGCGCGCCGCCGGACAAATCGCCACCGACGGACATTGTCCGCCCAGTGCCGCCGCCGCCACGTGGCACCACCCGAGTCGCCGCCGCCTCCACCTACCGCGCCGGCCTGAAGAGCCCGCGCGCGGCCCTCCCGGGCCCAGCCGCCCCGCGCCTCCTCTTCCCCGTCGTCGGCCCCTTGCTCCGCCCGGCGCCGTCGCGCCTTCGCCGCCCGGCGACGCCGCCGCCCTCGCCGGCCACTGCGGCGCCATCGCCGCCCCGCCGACGCCGCCCTCCACCGCCGCCTCGCCGTCCTCTCCCCGGCCGGCAAGTCCCCGGCGAGCTTTCCCTCCCCCGGCCATCTATCTCCTCCGGCGAGCACTGTTCCGGTGATCCTCGGGATCCGTTCCGACGAACTCCAGATCTGGATCTGAAAATATCTCGGGTTGACTTTTGCCCGAAACCCTAATCCATGTGCTCATGTTCATCATGCTATATCTCCGCATCCGTAGCTCCGTTTTTGGCATATAGCATATCAAAATGTTTGTCTCAGAGAGTACATCATTTCATTCCATTGCATCATTTTCATTTGAGTTCATCTTGATGCCCGAAATGCTGTTAGAAGAGGGCTACTTGAGTTAATTGTTAGATCTGCTACTCCATTTAGACATTTGTCATTTTTGCCATAATTGTTTTGTGCATGATATGCCCATGAGCTCTACATATGTTTTGTTAAGGGTTTTGTCATCTTTCCATAGGTGCAACCCATGTATTTTTGTGATGTGTGTGGTGACTAGTACAAGCTTGCAAAGTGAGGCACTTGGTAATTCTGTTTTCAGGGACTTAGCATTTCCACAAAGTCCTTGAGCTGTTTAGTTCATGATGCCAAATGTTCATGTTGTTTCCTAGTGATCCGTGCCTCTTTTGAGGATGATCAGTAAGGATGTTTTGTTACTCTTGTAGTGCTCTATCCATCCATGTCTTTATTTGCAATTATGGAGCACCCTAGCTTGAGTCAATCGAGCTCTACTTTTGCTACTTTGTGAATCTGGGCAGATTGTCTAGTAGTTAGCAATTTTGCCGAGGATGTTGTAGTTGATCCGTGCATGCTATGTTATTGTTCTTGCCATGTCTAGCTTGCATTTTGTGTGTTTTTGATGGGTGTATGCTTAGCTTATCATGACTTGCTTCGTAGTGAGTGCGTCGAACTCGTAAACATGCCTACTTGAGATATATTTCAGCATGTTCCAGTTTTCACTAAGTCTGAAAACTGATTATGTTTTTGCTATGTTCACATGCTTCCAATTGTGTTTTCTGATCCCTTTTGGCTCAAGGTCACTAAGGGACTTTTGTTAAGCTTTTTGAGTAGCTCCATGCCATGTTTTACTTTGTCATGTTCAGGTCCTGTAGCATGTAGTTTTGTGGCTCCGAAGAGTGCTATCTGATCTGAAATTCCAGACAAGTGTTAATTTCACTAAGTCTGAGATCTGTTTACCATATGCATTTTTGCCATGCTTGTTTGAACCTGTTAATGGATGAATTGGCCGTAGCTCAGTGCTAGACTTTTGTTAAGCATCTTGAATGCATCCCTTCCATGTATTTTGTTGCCATGTTTGAGTGCTTTAGCATGTTCATCTCATTGCATTTAGATGGCTACTTGCTGTAAATCGCAGATCGGGGTCATATTTGAATCGTTGCCATTTCCAAACCATAACTCCGATTCCGGTGATCTTTATATCGTTTTCAAGCGATTTCATCTCATCTTTCCAGTGGCACACTTGGTTTTCCAAGTTGAGGCCAGGTTCTTGCATTTCCTACCACATCTTGCATATGCATCCCGCATTGCATCCCGCATAGCATACCATGTTTGCATCCCATTGTTTGATCCTTGCACGTGGTTGATTGTGTCCTTGTTGCTTGCTTGTCTTGTTTGGGTAGAGCCGGGAGACGAGTTCGCTAACGAGGAGCCCGTTGAGTTTGCTTTCGAGGATCCAGTCAACTCTGACAACTTTGCAGGCAAGATGATCATACCCTCGAAATCACTACTATCTTTGCTATGCTAGTTTGCTCGCTCTTTTGCTATGCCATGCTACGATGCCTACCACTTACTTTCAAGCCTCCCAAATTGGCATGTCAAACCTCTAACCCACCATGTCCTAGCAAACCATTGATTGACTATGTTACCGCTTTGCTCAGCCCCTCTTATAGTGTTGCTAGTTGCAGGTGAAGATTGGAGACCGTTCCTTGTTGGAACATTATTTACTTGTTGGGATATCACTATATTGCCATGTTATCTTAATGCATCTATATACTTGGTAAAGAGTGGAAGGCTCGGTCTCTCGCCTAGTGTTTTGTTCCACTCTTGTCGTCATAGTTTCCGTCATATCGGTGTTATGTTCCCGGATTTTGCGTTCCTTACCAGGTTGGGTTATAATGGGAACCCCTTGATAGTTCGCCTTGATTAAAGCTTTTCCAGCAGTGCCCAACCTTGGTTTTACCATTTGCCACCTAGCCTCTTTTTCCCTTGGGTTTCCGGAGCCCGAGGGTCATCTTATTTTAAACCCCCCCCCCCCCCGGGCCAGTGCTCCTCTGAGTGTTGGTCCAACCGAGCGATGTCCGGGGCTACCAGGGGCAACTCTGGGCTGGCCTACCCGACGTCTGGCTCATCTGAGTGTGCCCTGAGAACGAGATATGTGCAGCTCCTATCGGGATTTATCGGCACATTCGGGCGGTGTTGCTGGTTTAGTTTTAACCTGTCGAAGTGTCTTGAAGAACCGAGGTACCGAGTCTGATCGGAACATCTTGGGAGGAGGTCTATTCCTTTGTTGACCGTGAGAGCTTGTCATGGGCTAAGTTGGGACTCCCCTGCAGGGATTTGAACTTTCGAAAGTCGTGCCTGCGGTTATGGGCAGATGGGAATTTGTTAATGTCCGGTTGTAGATAACTTAAACATTAACTTAATTAAAATGAATCAACTGTGTGAGTTACCGTGATGGCCTCTTCTCGGCGGAGTCTGGGAAGTGGACACGGTGTTGGAGTAATGTTTGCCGCAGGATTGCCCTCTTTAGTTACGCGCTCGCGCTTTGCCTTCTCTTCTCGCTCTCTTTTGCGAATAGGCTAGCCACCATATATGCTAGTCGCTTGCTGCAGCTCCACATATATTTACCCTGCCTTACCTATAAGCTTAAATAGTCTTGATCGCGAGGGTGCGAGATTGCTGAGTCCCTGATGCTCACAGATTACTATTACACTAGATGCAGGGCCTGATGATACAGCTCCAGATGGCGCGCTTGAGCTCAAGTGGGAGTTCGACGAGGATTCTCAGCGATACTATGTTTCTTTTCCTGATGATCAGTAGTGGTGCCCAGTTGGGGTGATCGGGACCGTGTCGCATGTTGGGTTGTCTTTTATTTTGGCGCTGTAATCGGGCCATGAGTGTTTGAATGATGTAATGCTATTTATGTACTTGATTGACGTGGCGAGCGTAAGTCAACTATGTTATCTCCCCTTTCATTATATATTTTACATGGGATGTTGTGAAGATTGCCTAACTTGCGACATATGCCTTCAATGCGATTATGCCTCGAAGTCGTGCCTCGACACATGGGAGATATAGTCGCATCGAGGGTGTTACAAGTTGGTAATCAGAGCCTTCCCCGACCTTAGGAGCCCCCATTGTTTGATCATTTTTAGCGGCCGAGTTGTGTCTAGAAAAATGTTTTGAGTCATTTAGGAATTATATATCGGAGAGTTTAGGAATTCTTTTTACTTCCCAGTCTCCTCATCGCTCTGGTAAGGCATCCTGATGTAGAGTTTTGACTCTTCTTTTCTCAAATTTCACTAAAAAAATTTGGATCACGCGGGTATCTTGGAATCGTTCCGATGGTTTCATGATGAGAACATTGTCTTGGTGCCTCCTGTCAGGGGTTTTGCGGAAGTGTCCCGGGGAGTTGAGCTCTGAGGTGTTGTCGTCATAATTTTATCGTTGCAGTTCTGGAATACCTGAGTTTAGTACGCCGACATCAAAAACTCTTTTATGCAGTTCGTTGGTGAGATAACCTCGACGCCACCCAGTACTGGGGCGGGAGTTCGGGAGTATCGCCATAACTTGTATAACGGATGCTTTTCGAAGGTTGAGGTAGATGGTTTCCGAAGTTTTTCTCGGTTATGTGTTGAAGGATGGATACAGTTGGATGTAGGATTTGCTAGTTTGGGTGAGATATTATGCTTCCCCTGTATCCCCAACACCTGATTGCATAACCGGAAAGGTTCGGGAGTTTCATAGGTGGGAATTCTTGTAGCTCTAGTTCTTCTTTCACGGATATTGGTTTGAGATTGGGATTTCTTACCGATTATTCGTTCTTGATCCGTACCTTGTTGATTTATTTCTCTACCTAAATTCTACGTGGCTTCTCAATTTATGGATATGTGACCATTTCAAGAGGAATGCATTCGTTCATTTTGTTCGGATGTGAAGACTTTATGTTGCAATTTTCATTCCGTTGGATTCAGCTTCATTTTATCTGTCTATGTGCTAACAGTGGTCAACCTCTTCAGGATGGCTCCCGCTAAGAGCACCAATCAGAATCAGAATCAAGATCCGCCACCACCTCCACCTCCTCCGGAGGCATGGCAAGCTGTGATGGCCGCAACCAATGCAAACACGCAGTTGATCATGCAAATTCTTCAAGAGCGCAATCAAGGCAACCAAGGGAACCAAGGCAACAATCAGAATCACTTTGCTGCACTCAACCAGTTCCTTGCTAACGGGCCAAAGACTTTCAGCAATTGTGTCGAGGCAACCGATGCTGACGATTGGCTTGTGGATCTGTGCAAGCATTTTGAGTGCAGTAACGTCAGGCCTGAGGACTTTGTCAAGTTCGCTTCCTTCCAACTCAAAGATCAAGCTGCAGAGTGGTTCCAGCAGTACAAGGATTCCAGAGGTGGACATGCGATTACTTGGGATGAATTCCGTCAAGATTTCCGAGCTCATCACATCCCTTAGAGTGTGACTGAAAGCAAGCGTGAGGAATTCCGCAACCTGAAGCAAGGCTCTTTGTCTGTCTATGACTACAACAAGTTGTTCCAGAAGCTCGCCCTCTTTGCCAAGCAGGACGTCCCTGATGAGAAGAGCATGATATACCAGTTCAGGGGTGGTCTCAGAGAAGAAATCCAGGAAGCTCTTATTCTCTTTGAGCCCTTGAGATACGATGAGTTCTACAACATGGCACTGAAGCAAGTGTCCGCTCAACTGAGGTGTGATGCTTCCAAGAAGCGAGTCAGAGACACTACTCCTTCCTCTACTCAAGTGGCCAAGCAGCAGAAGTATTGGCTTCCTCCTCCTCCATTCCATCAGCCGTATCAGCAGAAGAGCAAAGGTGGTAGTGGATCTTCCCACCCACCCAACCCTGGCTTCCAGAACAAGACTTCGTCTCAAGCTCCAAGATCGAGTGCTCCGTACCACCATCCGCTTTCAGAGGTCACGTGCAACAAGTGCCAACAGAAGGGTCACTATGCCAACAAGTGTTTCAACCAGAGGTGTCTTCCTCCTCCTCCTGTGAGATCGGCAAGTACAGCTATGGTCAAGCATAACACCAAGTCCTCCAAGGTCAATTTGATGAATGCAGCTCAGGCAGAGGACTCGTCAGATGTTATCATGGGTAACCTCTGTTAATGATATTCCTGCAAAAGCTCTTTTTGACACGGGTGCATCGCATTGTTTCATCTCGAGACCATTTGTTTCTATGCATGAGTTGCCTTTACAAGATTTGTCTAGACAGTTATCTGTTGTTTCTCCGGGTAAATTCATGAATGCAAGCGCTATCGCCCCGGATGTTACTATCGCGTTGGGTGATTACAAGTTTCTCTCTTCTCCGGTGGTTCTTGGTAACTCGGATATTGATCTTATTCTCGGAATGGATTGGCTTTCTAAGCACAAGGCACATCTTGATTGTGCAGCCAGGCAGATTCAATTGGCTCATTCGTCTGAGGATGTAATTGTTTTTACCGCTCGTGACGATACCATCCGTCTATTTTCTCTCAATGAGAAGGGTGAACTGGATGCTATCTCGCAAATTCCAGTCGTTTGCGAATATCAAGACGTCTTTCCAGAAGAGCTTCCAGGAATGCCTCCGCACCGGCCAGTTGAATTCGTCATCGATCTTGAGCCTGGCACGGAACCTGTTTGCAAGCGTCCTTACAAGCTCGGACCTGAAGAGTTGAAGGAGCTGAAGAAGCTGAAGAAGCAACTCGATGTTCAAGAAAAAATGGGTCTCATCCGGCCTAGTTCTTCTCCGTGGGGTTGTGGTGTTCTTTTTGTGAAGAAGAAGGATGGAACAGACCGACTTTGTGTTGATTACCGTCCATTGAACAAGAAGACCATCAAGAACAAATATCCACTTCCCAACATCAACGAGCTGTTCGAACAACTCAAAGGTGCCCAAGTATTCTCCAAGCTTGATCTTCGTATGGGTTATCATCAGATTCAAATTCGTGAGCAAGATATTCCCAAGACGGCTTTCAGGACAAGCTAGGGTTCATATGAATACACTGTCATGTCTTTTGGCCTCGTCAATGCTCCTCCGACGTTCTCTCGCATGATGAACTTCATCTTCAACGCCTACACCAATGACTTCCTTTTGGTCTATCTCGACGACATTCTGGTTTTCTCGAAGAACAAGGAAGATCATTCCAAGCACTTGCGTTTGGTTCTTGATAAGCTGAGGGAACACCAGTTCTACGCCAAGTTCTCCAAGTGTGAATTTTGGCTCGATGAGGTTCTTTATCTTGGTCATATCATCTCTGCCAAGGGAATTGCCGTGAATCCTGATAAGGTGTCTGCAATTGTGAATTGGGAACCTCCTCAGAACGTGAAGCAACTCCATAGCTTCCTCGGTCTCGCAAGCTACTGTCAAAGATTTGTTGAAAACTTTTCTAAGATCGCGAAGCCTCTCTCAAATCTTCTCCAAAAGCACGTCAAGTACGTTTGGTCTCCGGAGTGTGACATTGCTTTCAACATGTTGAAAGAGAAATTGATCACTGCTCCAGTTCTGACTCCGCCTGATAAATCCAAGCCGTACGAGGTCTTTTGTGATGCCTCTCTCCAAGGTCTTGGCATAGTGTTGATGCAAGAGAAGAAAGTTGTTGCTTATACCTCTCGCCAGTTGAGGCCCAATGAGAAGAACTATCCCACTCATGATCTTGAGTTGGCGGCAGTTGTGCATGCTCTTTTGACTTGGAGACATCTCTTATTGGGAAGAAAAGTGGACATTTTCACTGACCACAAGAGTCTCAAGTACATCTTCACTCAGCCTAATCTCAACCTAAAGCAAACTCGATGGGTCGAAATGATTCAAGAGTATAATCCGAGTGTCAAGTATACTCCAAGCAAGGCCAATGTGATTGCTGACACATTGAGCAGGAAGGCTTATTGCAACAGTCTGATTGTCAAGCCTTATCAACCCGAGCTTTGTGAAGCTTTCCGCAAACTTAATCTGCAAGTTGTTCCTCAAGATTTCCTCGCCAACCTTCAAGTCTCTCCTACCTTAGAAGACCAGATTCGCCAAGCCCAGCTTCTTGATGTTATGGTGAAAAAGGTGAAGATTGGGATTGCCAAGAGCCAACCCAAGTACAAGTGCTACCGCCTTGATGACAAGGATACTCTCTTCTTCGAGGATCGTATTGTTGTGCCCAAAGGTGAACTTCGTAAAGTGATCATGAACGAGGCTCACAATTCTCTCCTCTCCATCCACCCTGGGAGCACAAAGATGTATCAGGACCTCAAGCAGGCTTATTGATGGACTCGAATGAAGCACGAGATTGCTCAATTCGTGAATGAGTGTGATGTCTGCAGAAGAGTGAAGGCAGAACACCAAAGGCTAGTGGGTCTCCTCCAACCTCTTGCCATTCCAGAATGGAAGTTTGACCACATTGAGATGGACTTCGTGACTAGGTTTCCAAAGTCCAAGCGTGGCAATGATGCTATATTCGTTGTCATCGACAAACTCACTAAAGTGGCTCACTTTTTGCCTATCAAAGAGTCAATCACTGCAGCTCAATTGGCGGAACTCTATACCTCTCGAATTGTCTCTCTGCACGTTATTCCTCAAGTGATCTCTTCAAACCGTGGCAGCATCTTTACCTCCAAGTTTTGGGATTCTTTTCAGAAGGCCATGGGCACCAACATCCGCTTCAGCACAGCTTTCCATCCTCAAACTAGCGGTCAAGTCGAGCGTGTCAACCAGATTCTTGAAGATATGCTCAGGGCTTGTGTGATCTCCTTCGGCATGAAGTGGGAGGATTGTCTTCCTTATGCTGAATTCTCCTACAACAACAGTTTTCAAGCAAGTTCGGGCAAGGTCCCTTTTGAAATTTTGTATGGTAGGAAGTGTCGTACCCCTCTCAACTGGTCTGAAACCGGCGAACGTCAGCTTCTCGGAAATGACTTAATCACAGAGGCAGAGGAAATGTGCAAAGTCATTCGAGATAACCTCAAAGCAGCCCAATCCCGGCAGAAGAGCTACTATGACAGTAAGCACCGTGATTTGGCTTTCAAGATCGGAGATCATGGTTACCTCCGCGTCTCTCCTATGAAAGGTACTCCTCGCTTCAGTATCAAAGGGAAGCTTGCCCCCAGATACGTGGGACCTTTCAAGATTGTCAGCAAGAGAGGCGACCTCGCCTATCAACTCGAGCTTCCGTCAAACTTTGCAAATGTTCATGATGTGTTCCATGTCTCTCAGCTCCGAAAGTGCTTCAAGACTCCTGACCGCACCGTCAACTTCGAGGACATCGAGCTCCAAGAATATCTCTCCTATCGTGAGCACCCCGTTGCTATCCTCGAAGAGACTGAACGCAAGACTCACAACAAGTAGATCAAGTTCCTCAAAGTCAAGTGGTCACACCATTCCGACCGTGAAGCTACCTGGGAACGCGAGGATCACCTCCGTTCTGAGTACCCGGCGTTCTTTCAGTCCTAGATCTCGGGACGAGATCCTTTCGTAGTGGTGGAGTGTTGTAACACCCCGGATGTAACTTTCCCAATTTGTACTCCAACTCTTGCCGTTTCCGGCGTTAAGTTATTTTATTTTCCCAGGTTCGGGTTGTTGTCTCCGTGTGTTTTTATCGTTGTCATGTATCTCATATCATGTCATCATGTGCATTGCATTTGCATACGTGCTCATCTCATGCATTCGAGCATTTTCCCCGTTGTCCGTTTTGCATTCCGGCGCTTCGTTCTCCTCCGGTGGTTATTTCTACCTTTCTTTCGTGTGTGGGGATTAAACATTTCCGGATTGGACCAAGACTTGCCAGGCGGCCTTGGTTTACTACCGGTAGACTGCCTGTCAAGTTTCGTACCATTTGGACTTCGTTTGATGCTCCAACGGTTAACCGAGGGACCGAAAAGGCCTCGTGTGTGTTGCAGCCCAACGCCCTTCCAATTTGGCCCAAAACCCACCTAAACCTGCTCCATCATCTAGAGCGTTCGATCACGATCGCGTGGCCGAAAACCGCACCTCATTTGGACTCTCCTAGCTCCCTCTATGCCTATATATAGATCCCGTCTCGTAAATCCCGGGTCTCTCCTCCCCCTAACCCTAGATCTCATCATCGCGCGCCGCCGGACAAATCGCCACCGACGGACATTGTCCGCCCAGCGCCGCCGCCGCCATGTGGCACCACCCGAGTCGCCGCCGCCTCCACCTACCGCGCCGGCCCGGAGAGGCCGCGCGCGGCCTTCCCGGGCCCAGCCGCCAGCGCCGCCCCGCGCCTCCTCTTCCCCATCGCCGGCCCCTTGCTCCGCTCGGCGCTGTCGCGCCTCTCGCCGCCCGGCGATGCCGCCGCCCTCGCCGGCCACCGCGGCGCCATCGTCGCCCCGCCGACGCCGCCCTCCACCGCCGCCTCGCCGTCCTCTCCCCGACCGGCAAGTCCCCGGCGAGCTCTCCCTCCCCCGGCCATCTATCTCCTCCGGCGAGCACTGTTTCGGCGATCCTCGGGATCCGTGCCGATGAACTCCAGATCTGGATCTGAAAATATCTCGGGTTGACTTTTGCCCGAAACCCTAATCCATGTGCTCCTGTTCATCATGCTATATCGCCGCATTCGTAGCTTCGTTTTTGGCATATAGCATATCAAAATGTTCGTCTCATAGAGTACATCATTTCATTCCATTGCATCATTTTCATTTGAGTTCATCTTGATGCCCGAAATGCTGTTAGAAGAGGGCTACTTGAGTTAATTGCCAGATCTGCTACTCCATTTAGACATTTGTCATTTTTGCCATGATTGTTGTGTGCATGATATGCCCATGAGCTCTACATATGTTTTGTTAAGGGTTTTGTCATCTTTCCAGAGGTGCAACCCATGTATTTTTGTGATGTGTGTGGTGACTAGTACAAGCTTGCAAAGTGAGGCACTTGGTAATTCTGTTTTCAGGGACTTAGCATTTCCACTAAGTCCTTGAGCTGTTTAGTTCATGATGCCACATGTTCATGTTGTTTCCTAGTGATCCATGGCTCTTTTGAGGATGATCAGTAAGGATGTTTTGTTAATCTTGTAGTGCTCTATCCATCCATGTCTTTGTTTGCAATTATGGAGCACCCTATCTTGAGTCAATCGAGCTCTACTTTTGCTACTTTGTGAATCTGGGCAGATTGTCTACTAGTTAGCAATTTTGCTGAGGATGTTGTAGTTGATCCGTGCATGCTATGTTATTGTTCTTGCCATGTCTAGCTTGTATTTTGTGTATTCTTGACGGGTGTATGCTTAGATTATCATGACTTGCTCCGTAGTGAGTGCATCGAGCTCGTAAACATGCCTACTTGAGATATGTTTCAGCATGTGCCAGTTTTCACTAAGTCTGAAAACTGATTATGTTTTTGCTATGTTCACATGCTTGCAATTGTGTTTTATGATCTCTTTTGGCTCAAGGTCACTAAGGGACTTTTGTTAAGCTTTTTGAGTAGCTCCATGTCATGTTTAGTTTGTCATGTTCAGGTCCTGTAGCATGTAGTTTTGTGGCTCCGAAGAGTGCTATCTGATCTGAAATTCCAGACAAGTGTTAATTTCACTAAGTCTGAGATCTGTTTACCATATGCATTTTTGTCATGCTTGTTTGAACCATTTAATGGATGAATTGGCCGTAGCTCAGTGCTAGACTTTTGTTAAGCATCTTGAATGCATCCCTTCCATATATTTTGTTGCCATGTTTGAGTGTTGTAGCATGTTCGTCTCATTGCATTTAGATGGCTACTTGCTGTAAATCGCAGATCGGGGTCATATTTGAATCGCTTGCTATTTCCAAACCGTAACTCCGATTCCGGTGATCTTTATATCGTTTTCAAGCGATTTCATCTCATCTTTCCAGTGGCACACTTGGTTTTCCAGGTTGAGGCTAGATTCTTGCATTTCCTGCCACATCTTGCATATGCATCCCGCATTGCATCCCGCATAGCATACCATGTTTGCATCCTATTGTTTGATCCTTACACGTGGTTGATTGTGTCCTTGTTGCTTGCTTGTCTTGTTTGGGTAGAGCCGGGAGCCGAGTTCGCTAACGAGGAGCCCGTTGAGTTTGCTTTCGAGGATCCAGTCAACTCTGACAACTTTGCAGGCAAGATGATCATACCCTCGAAATCACTTCTATCTTTGCTTTGCTAGATGCTCGCTCTTTTGCTATGCCTATGCTACGATGCCTACCACTTGCTTATCATGCCTCCCAAATTGCCATGTCAAACCTCTAACCCACCATGTCCTAGCAAACCGTTGATTGGATATGTTACCGCTTTGCTCAGCCCCTCTTATAGCGTTGCTAGTTGCAGGTGAAGATTGGAGACCGTTCCCGGTTGGAACATTATTTACTTGTTGGGATATCATTATATTATCTTGTTATCTTTATGCATCTATATACTTGGTAAAGGGTGGAAGGCTCGGTCTCTCGCCTAGTGTTTTGTTCCACTCTTGCCGCCATAGTTTCCGTCATATCGGTGTTATGTTCCCGGATTTTGCGTTCCTTGCCAGGTTGGGTTATAATGGGAACCCCTTGATAGTCGCCTTGATTAAAGCTTTCCCAGCAGTGCCCAACCTTGGTTTTACCATTTGCCACCTAGCCTCTTTTTCCCTTGGGTTTTCGGAGCCCGAAGGTCATCTTATTTTAAACCCCACCCCCCGGGCCAGTGCTCCTCTGAGTGTTGGTCCAACCGAGCGATGTCTGGGGCTACCAGGGGCAACTCTGGGCTAGCCTACCCGATGTCTGGCTCATCTGAGTGTGCCCTGAGAATGAGATATGTGCAGCTCCTATCGGGATTTATCGGCACATTCGGGCGGTGTTGCTGGTTTAGTTTTAACCTGTCGAAGTGTCTTGAAGAACCGAGGTACCGAGTCTGATCGGAACGTCTTGGGAGGAGGTCTATTCCTTCGTTGACCGAGAGAGCTTGTCATGGGCTAAGTTGGGACTCCCCTGCAGGGATTTGAACTTTCGAAAGTCGTGCCCGCGGTTATGGGCAGATGGGAATTTGTTAATGTCCGGTTGTAGATAACTTAAACATTAACTTAATTAAAATGAATCAACCGTGTGAGTTACCGTGATGGCCTCTTCTCGGCGGAGTCCGGGAAGTGGACACGGTGTTGGAGTAATGTTTGCCGCAGGATTGCCCTCTTTAGTTACGCTCTCGCGCTTTGCCTTCTCTTCTCGCTCTCTTTTGCGAATAGGCTAGCCACCATATATGCTAGTCGCTTGCTGCAGCTCCACATATATTTACCCTGCCTTACCTATTAAGCTTAAATAGTCTTGATCGCAAGGGTGCGAGATTGCTGAGTCCCTGTGGCTCACAGATTACTATTACACCAGATGCAGGGCCTGATGATACAGCTCCAGATGGCGCGCTTGAGCTCAACTGGGAGTTCGACGAGGACTCTCAGCGATATTATGTTTCTTTTCCTGATGATCAGTAGTGGTGCCCAGTTGGGGTGATCAGGACCGTGTCGCATGTTGGGTTGTCTTTTATTTTGGCGCCGTAGTCGGGCCATGAGTGTCTGAATGATGTAATGCTATTTATGTACTTGATTGACGTGGCGAGCGTAAGCCAACTATGTTATCTCCCCTTTCATTATATATTTTACATGGGATGTTGTGAAGATTGCCTAACTTGCGACATATGCCTTCAATGCGATTATGCCTCTAAGTCGTGCCTCGACACGTGGGAGATATAGTCGCATCGAGGGTGTTACACATGTGCAGTGCAAA
>NC_041382.1:58687380-58695901 GCF_002162155.2 Triticum dicoccoides | reverse complement strand
GTTATCCTGTCGAAGTTTCTAGCCCAGACTTGTCAAAATTTTGGCCTTCTTTGAAAGAACACCAAAAATTTAAGGGTCTCTTGGCTACAAAATTGTGGTGTTCATTATAGCTGTGGTTAACCCCGGCATGCTCCTACTCCACGACCACATGGTCAACCCCGTGATGCGGCGGTCCATGCGGTTCCCCGCGTACCCACCGCCATGCGCAGTGCCGAGCTGCACAAGCTGTAAAGACATCGAGCGTAACCAGTACCTCGTCTATGATCCTACCGTGTCGCCGCACTACGAGGTGGCCTTGATCCCTCATATTCCCCGCAAGCTTTCCATAGGGCACATCGCAAAACATGCATGCAGTCATGGACCCGACGTCTTGGCAATGGAGTGGCCACCGTCGCCTGTCATCATCGACGTCTTCTCGTCAAAAACTGGATGCTGGAAGGAAAAGCCATACACGCGAGAAGGAGAAGCCGCGGGAACCGTTGCTGACCTGAAAACTGATCATGACGCCTTTCTTTACCACTCTGCATATTACCAACCAGGACTAAAGGTGAAGCTCCAACCGGAACTAAAACTGGAGCTTTAGAAAGCGACAAAAAATTTCAAAAAAATAGGGTTCTCAAAGCAGCTCGCATGTCCACTCCACCGCCCTCTCCCGGAGGTTAACGACGCCGGCCGTGCCATGGCTCGTGAGGAGCAGCGCGGTGCCGTGGTGCCAACGAGTGCCTAGCTAGCATCTTCTCTGTACATGCATTCGTGCACGTGAAAGCTGGCCTATCTTGTATGAACACGTGTATATATTGTTAGAATAAATTTGAGACGCCCAGTCGATCTATCGAGGACCAATCAATCACACAAACACGACACCGAGATTTGTTAACGAGGTTCACCATCATGGCTATATCCCGGGGCTTGACTACGGGCACTTCTCCCCATGACACCACTACAATACCGCACCCCGGCCGCCGGCACACGCGTGAATCATGTTAAGGATTGGGTGCTAAGGAATGAAATCAACCTTCAATTTGCCGTCAAAAATATTCTTGGAATCATGTTCTTCACGAACCATGGTCCTTACATGATCCAATGAGTATGTCGAAGAATATAGTCAACATTATGCGCCTAGATGACGAGAATGCACTCTGGTGAAGGATGTGTTTAGTTGGGACTTAGATGATGAAAATGCTATTGACACCACAGGCTGGCCTGGAGCACACGAACGCGACCCTCATCTTTTCCACTGTTTTGGATTTCATCCTTATAAGGAAATTGCCTTGTTTTATGATGACCACAGTACAATAACAGCCTACCTTTTGAAAAGCTCAAAGGTCCGTTATTTGGGAAAGGTGGAAAGCTTCTACAATGACATCAGAGAGTGGTTTCCATATGCCGCATGTTGGGTGAGGGATCTACCTGGGAGCTGACATATGTGCAATTTGGATTGCAACTGATCCGGCCCAGTTCTGCTATACTTGTATCCTTCATCTCTCACGGATAATCTTAGTGACCATGTCCCATGTACATCAAAAAAATATTGTATGCATTAGGTTTCACTAGGACAACCTTTGACTAGCAATTACTCTGTTATTATGTTTTTGAGATATTAATTCATTGTACTGGACAAATCGGTTCGGACGGATGCGGGCAATTTGAGGGCCTGCTTTGGAACTGCTCTAAAAACACATACTAAACAGTTGTGACAATTTCACCAACATGAAACTAAAATGCACATCAAACATATGAATACAGCTAACCTCTTCCCTTTAAAAAGGTTGCTAGTGTGTTTGGGAGTCCCAGACTAGTGGGTTCTTCACCCTTTGGAGGGGTACTAACATGACCCTCTACCTCAAGGACGATCAGGTACAGCAAAACATAAGTCTTGTCCCTATTTACTTGCTCGTGCTTAATATGTTCTGGATAGACTTGGTAGTTCTTGTGGGTTGTCATAACTTCATGAATTATTGATGGCTGATAATTATTCTTCTCTGAATGAATGAATTCCCTTTTATTGTGACATGTCGTTTTTCCATCACAGGACACATCTAGTAAATATCTACTTATGCCTTCTTGTTGCTGATGCAACACAAGTCATGAGTTTAGCACTTCTGTCTGAATTGTGAGATGTGTGTTGTTATGCTCCTATCATGATAAAGAATGGTTTTTTTTTCCTTTAACTTGATTTAATCTCACATGGGAACATCTCAATTATTTTCACTTACTTGCAAAATCCTATTATTTGGATTTTTAATTGTACTAGCTCTAAACACTTTGATTATGTGTTCGGGTGCTATGATGTGCAGGCGTTGGATAAGATCAGGTTTGAGAGCCTGACTGACAAGAGCAAGCGATGCTCCCATGTCCGTGACGCGACACCTTCGTCTCGGTGTCACGGCCGGCGGGCACGGGCTCGTCAGGAGCATGCTCCAGAACCGCGGCTTTGAGCTGGCCGCTACCAAGGAAGGGCTCTCGGTGCTCGCGCGGTGGACGGCAGCCATGGAGGAGGAAGGGTCCGTCTGCTGCTTCCTCCTCCTTGTTCTACGCACAGTACAGGTGAGCACCGTTTCCCATCTCCGTCAGATCCAAACCATGCTCGTCTGCTTGATTGATTCATCAGATTCAGACTGCAGGCAGAGTGTATGTACTCTAGTACATGTAGGAGTCGTTTGTTGTGTGCCATCCATTAATCATGCTACCATATTTACTTATTCTTGCTTCAAAGTATTCATGCATGCCTGCCTGCCTACCTTGTAACATTCATTTTTTCATTGGAGGCTGTGTTCTTGTATTTGTCCTCTACTTAGCTCGGCGCATTATGACATGCTTGTTTGTTGGCCACTGTTTCTTAAGTTATGGAAACTTTCAGGGCTAATACCGGAGAAGAGATATGTTCGTTGAACACCAAAGATGTCGACTATCCCCGGAAGCTTCCGTGGATTCACATCGACGTGATACTTTGCTGCTCTCTGAAGGTCGTGCGTGTTGACTGCGAGATGTTAGGGACTCAGTTGCAAGGTTATGCTATTTATGGGATGGGCGAAAAAAAGATGCACCAAGCAAAGATGGACTGGGTAGTGAGAAAAGGTGAGTGAAGGGAGACTCGCCTATTGAAGTTACAGCGTCCCTTCGATCGGGGCTCCAAGCCCAACCGATCACGAAAGCTAGCTCCGTCCTCCCGGCCGATCGATGGAGCTCCACCTAATACGTGGAAGACGATGCAGAGCAGAGGTAGGTGAAGGAGGGAACGGATGGAAGGGAAGGGCACGCACCCTGACGTCATGCGGACGTCAGTGCATGCATGCGTACCGATGTGTACGATACGAACGAGCCACGCCGGGCGGGCGTGTACGTACGAGCCGCTCATCGTGTCGATCGAAGGATCCCTCGCGGGAAGGGATCAACCCACCGAAGGAAGGAAGGACAAGTAAAAAGGGCGGACTCCAGTCCAGTCTGATTGAACCCACCGAACGAACGAACGATCCGAGTTGTCGGTCACGACGGGCGTATGTGTCCTACTCATAATCCTCTCTTCTTTCTTGACCTCTATCGTTTGAAAGTTGGGAGTCCTACTCATAATAGATTCATGTGTAAGATAAGAATCGCGCCCTTGTGCACCCCGCATCGGTTGAGCTAAGCCAAAAAAAGGATGGGAATGGATAAACCAACCCACGAGAGAACCCATCGTTTCAGGCTCAGGATTGATCATCTTATTTAGAGGGTGCTTGGATACAAGGGACTATTTTTAGTCTGACTAAAAATAGTCTCTTTTAGAGGCTAAAGTTCCAAGCACCCCTGACTAAAGAGAGGCTATGACTAGTCTTGAGACTAAAATCTTTTAGTCATAGGAAACCTACTAAAATATGTATTAGCTCTCTCTCTCCTCATTTAATTCCTCTCCTTAATTCTGGATTGGAGGGTTTGGAGGATAATAAATGCTCAATAACTAGATTTTAGTCTCTTTAGTATTTGGATCCAAGCATGGGTGAGACTAGCAAGTTTTAGTTCCACTACTTTTAGTCATGGGACTAAAACGTATCCAAGCATGCTCTTAGTGGCAAGACACGTAACAAGAGAGGACTCTCGCACGGACTACATATTTATACGCCGGCCGGCGCACGGACATACAGTATATAGGGCACGTCTTATCGCTCGCTCGCGCGGACGTACGTGTCTCATTCAATGGGTGCCGCCGGCAGCCGCTCGATTGGGGGACCCTAGCCGCCTGACGAATCAATCCCACGTCCCTGCTTCCTCCCTCGCCGCCTCCAGCAATGCCGCGGGGCGGCGGTGGGGCTCCTCTCCCATTCACTCGTTCTCAGGCGTCTGGCACTAGACGGCCAGATTGAGTGGAGGCGTTGGGATAGCGTGGGGTACGATAGTGCAACAGTGGATGCCTGTGGCGGCACTTCTTTGTGTGCTGGTGGTGCATTGTAGACTTGGGTGTGTGCTAACGGTGCGGTGGTTTGTGTGGCGTGTACCGTCTAGTGGCGGTGTGCGTTGCCGGATTTCAGTCGGGTCCTCATGGATCCGGCGCCTGCACAACGGAGGCCGGCACGGGGTGGTGACAGTGGCCCAACTGGGTTGCTACTCTGGTCGTGGTCCCCTACAGCTTGGCAATGGCCTCCTGCAGCGTGTTGCGGCCAGCGGATATGCGGTGGTTCAGGATGGCCGGGCCGGTTCAGATGCAGCGACGATCAGATTTATTCTAGTGTCGGCTCGTCTGCAAGTGCCTCGCGTCAGCTCCACTCCATTCCCATGCCGCTCTTGTGTGAGATGCGTCACAGGGCTGGATCTTTCCCAGTTGATGTCCACCGTTGAGGGATTGCTCCATCGTGAGGAGGGCTATGGAGTCATTATTGCCTCCCGCCAGAAGCGTGTCCTTTGCCCATGTAGGTCAAGGCAGGGCGATGAAGGCCACTTCTGGCCGGCCGGGGGGGAGGGCTAAGATCTGGGGGGAGGAGGGCATCCAAGGGTGGGGAAGGAGATGCCTTCCCTCCCGTCTCCTTGGTCGTCGTCATTGCAAGCGTGAGGCAGGGATGGACTGAGGGCCATGGATGTGGAGGCGACGACCTTAGTAGTGGGAGTCATGGTGATCGTGCGTGGAGCTTGTGTGGCTCGGGTGTTGGCTGGTTGCCATGGCTGTGCGGGTGAAGTGGTGGCCATTTTTACGGCGGTTGGTGACGGTAGTGTGGTCGGTGTTTTGGGGGTTTTCTCAGTCCATAAAGAGTTCTACTATACCATTATGTTCATACTATTTGATTTTCAATTTCTCAATGAGTTAATTCCACTTTTCCCCCAAGTTTGTCACTTGCGACAGGGATAACCCTTTTTTTTCTTGAGAAACACTTACGTAGAGCTCACGTACTTCCGAGCCGACAGATGACTTTATTTGCCAAAGACGTCTACTCCCTCTATTCGTGTATATAGGGTCTTATGCATTTTCTGATGCCAACTTCAATCAAATATTAGAGCAATAATATAACGTGCAACTTACATGACCATACCATCAACAAATTAATGCTTGAAAGGAGCTTTCGATGATATAATTTTTACATTATACATCTGATATACTATTAATCTTATCAATAGTCAAAGACAGTCTCAAAAAAGGCATTAGGCCCTATACAGATGCATGGAGGGAATAGTAACCCGCTGAAAGAATAGAAGCATGGAATAAATTCAGAAAATGTGACAACCCATGTCAAGTCTAGGACTTGAATTTTGTTCCATGGGTTTCACCGTGTTAGAATAAATCTGAGGCATTAGTTGATCTACTAAGAAGCAAGCAATCACACGAAGCACGACACCGAGATTTATTAACAAGGTTCACCAAACTTGACTACATCCCGGGGTCTGACTATGGGTGCTTCCCCCATGACACCGCTAAATACCGCACCCCGGCTACCCGGGCGTCGACACACGCTGCCGGCTCCCTCTTCGTGCATGTACTATTATGTTGGCATAAGTTACATTGTGTGTCTACCCCCAATATTATATAAGAGGTCTAGGGTACAAGAGTCCTATTAGGACACTATACCATACCATGTCTACACATAGTACGACTCTATGTTCAACTATAACATACCTTGTATAAATATGAGACAGAATGTTAACAAAACTCCGCCTTGACAGGGCATGAAGTTCCCATCTTGGAAGACCGTGTGCTCGCCGGTCTCGTCAAGGATTTCTATTTCTATGGAGATTTCTGTGTGGAGGCCCGAGTCTATGAGACTGCCGCGGTAGAGTTCGTCGATTTTGATCGAGACAATGAACCTGTCCGCTAGGCCGAGCTCGTCGAGACCATCCCAGTCCGGGTACACCTTGACATTCCAGGGGAGACCACGGAAGACGATGGTGTTGAAAGTCTGCGGGCGAAGCAGCATGGAGTAGCCGTGGATCCGAGTTGTCGTCACGACGGGCGGCGTCGAGCGGCTGGCGGTGGCGCCCATTGATGCGAAAGTCCAAGCCTCTCCGCGCGAGCTCAGACCTGCCCTAGCTATGTCTCCGCGCGAGCTCAGACCTGACGGACTACATATTTATACGCCGGCCGGCGCACGGACGTACGTGTCGCGGTCAATGGGTGCCGCCGGCAGCCGCTCGACGCCCCTTGTGGAGACAACTCGCATCTAAGACTACTCCAGATTGCTTCGCCCGCGGGTTTTCAGCATCATCTTCTTCAGCGATCTCCCCTGGAAACTCATGGTGTCCCCGGCTGGTACCGATGAGAAGGGCTTACCCAACTACTTGGATGTCTCCGTCGAAATCGACAGCCGGTTCCGGGACCAGCTCCTAGGCACGGCCTGCCGCACCGACGTCTCCATAGGAATAGAGATCCTTGACGAGACCGGCGAGCACACCGTTTCCCATAAAGAGACCCGTCCAGGGTTCACGATGACCGGAAGCTCGACGCTGCTCGTGAGTAGGAGGGAGCTGGAGGCGTCGTCGTGCGTCCGCAACGACAGCTTCACCGTCAGGTGCACTATGACTACGAAGCAGCATCGAGAATTGTCCAGATCCAAGGAGCTCGCGGCATTGGACGCCATGGCCGGGTCCCACACCCTTGCCATCCCCAGCGTCTACAAGCTCAACGCGGGGCTCCGGGACGGGGAGTGCGCCTACTCCACATGCTTCGCTGTTGGGGGGTGCACATGGTATCTCAAATTTCACCCATACTACTCCGGATTTGCCTTGCACCTCGTCCGCGCGAGTAAGTATACGGATGAGATGCCGGCGACAGCGGAGTTCTGTTATGAACTCGAGGGGTTGGTAAACTTTGAGTCCCAGAAGATGACACACACGTTTCACTATGACAATAAACACTTATTTTGGTACCCGCTGGAGCTACCGAGCATGCCGGTCATGCACGACGACTACCTACTTGTTCGGTGCCGCCTCACCGTTATGCCCCCTGCGGCGATGCCAATTCCAGCAGTCATCTCGCGCACTGAATCTGTATTAACTCCTCTACTCAGCGCCGTGTATATGTGATTGAGAGATGACATTTATTTGGATTAGCAAAATTTTCTTATACTTGTCATAAATAGTGCAATTTCTTGGTCAATAGAGAGTTGTACCATTATATCCGTTCCAGTATTTGTTTTCATTTAATCAACCCTTTATTTTGAATTAGCGGGTCATTTTCCGCATTTTAGATATGTATTTTTGTAATATCTCTACCTTTCTCTGATTGTGTATGTCGCTTGACCTTCCATGTATGCCAAACATTTATCGATGTATATTAATGTCTAAAGTTGCCAAAATATTCTATCTCCTAACAATCAATGAAGCCTATGGCTGCCCGGATGTTTGAATGTTGTTAATGATAATGGTGATTAATTTTCCTTAATAATGTAGGACCCGTTGAGGTTCATCAATCATCATGCTATTGATCTAGGTCTGCATATAACTTCACTGATTTTAGTAAAGGGCCCTTTAGATGCACACGGTTGAAAATTAATGCCTAATACATAGAACAATTAAAGCGGCTAAGCTAGGCTTCACTTGATGCGTTTGAAGTGTTTTGCGTGAGATACTTCCCTGATTGACGTGTGTGTTTTTTAAAATTAGTTAGCAAATAAAGTCTCAATTTTTGGCTAAAAATAAATAAATCTCAATACACCATCTACATGTGATATAACATACTCAAGTATAAAATAACTATTGAATTGATACAAGATGGTGAAGTGTGCCGAGGAGAGGGGGAGGGGGGGCAAATGCCCCCTGTAGTGATGGATGTCACCGCCAACTCCGCCCCCCCCCCCTTTTCCTTGTCGAGATTATGAACAACTTTTATGTAAAGCGCTTCGTACCTGTTTGCCCGGTCTGTTTGCAGGTTGAGCTCGCGGAGGGCGTCGTCCAATCGATCGAGCGTAGCTGTGATGTTCTCGTGAATCCGCGCGCGTGGGCCGAGGGCATGCGGCCACAGGCCACAGTGCGTCGCCCTGTTCTATCGCGCGCGTGGCCTGTCAGGCCCCTCCGTCTTTCGGGCGCCACGTGGTGCCCGCGCGAAGTTCAAAAGATTGCCCCA
>NC_041382.1:58543866-58686837 GCF_002162155.2 Triticum dicoccoides | reverse complement strand
AGGCCCTCCCATTCGAAGACGGTGGACCTTCAGAGCTTCAGGTACTACTGTTGGGGGGATGAACCCCAGGTAGGCAACGAAACCCGGATCCTTTTAAAAAACAACTGGGCGAGCAACGCCCCTCAAGCCGGCTCACGCTTGGCCGGGTCTCTCGACCCGGCCAAACTCCTCAACCCGGCCGGACTCCTCAACTCGGCCCTAACAACCAGCTCAAGATAACTGAACCCAACGCATGAAGACTTCTCCAGCAAGCCAGCTCCACCCTTGGCGCGTTCCTCAACCCGGCCACGGGTCAGCTCCCATCCCATCCCGGTCGTATGATGGGACGAGTCTCCATCTACCGATGACCAAGGCAACAGTGCCGTGCCCATGCCTCTGGTCAGCCGGGGCATGGCAACAGTGCTCCACCTACCCGCTGACCAGGGCCGGCGTGGCAACAGTGCAACCATCATCACCAATGACGCCAGCAAGCGGCGACCTGACGGAGCGTCACTATAGCCGACTTAACCCGGCCACTCCCTGGCAATCGACAAGACGACCAACAGTGCCCCCGTACCCAGCGGGCCCCGCGCTCGGAGAACCCGACGAGCCCTGACCCCGGCGGGTCCTAGCACCGGCTTCCCGGACAATGACACCCCACGGCCTTATAACATTACCATTGTACCCCTGGGGGGTTGACCTATAAAACCCCCCAGGAGCCCTCATTCATACAGGAACGCGATCATTCACTTACTCACACACACACGTAGCAGGCAACACCCAAGGAGAGGGAGCAGCCTAGGCCTTGGTCTGCCTTCTTTCTTCCTCCGTACAACTCCAAGAGCAACTCTGTACTGATACACATCAACTAGACTCGGCAGGACTAGGGGTATTATCTCCCCGGAGAGCCCTGAACCTGGGCATGTCTTGCGTCCCGCGCTCGCTCATGCCGGCCTCGCCTCTGGAACCCACCAGTGCCCTCGAGCCTCCTCCTATATTTAGCCATCCCTTAGTATCTACCGTGCACCCACCACGACAATATTCCTTCTAGTGACACCACCATCAATCATGTTATTTGCGTTGCACGGGAAACGTCATGGTCTATGACGCTTTCCCTGCCCCAAACATCGTCGGCCGTCAATCGATGTGTCATAAATCTATGGGATTGGACACATCATTGCTAGGCATCGACGAGGTGATAGAAACATGCACATGTCCCCGGCTGATAAAGTCAGCACATTATATAACTGGGCATCAATGAGGCCAATGTCATTCCCTTCGTATGTCTAGGTTCTTTGTTTTGTAACCATGGTTTTAAATAGCATATTATAACATCGACTAGTGATATAATATTTAGAAGAGGTCCTGCACTAAGAGACTTTGATCCGAACACATGAATAAGCATTTTTAATAGTGCGCTATAGCATCGCTATAGTGTCTAGAAGAGGTCCAGCGCTAAGAGGGGTCGCACTCTATTTAAAACAATGGGTGGAACATGCGCAATAAGATTCAAATCGTAGACTTGACACACACAGGTGGTCATATTTTTCGGGATTTTATTCTTAGCTTTCAAGCGCTATTCTTTCAAGGGAGTGACGTGTCAATCAACTACTAGTTATCTTTGGCGACTTCGTCAATCTCAAAATATGTCATCTCGGAAGTACGTGAGTGTCTACGTCTATGTTTCCCAAGAAAAAAGACAAGGGGTTATCCCTATCTCGCAAGTGACAAACTTAGGGCAAAAGGTGAAATTAACTCAATGATAAAGTGAAAACCAAATAGTATAAACAGAATGGTATAGTACAACTCTTTATGGATTTTGAAATTGCACTGGTTTGGTTGACGACTAGTGTAAGGAATTTTTCGTAACCCAAACAGATTGACACCTGTCAATCAATCATACATGGCACTTAGTAGTGGAGTAAGTATTGATTCGGTGCTTGGGATGGCATCCTGAATCGGAATCGCCGCAGGAGGAACGACGACGGTGAGGCGGCACCGAAGGAGGAGGCGGTCGTCGTGCATGGCCGAGAACGAGCTCAGCGGCTCCACCTCATATTTAATCAAGTGTTGATGGTTGGCATGGTATAACGTGTGCGTCATCTTCTCGGACTGGAAATTCACCATCCCCTCGAGCTCAAAGCTGAACTCCGCCGTCATGGGCCTTTCGTCCGCCTTACTTGCGTGTCCGAGGAATAGGGAGGCAAATCCGCAGGCGTCGTTGGCGTAGACTTTGAGGTACCATGTGCACCCCGCTCGGGTGAAACGTGGGGAGCGGGCGCATTCTCTGTCGCAGAGCGTGGCCTTAAGCTTGGAGAAGTTGCTGATGATGAGTGTGTGGGACCCGGACATGGTGTCCAACACCGTGGGCTCCTTGGGTTCGGAAAATTTTCGCTTTGCTGCCTGCTTCATAGCCATGGTGGACCTGACGGTGAAGCCGCCGTCGCGGACACACAACGACGCCTCCAGCTCCCTCCTTGACAGGTACAACATGAAGATGTCCGTGTTGCCCGTCCACCAGGGCCCACCTTGGAAGACGGTGTGCTCGCCGGTATCGTCAAGGATTTATATTCCTATGGAAATCTCTGTTAGGAGGCCCGAGTCTATGAGACTGCCGCGGTAGAGGTGGTCTGTCGGGGGTTGGGTGCGACATATGCCAATGGATGGCTTATCATGGTGGGAGCGAGTAGAACGTCGCCGGTGCCTGGAAGCGGGATGGGGCGTAGACACGTACGCCGGTGAACTTTACCCAGGTTCAGGGCTCTCCTAGGAGATAACACCCCTAGTCCTGCTCTGCGGGGTCTCCGCATGATCACTAAGGCGCGAGTGAGTACAATGGTGCTCCTCGAGCTGCATGCTAGGGGTGGGAGAAGGTAAGGCTCGCTCTCTCCTCCCCTAGGTATGAATCTAGTCCTAACCGGGTGGGAACCCTTTGCATGGGTGCCCTTGGGGGGTTTATATAGGCCTACCCCCAGGGGTACAATGGTAATCCGGCCGGGCGTAGGGCCTGGCTATCAGTCTCTCTGGTTGTCGGCTTCTCCGCCGACTGGTGGGGCCCGCCGCCTGGTGGGCCCCGCCGGCTGGTCTGGTACGGAGCCGACAGGCCGCCTCCGCCGCTCGCGGGTCCTGCCGGCTACGGATCACTGTAGCCGTGCTGCTAATGACGCGTGCTCGGTCGGGGAGGCATGGCTTTAGTCCCGCCGCTTGGTGGGAGATCACTGTAGCCACTCTGCATCTTATCTGGTTAATGATGTGTGGGCCCCCGAGAAAGGATCGGGCCGGCTGCTGGGAGCCGGCCTCCCTCGGGTCCGACTAGTATGGCTCCCGCTGTCTTTCGGGCTCTCGCTGATCGGTAGGGCCCGCCATCCTTGGGCCGTACCGACAGGCGGTCGTGGGAGCAGGCTTTACCTGTCAGGAGAGAAGTGGCAACAGTGCCGCGCCCAGTGGAGATCTCCGGTGGTACGAGGCACTGTGGCCACGCCCAGCCCCGGATTCGGGGGGAGGGGGATGGGCTACACTGTTGCCTCACCCCGTCATGTCTTCTTTAATGGGGATGCAGACTTTGAGGGCGCCGTGGGCCGACTGCTGGGAGCCAGCCTCTCTGGAGGCCGCCTTCCAGGAGTCGTCCTGTCTTGGAGCCGCCTTCCAGGAGTCGTCCTGTCTTGGAGCCGCCTTCCTAAGCATGCCCGCCTTCTGGCAGTCGGTCGCTCAGCCAGCCGGCCACCATAAGGCGGTGCTTCATCTTGACGTCTTGAGGGGCGCAGCCGACCCGATGTCTTGAAAGGTTCCGGGACTTGGGTTAGGCTACCCGTGGCCCATTACTCCGACAGTAGTCACCGAGACCGGCGAGCACACCGTTTTCCATAAAGAGACCCGTCCAGGGTTCACGATGACCGGAAGCTCGACGCTGCTCGTGAGTACGAGGGAGCTGGAGACGTCGTCGTGCGTCCGCAACGATAGCTTCACCGTCAGGTGCACTATGACTACGAAGCAGCATCGAGAATTGTCCAGATCCAAGGAGCTCGCGGCATCATTGCTAGGCATCGACGAGGTGATAGAAACATGCACATGTCCCCGGCTGATAAAGTCAACACATTATATAACTGGTCATCAATGAGGCGAATTTCATTCCCTTCGTATGTCTAGGTTCTTTGTTTTGTAACCATGGTTTTAAATAGCATATTATAACATCGACTAGTGATATAATATTTAGAAGAGGTCCTGTGCTAAGAGACTTTGATCCAAACACATGAATAAGCATTTTTAATAGTGCGCTATAGCATCGCTATAGTGTCTAGAAGAGGTCCGGCGCTAAGAGGGGTCGCACTCTATTTAAAACAATGGGTGGAACATGCGCAATAAGATTCAAATCGTAGACTTGACACACACAGGTGGTCATATTTTTCGGGATTTCATTCTTGGCTTTCAAGCGCTATTCTTTCAAGGGCGTGACGTGTCAGTCAACTACTAGTTATCTTTGGCGACTTCGTCAATCTCAAAATATGTCATCTCGGAAGTACATGAGTGTCTAAGTCTATGTTTCCCAAGAAAAAAGACAAGGGGTTATCCCTATCTCGCAAGTGACAAACTTAGGGCAAAAGGTGAAATTAACTCAATGATAAAGTGAAAACCAAATAGTATAAACAGAATGGTATAGTACAACTCTTTATGGATTTTGAAATTGCACTGGTTTGGTTGACGACTAGTGTAAGGAATTTTTCGTAACCCAAACAGATTGACACCTGTCAATCAATCATACATGGCACTTAGTAGTGGAGTAAGTATTGATTCGGTGCTTGGGATGGCATCCTGAATCGGAATCGCCGCAGGAGGAACGACGACGGTGAGGCGACACCGAAGGAGGAGGCGGTCGTCGTGCATGGCCGAGAACGAGCTCAGCGGCTCCAGCTCATATTTAATCAAGTGTTGATGGTTGGCATGGTATAACATGTGTGTCATCTTCTCGGACTGGAAATTCACCATCCCCTCGAGCTCAAAGCTGAACTCTGCCGTCATGGGCCTTTCGTCCGCCTTACTTGCGTGTCCGAAGAATAGGGAGGCAAATCCGCAGGCGTCGTTGGCGTAGACTTTGAGGTACCATGCGCACCTCGCTCGGGTGAAACGTGGGGAGCGGGCGCATTCTCTATCGCAGAGGGTGGCCTTAAGCTTGGAGAAGTTGCTGATGATGAGTGTGTGGGACCCGGACATGGTGTCCAACACCGTGGGCTCCTTTGGTTCGGAAAAGTTTCGCTTTGCTGCCTACTTCATAGCCATGGTGGACCTGACGGTGAAGCCGCCGTCGCGGAAACACAACGACGCCTCCAGCTCCCTCCTTGACAGGTACAACATGAAGATGTCCGCGTTGCACGTCCACCAGGGCATGAAGTTCCCATCTTGGAAGACAGTGTGCTCGCCGGTCTCGTCAAGGATTTATATTCCTATGGAGATCTCTGTTAGGAGGCCCGAGTCGATGAGACTGCCGCAGTAGAGGTGGTCTGTCGGGGGTTGGGTGCGACATATGCCAATGGATGGCTTATCATGGTGGTAGCGGGTAGAACGTCGCCGGTGCCTGGAAGCGGGATGAGGCGTAGACACATACGCCGGCAAACTTTACCCAGGTTCAGGGCTCTCCTAGGAGATAACACGCCTAATCCTGCTCTACGGGGTCTCCGCATGATCACTAAGGCGCGAGTGAGTACAATGGTGCTTCTCAAGCTGTATGCTAGGGGTGGGAGAAGGCTATGCTCCTCTCTCCTCCCCTAGGTATGAATCTAGTCCTAACCGGGTGGGAACCCTTTGCATGGGTGCCCTGGGGGGTTTATATAGGCCTACCCCCAGGGGTACAATGGTAATCCGACCGGGCGTAGGGCCTGGCTGTCAGTCTCTCTAGTCGCCGGCTTCTCCGCTGACTGCTGGGGCCCACCGCCTGGTGGGCCCCGCCGGCTGGTCTGGTACGGAGCGGATAGGCCGCCTCCGCCGCTCGCGGGTCTTGTCGGCTACGGATCACTGTAGCCGTGCTGCTAATGACGCGTGTCGGTCGGGGAGGCATGGCTTTAGTCCCGCCGCCTGGTGGGAGATCACTGTAGCCACTCTGCATCTTATCTGGTTAATGATGTGTGGGCCCCCGAGGAAGGATCGGGCCGGCTGCTGGGAGCCGGCCTCCCTCGGGTCCGACTAGTATGGCTCCCGCTGTCTTCCGGGCTCTTGCTGACCGGTAGGGCCCTCCGTCCTTGGGCCGTACCGACAGGCGGTCGTGGGAGCAGGGCTTTGCCTGTCAGGAGAGACGTCAAGGGCGAAGTGGCAACAGTGCCGCGCCCAGCGGAGATCTCCGGTTGTACGAGGCACCGTGGCCACGCTCGGCCCCGGATTCGGAGGGGGGGATAGGCTACAGTGTTGCCTCACCCCGTCCTGTCTTCTTTAATGGGGGTGCAGACTTTGAGGGCGCCGTGGGCCGACTGCTGGGAGCCGGCCTCTCTGGAGGCCGCCTGCCAGGAGTCGTCCTGTCTTTGAGCCGCCTTCCTAAGCATGGCCGCCTTCTGGCAGTCGGTCGCTCAGCCAGCCGGCCACCATAAGGCGGTGCTTCATCTTGACGTCTTGAGGGGTGCAGCCGGCCTGATGTCTTGAAAGGTTCCGGGACTCGGGTTAGGCTACCCGTGGCCCATTACTCTGACAGTAGTCACTGAAGCTGGTGAGGCGCCGTGGTTGATGTGCCAAGGAGCCTCAACAGGTTCCTCCTCCAGGTACTCTGAAAGAAACCTCGTCCGACTCTCGGGAAGCCGGCTGGCGGGAGTCGGATACGTCCAGTCGGATCTTCCTAGAATTTCGAATGCATCGGCGGGAACCAGGTGGCGTGCTGGCTAAGCCTCTCGACCAGCCGCCTGTCGTGGGCACGCCGCGTGGTGACATCCGGCCGGGCCAGCCTGTGAGCCCACATGCGCGATGGGATGCCTCAGCAGGCCAGGCCCACCACCATCGGGCCTCGGCATGCGAGCGGATCCGCTGCGGCCAAGGTGGCGGTTTCGCACGCCCGTGGAGTTACTGCGCGCAGTAATTTTGCGCGATAAAGGTGGGGACGTGGGGTCGTGGGCACAGTTAATCCCACGATCCCACGCCCACCCCCTCGGCTTCATAGCCCGCAGGCTATAAGTAGGGGAGGGGAGAGAGCGGCGGAGCACGCACGCCCTCCTACCCTGCCATTGCCTCCTTCTTCTTCCTTTCGCCGCAGCGCCCCCCGAGCCACGCCGGAGTGCTACAGCAGTTCGTCTCCGTCGAGCCCGCTCGCCCGAGCATCCTTGCTCCATCCCACTCTCAGCTTCCTCGCCGCGCCTTTCTTCGTCGATCTCTCCATGGCGCGCGAGCGAGGTGGAGACTGGGACGGATCCAACGTCAACGAGGATCACATAACCTTCCTCCACGAGACGCGGCGTCTCCCCGGCGCAGACCACATGAAGGCGCACGTGCCGCTGGAGGGAGAGATCTCCCCGGCGCCGCGTGAGAGCGAGCGGGTCGTCTTCCGCTTGCACTTCATCCGGGGCTTCGGCCTGCCGGCAAGCGACTTCCTTCGCTCATTCATCGAGTTCTACCACCTCCAGCCCCATCACATCACGCCCAACACCGTATTGCTCCTGGCCGCCTTCGTCACGATGTGCGAAGGATACCTCGGCATTCTCCCCACCATCGAGCTGTGGGGAGCCTTCTTTTACACCAAACTGGGCACCTCCATCCGGGAGGTGGCTGCCTAGTGCGGTGCCTGTTGGGGAACGTTGCAGAAAACAAAAAATTTCCTACGGTTTCACCAAGATCCATCTATGAGTTCATCTAGCAACGAGTGATCGGATGCATCTACATACCTTGTAGATTGCGAGCGGAAGCATTCAAAGAACGGGGATGAGGGAGTCGTACTCGACGTGATCCAAATCACCAGAGATCCTAGCGCCGAACGGACGGCACCTCCGCGTTCAACACACGTACGATCAGCGTGACGTCTCCTCCTTCTTGATCCAGCAAGGGGGAAGGAGAGGTTGAGGAAGATCTCTCCAACAGCAGCACGACGGCGTGGTGATGATGGAGAAGCAGTACTCCGGCAGGGCTTCGCCGAGCTCTACGGAGGAGGAGAGGTGTAGCAGGGGAGAGGGGGGGCGCCAAGACTCAAGGGTGCGGCTGCCCCTCCCTCCCCTCCCTTTATATAGGCCCCCAAGGGGGGGGGCGCCGGCCCTGGAGATCCCATCTCCCAAGGGGGCGGCGGCCAGGGGGGTTGGAGTGCCCCCCAAGGCAAGTGGGCGCCCCCCCCACCCTAGGGTTTCAACCCTAGGCGCAAGGGGTTGGGCCAAGGGGGCGCACCAGCCCACTAAGGGCTGGTTCCCCCTCCCACTTCAGCCCATGGGGCCCTCCGGGATGGGTGGCCCCACCCGGTGGACCCCCGGGACCCTTCCGGTGGTCCCGGTACAATACCGGTGACCCCGAAACTTGTCCCGATGGCCGAAATAGCACTTCCTATATATAATTCTTTACCTCCGGACCATTTCGGAACTCCCCGTGATATCCAGGATCTCATCCTGGACTCCGAACAACTTTCGGGTTACTGCACATTCATATCCCTACAACCCTAGCGTCACCGAACCTTAAGTGTGTAGACCCTACGGGTTCGGGAGACATGTAGACATGACCGAGATTGCTCTCCGGTCAATAACCAACAGCGGGATCTGGATACCCATGTTGGCTCCCACATGCTCCTCGATGATCTCATCGGATGAACCACGATGTCGAGGATTCAAGCAACCCCGTATACAATTCCCTTTGTCAATCGGTACGTTACTTGCCCGAGATTCGATCGTCGGTATCCCAATACCTTGTTCAATCTCGTTACCGGCAAGTCACTTTACTCGTTCCGTAATGCATGATCCCATGACCAGACACTTGGTCACTTTGAGCTCATTATGATGATGCATTACTGAGTGGGCCCAGAGATACCTCTCCGTCATACGGAGTGACAAATCCCAGTCTTGATCCGTGTCAACCCAATAGACACTTTCGGAGATACCCGTAGTATACCTTTATAGTCACCCAGTTATGTTGTGACGTTTGGTACACCCAAAGCACTCCTACGTTATCCGGGAGTTACACGATCTCATGGTCTAAGGAAAGGATACTTGACATTGGAAAAACTCTAGCAAACGAACTATACGATCTTGTGCTATATTTAGGATTGGGTCTTGTCCATCACATTATTCTCCTAATGATGTGATCTCGTTATCAATGACATCCAATGTCCATAGTCAGGAAACCATGACTATCTGTTGATCAACGAGCTAGTCAACTAGAGGCTTACTAGGGACATGTTGGTGTCTATTTATTCACACATGTATTACGACCGGATAACACAATTATAGCATGAATAAAAGACAATTATCATGAACAAGGAAATATAATAATAATGCTTTTATTATTGCCTCTAGGGCATATTTCCAACAGTCTCCCACTTGCACTAGAGTCAATAATCTAGTTACATTGTGATGAATCGAACACCCATAGAGTTCTGGTGTTGATCATGTTTTGCCCTAGGGAGAGGTTTAGTCAACGGATCTGCGACATTCAGATCCGTATGTACTTTACAAATATCTATGTCTCCATCTTGAACATTTTCACGTATGGAGTTGAAGCGACGCTTGATGTGCCTAGTTTTCTTGTGAAACCTGGGCTCCTTGGCAAGTGCAATAGCTCCAGTGTTGTCACAGAAGAGTTTGATTGGCCCCGACGCATTGGGTATGACTCCTAGGTCGGTGATGAACTCCTTCACCCAAATTGCTTCATGCGCTGCCTCCGAGGCTGCCATGTACTCCGCTTCACATGTAGATCCCGCCACGACGCTCTGCTTGCAACTGCACCAGCTTACTGCCCCACCATTCAAAATATACACGTATCCGGTTTGTGACTTAGAGTCATCCAGATCTGTGTGGAAGCTAGCGTCGACGTAACCCTTTACGACGAGCTCTTCATCACCTCCATAAAAGAGAAACATTTCCTTAGTCCTTTTCAGGTACTTCAGGATATTCTTGACCGCTGTCCAGTGTTCCTTGCCGGGATTACTTTGGTACCTACCTACCAAACTTACGGCAAGGTTTACATCAGGTCTGGTATACAGCATGGCATACATAATAGAACCTATTGCTGAGGCATAGGGGATGACGCTCATCTCTTCTATATCTTTTGTCGTGGTCGGACATTGAGCTGAGCTCAATTTCACACCTTGCAACACAGGCAAGAACCCCTTCTTAGACTGATCCATATTGAACTTCTTCAATATCTTATCAAGGTATGTGCTTTGTGAAAGACCTATGAGGCGTCTTGATCTATCTCTATAGATCTTGATGCCTAATATATATGCAGCTTCTCCAAGGTCCTTCATTGAAAAACTCTTATTCAAGTAGGCCTTAATGCTGTCCAAGAGTTCTATATCATTTCCCATCAAAAGTATGCCATCTACATATAATATGAGAAATGCTACAGAGCTCCCACTCACTTTCTTGTAAACGCAGGCTTCTCCATAAGTCTGCGTAAACCCAAACGCTGTGATCATCTCATCAAAGCGAATGTTCCAACTCCGAGATGCTTGCACCAGCCCATAAATCAAGTGTTGGAGCTTGCACACCTTGTCAGCATTCTTAGGATCGACAAAACCTTCCGGCTGCATCATATACAATTCTTCCTTAAGGAAACCATTAAGGAATGTCGTTTTGACGTCCATTTGCCATATCTCATAATCATAGAATGCGGCAATTGCTAACATGATTCGGACGGACTTTAGCTTCGCTACCGGTGAGAAAGTCTCATCGTAGTCAACCCCTTGAACTTGTCGATAACCCTTAGCGACAAGCCGAGCTTTATAGATGGTCACATTACCATCCGCGTTTGTCTTCTTCTTAAAGATCCATTTATTTTCTATGGCTCGCCGCTCAACGGGCAAGTCAGTCAAAGTCCATACTTCGTTTTCATACATGGATCCTATCTCGGATTTCATGGTTTCTAGCCATTTGTCGGAATCCAGGCCCGCCATCGCTTCTTCATAGTTCGAAGGTTCACCGTTGTCTAACAACATGATTTCCAAGACAGGGTTGCCGTACCACTCTGGTGCGGAACGTGTCCTTGTGAACCTACGAAGTTCCGTAGCAACTTGATCTGAAGTTTCATGATCATCATCATTAATTTCCTCTCTAGTCGGTGCAGGCACCTTAGGAACATTTTCTTGAGTTGCGCCATTTTCCGGTTCAAGAGGTAATACTTCATAAAGTTCTACTTTCCTCCCACTTACTTCTTTCGATAGAAACTCTTTCTCTAGAAAGGATCCATTCTTGGCAACAAAGATCTTGCCTTTGGATCTGAGGTAGAAGGTATACCCAATAGTTTCTTTAGGGTATCCTATGAAGACGCATTTTTCCGATTTGGGTTCGAGCTTTTCAGGTTGAATTTTCTTGACATAAGCATCGCATCCCCAAACTTTTAGAAACGACAGCTTAGGTTTCTTCCCAAACCATAATTCATACGGTGTTGTCTCAACGGATTTCGACGGAGCCCTATTTAAAGTGAATGCGGCAGTCTCTAAAGCATAGCCCCAAAAAGATAGCGGTAAATCGGTAAGAGACATCATAGATCGCACCATATCTAATAGAGTGCGATTACGATGTTCGAACACACCATTATGCTGAGGTGTTCCAGGCGGCGTGAGTTGTGAAACTATTCCACATTTTCTTAAGTGTGTGCCAAATTCATGACTCAAGTATTCTCCCCCATGATCTGATCGCAATAACTTGATTTTCCTGTCACGTTTTTTGACTATGTACTGCAAGGCAACAGCTTCACAGTCTTTTATTAAATCACAGAGCCAAAGAGTACAGAGTTACAAAGTTAAGAGAGAGAAGGAAAAGGAATACTTACAAAAGAAGTGACTAGGTTAAGAAGGCTATCCAAGAGACTAGGCTATTCCTATATTTACATTTGATTCAATGGGCTAAAAGAGATATGTCATGCAAAAAATTCCTCCTCCATGCTCTAAAAGAAGGTGATTCATTCCTGAAGATCTTCCCATTTCTTTGCGTCCAAATATTCCAAGCGGCAGTGAATACAACCTCAAAGAAAAAAGGATGCCCAAAATCCCTCCTAGCATCAGAAGCCATGTCATAAGTGGTCTGGTTTGGTTGTGGATTCCATGAAACACCCAGGTAGTTCCAGATACGCTGGCTAAAATTGCAAGCGAAGAAGAGATGTTCTCTATCCTCATGCGATGCCAAGTGACATAGAACACAAGGGTCATCCTGGATAATCCAGTGCCGCCGCTGCATCATGTCCCTAGTGTTTAGGCGATCCATCAGAAGAAGCCACCCAAAAACCTTGAACTTCAGAGTACAAGAACATTTCCAAATCCACCGGAATATGGGATCAACCACTATGCCCGAAAAGCAAGACAAGTAATAAATCCTGGATTGGTAATCACCAGTCTTGGAAGGCCATTTCCAGACATCCTTTTCCCCATCTTGAAGATTAACCATATTAAGGAACGCTTGAAGTTGATTAAACTCCTCGAAGGCTTCAGCAGACAGAGGCAGATGGAGGTTGTCAGTTGGGTCTGGCAGCTCCAGAATGTCCTTGACAGTCAAAGTTTCATCGATCACAAAGGAGTGGAGTCTCGGAAACTGATGCTGCATGTTAATTGTATTGTTGCCAAATTGCCAACGGTCAAGCCAGAAAATCACCATATCCCCCGATCCAACTTGTGGAACAGCCAACTTACAAAACTTATCATACAGCTTGCATATATCTCTCCACCAGAAAGAACCGCAGCTTTGCGTGACTTGGGGGGCGCAGAGGCGTAATAAGTGTCCCAAATAAGAGATACCCAAGGTATGTCCATCTTATTGAAGAACTTGAAAAGATGCTTGATGAGCAAGGCATCGTTTTGAATACTCAAGTCCGTAACTCCCAGACCACCAAAAGATTTAGGGCGACATACCAAGTCCCAAGCTGCCAAAGATTGCCGAGGTATATCCGTGTTTCCTCTCCACAAGCATTGCCGCATAATCCGTTTGATCTGTTTCAAGATACCCTGCGGTAACGAAAGGGTACACAAGAAATATACTGGCATAGAACTGAGGACGGACTGCAGAAGTTGGAGCCGGCTTCCTTGATTCAAGAGACAAGAAGACGCAGATAATCGTCTCTCAATACGATCCACTAGAGGCAACAGATCATAAATTGTAGGCCGGGAAGTACCCATTGGCAGACCGAGGTAAGTGAATGGCATGGAACCAACATCACATCCAAGCAGGGCAGCAACACGCGTGCCCTCATCATCAGTCATATTGATTGGTATCAAAGAGGACTTATTGAAGTTCACCCTGAGCCCAGTTGACTTGGCAAAGACTTTAAGCATTTCTTTGAATGCAATGAGTTGACTATCAACAGCGGGAAGGACGATGAGTGTATCATCAGCATACTGTATGATCGGATAGTCCATTGAGTTAGTTGGGATTGGCAAGGTGAGAATATTCCTGGAGCACATCTCATTTACAATCGATTGAAGTAAATCCACTGCGATCACAAAAAGCAATGGAGATAACAGATCACCTTGACGAACACCTGAACGACAGACAAAATGATTACCAGGCACTCCATTCAAAAGGACCAAAGAAGAGCCTGTGGAGAGAATGCTGTCAATCCAATTTCTCCAACGGTCATCAAATCCCTTACATTTCAAAATCCTAAGAATCAACTCATGTTCAATGGTGTCAAACGCCTTTGTGAAGTCCAGTTTAAGAAGAATTATAGGTCTCTTGGAAGCTTTGCATTGGTGAATGTATTCAAAACACCACGCCAAACAGTCTTGTATTGATTGACACCGAAGAAAACCATATTGATTGCGGTGAATACATCTGAGGATCACACCCTGAAGACGATTTGCCAAGAGCTTGGTTAAAAACATTAAACAAGTATTAGTCAACGAAATGGGCCTAAAATCACCAACATATTCAGGGCTTAGCTTCTTCGGAATGAGGGTGATAAGAGACGTGTTAAGACACTCCAAATTACACTTTCCTTCATAGAACTCTTGCACAAGTTTCATAAAGTCATCCTTCAAAATAGATCAACATTTCTTTATGAAAAGCCCAGTAAACCCGTCTGGTCCCGGAGCGCGATCAGTAGGCATATTCTTAATTACCGCATCCACCTCAACATCAGTGAACGGTAAAGACAACTCCTCTAGACCATCAATTCGGGTAATTAATGTGTCCAGATCAAAACCCATTTGAATGCCTTTTGATTGGCCCATACGCTGATTAAAATCTGCCCAGAACATTTCGGCCAATTGCTGGTGGTCCATGACCACATCCCCCTCCACCGACTTGATCGAGGAGATAGTATTCCTATGGAATCTCTCCGTAGCCATGGCAGGAAAAAATTTTGAATTCTCTTCTCCAACTTTGATGTTTCTGATCGTGCAACGCTGCTTCCAATATATAAATTGCCAATGTAAGACATCCTCAAGATGTAATTTAACAATTCTGCGAAAGTTGAACTCTGGCCAACTCAAAGGCCTAATTTCCTCAAGATTATCCAGGAAAATAATCACTTTATTACAATCAGCTATTAAAGCTTTGACTGTAGACAGATTTAAATGCCATTTCTTGAGTGCGTAACGGAGGGACTTAAACTTGGCCGAAATTGTTAACGCAATCGATGATTTGACCACTGGTCTATTCCAAACCTTAGCAACACAGTCCGCAAACCCGGGCAAATGCACCCAATAATTCTCAAAGCGGAAAACCTTTGCCTTGGGGATACAAGTGGCGATCGAGACCACGCACGGAACATGGTCAGAGGCGGTGCGTGCAAGAGGATATACCATTGTGTTGGGGTGGTCAGATGTCCAAGTGACGGAAGTGAAAAACCAATCTATCTGTTCTAGGAGCGGTGAAGTTTGCATATTCGACCAAGTATATTGACGCCCCTTGATCGGCAACTCAATGAGACCTAAATGACCAATTATCTCATTAAACAGAAAGACATCGTTAACATCACCTCCCGGAAGATTGCGGTTCTCCAATGACCGCAAGAAGTTGAAATCGCCCACAAGCAGCCATTTCTGACCAAACTGAATATCAAGACTATATAACCATTGAATAAATTCATCACGGGCAGGGCCTTGACACGGGCCATAAACAGAGACTAGAGTCCAAGTTTCTAAGGTATGTTTGGATTTAAACTCCACAATTATTCCATAATGTTTGGATTCGATTAAAGAACCACTGAAAAAGGATGAATTCCAAACAACCACCATCCCAGCAGACGCACCAGCAGAAGGTACGAAAACAAAATTATCAAAACGCCTCGGGCAAAACTTCCTAATGAATCGCTGATCCATTTGCATGCATTTAGTTTCCTGGAGACAGACAACAGAACAACCACTTTCATCGATCTTCTTCCTAACAGCAAGCTGGCGCGCTTCAGAATTGAGGCCACGAACATTCCAACATAACACCTTCCACTCCTTAAAACTTGTCTGATTCATTACAAACCAAAAGTAAAAGCATAGTAAATAGGCCACGCAATGACCTATACTAACCCACACAGCAGACAAGCATCACATAGTTCTGAACAAGAAAATAAAGATAAATGGCGATTTCGGTACGCCATAGACCAGATCCCTGCATGAGGTAACTAATCATCAGAACCCCGGCTGCTGCTTGACTTGGCCGGATCAGCAACAAGCTTATCCGTGGAGATCTTCTCAGGTGCGATGCAAAGACAAGCGCCAATGCGTTGCAGATCTGCAATAGCAGTTGGTGGTGGCACAGAAGGATTGTTCTCAGACTGGGGGCTACTGGTCTTGCGCTTCTTCAAAGCACGAGGCCTCTTGGGAGAAATACCATTAGTTACTTTGCGGTAACCATCACGGAGTGCGCTCAGCCGCGCACTGTGCCGAACCTCAGTATCCACAATAATTCTTGAGGCTTGAGACTTCCTTGCCCTCTTCAGAGATACCTCAGGCATAGCAGAGAATTCAAAAGTTTCAGAAACTGGGGCATCAAGATCATCAAAGCAGAGAGCTCTTGCAACTGGCCTTTTAACAGGAGCATTTGGCCCATCCGAAACAATGCTGATTGAGGATTCAGGAGCAGGCAAGAGCTTAAGATTTGAAACTTGGCCACTTCAAAAAGCTTCAGAGGAATGCTTGTTGAGAAAAGCACCTATGTCAGATTTGAAAACAACATGAGGAATGTTTGAAGACCATATAAACGGCAACATCTCCTGAAAGGAACGCTGCCACTGCATCACAGGCGGCAAAACAGGTCCATAGATGGTGAGAACTTGCCCAATCATAAGAGGAGGATGCTGTGGACCCATTGGGGGCTGGAAGAGAGCCACTTCAGCATCATTGTCAACATTGTTCACTGAGACATCTGAATGTTGCAGAACAATGGACTCCTGGGACTGAATTTCCTGCACTTCCTCATGCTGCACATCCTCCTGAACCTGATGCTCTTTATTGTTTTGCTGTTCATTGGCTGCTGCGGCACATCATTCCATCCCAGTTCAAGAAATTCTGGCATAACCCAGTTGTGCTTCTCAAAGTGCAGATTGCCAGGGAGGGGGTGCGGGTTTCCATTGAAGGGCATGGGGTCCTCATCTGCTGGAAGAACATCTGCAAAATCCGCTGAAAGGATATACACAGGTGCAGACCAAGAGATCCTAGCACCACCAAAGTCTGCATATTCTCTATAGGTCACAGAGCGAGGAACCAGAGTCGGCGCCGGAAAGGAAACATAAGCCAGCGAGCGAACAAGCATGGGGTCATCTTTGTGCCAATGATGAAATCTTCCAAAGGTGCTAATTACGTCCGCAAGATACTGTGTGCGCCTATAATCCAATGGAACACCAAGCAACATAACCCATCCACGGCAAAAACCGTGAGTAGCTCTATAATTTACACCTTCATCATGCGGGATGAACCTAACAAATCTATCATTGCCCATATTGAAAGGCGGATGATCCACAAGAGCTTGACGAGCCAAAGCACTACGGAAACAAAAAAGCCCAACTCCTTGTATCCAAGGTTGGGCATCCAGAACTGCTCTTCCCAGATCATTGACAACAAAGTTACTGACCATTTTCCTGTCACGTTGATTCTCAACCTCACTCTGAAATTCCTTGAACTTTTCAAAGGTCTCAGACTTGTGTTTCATTAAATAGACATACCCATATCTACTCAAATCATCAGTGAGGGTGAGAACATAACGATAGCCACCGCGAGCCTCAAAACTCATTGGACCGCACACATCAGTATGTATGATTTCCAATAAGTTGGTTGCTCGCTCCATTGTTCCTGAGAACAGAGTCTTGGTCATTTTACCCATGAGGCATGGTTCACACGTGTCAAATGATTCGTAATCAAGAGACTCTAAAAGTCCATCTGTATGGAGCTTCTTCATGCGTTTGACACCATGTGACCAAGGCGGTAGTGCCACAAGTATGTGGGACTATCATTATCAATCTTACATCTTTTGGTATTCACACTATGAATATGTGTAGCATTACGCTCGAGATTCATTAAGAATAAACCATTCACCATCGGAGCATGACCATAAAACATATCTCTCATATAAATAGAACAACCATTATTCTCGGATTTAAATGAGTAGCCATCTCGTATTAAACGAGATCCCGATACAATGTTCATGCTCAAACTTGGCACTAAATAACAATTATTGAGGTTCAAAACTAATCCCGTAGGTAAATGTAGAGGTAGCGTGCCGACGGCGATCACATCGACCTTGGAACCATTCCCGACGCGCATCGTCACCTCGTCCTTTGCCAGTCTCCGCTTATTCCGCAGCTCCTGCTTTGAGTTACAAATGTGAGCAACTGCACCGGTATCAAATACCCAAGAGCTACTACGAGTACTGGTAAGGTACAAATCAATTACATGTATATCACATATACCTTTCGTGATGCCGGCCTTCTTGTCCGCTAAGTATTTGGGGCAGTTCCGCTTCCAGTGACCACTTCCCTTGCAATGAAAACACTCAGTCTCGGGCTTGGGTCCATTCTTTGGCTTCTTCCTGGCAGCTTGCTTGCCGGGCGCGGCAACTCCCTTGCCGTCCTTCTTGAAGCTTTTCTTACCCTTTCCTTTCTTGAACTTAGTGGTTTTATTCACCATCAACACTTAATGTTCCTTTTTGACTTCTACCTCTGCTGATTTCAGCATTGCAAATACTTCAGGAATGGTCTTTTCCATCCCCTGCATATTGAAGTTCATCACAAAGCTCTTGTAGCTCGGTGGAAGCGACTGGAGGATTCTGTCAATGACCGCGTCATCCGGGAGATTAACTCCCAGCTGAGTCAAGCGGTTATGTAACCCAGACATAGTGAGTATGTGCTCACTGATAGAACTATTTTCCTCCATCTTACAGCTGAAGAACTTGTCGGAGACTTCATATCTCTCGACCCGGGCATGAGCTTGAAAAACCATTTTCATCTCTTCGAACATCTCATATGCTCCGTGTCTCTCAAAACGTTTTTGGAGCCCCGGCTCTAAGCTGTAAAGCATGCCGCACTGAACGAGGGAGTAATCATCGGAACGTGTCTGCCAAGCGTTCATAACGTCTTGTTCAGCAGGGAGAACAGGTGCTTCACCTAGCGGTGCTTGTAGGACATAATCTTTCTTGGCAGCTATGAGGATAATCCTCAGGTTCCGGACCCAGTCCGTATAGTTGCTACCATCGTCTTTCAGCTTGGTTTTCTCTAGGAACGTGTTGAAGTTGAGGACAACATTGGCCATTTGATCTACAAGACATATTGTAAATATTTTAGACTAAGTTCATGATAATTAAGTTCACCTAATCAAATTATTCAATGAACTCCCACTCAGATAGACATCCCTCCAGTCATCTAAGTATAACATGATCCGAGTTAACTATGCCGTGTTCGATCATCACGTGAGACGGACTAGTCAACATCGGTGAACAACTTCATGTTGATCGTATCTTCTATACGACTCATGCTCGACCTTTCGGTCTTATGTGTTCTGAGGCCATGTCTGTACATGCTAGGCTCGTCAAGTCAACCTAAGTGTTTGCATGTGTAAATCTGTCTTACACCCGTTGTATGTGAACGTTGGAATCTATCACACCCGATCATCGCGTGGTGCTTCGAAACAATGAACTGTCGCAACGGTGCACAGTGGGGGAACACTTTCTTGAAATTATTATGAGGGATCATCTTATTTACTACTGTCGTTCTAAGTAAACAAGATATAAAAACATGATAAACATCATATGCAATCAAATAATAATAGTGACATGATATGGCCAATATCACATAGCTCCTTTGATCTCCATCTTGGGGCTCCATGATCATCTTGTCACCGGCATGACACCATGATCTCCATCATCATGATCTCCATCATCGTGTCTCCATGAATTTGCTCGCCAACTATTACTTCTACTACTAAGGCTAACACGTTTAGCAATAAAGTAAAGTAATTTACATGGCGTTTCTCAATGACACGCAGGTCATACAAAAAATAAAGACAACTCCTATGGCTCCTGCCGGTTGTCATACTCATCGACATGCAAGTCGTGATTCCTATTACAATGACATGAACATATCATACATCACATATATATATCATTCATCATTCATCACAACTTTGGCCATATCACATCATAGAACACTTGCTGCAAAAACAAGTTAGACGTCCTCTAATTGTTGTTGCAAGTTTTTCGTGGCTGCAATAGGGTTCTAGCAAGAACATTTTCTTACCTACATGAAAGCCACAACGTGATTTGTCAACTTCTATTTACCCTTCATAAGGACCCTTTTCATCGAATCCGCTCCAACTAAAGTGGGAGAGACAGACACCCGCCAGCCACCTTATGCAACTAGTGCATGTTAGTCGGTGGAACCGGTCTCACGTAAGCGTACGTGTAAGGTTGGTCTGGGCCGCTTCATCCCACAATACCGCTGAAGCAAAATAAGACTAGTAGCGGCAAGAAAGTTGACAACATCTACGCCCAGAACAAATTGTGTTCTACTCGTGCAAAGAGAACTACGCATAGACCTAGCTCATGATGCCACTGTTGGGGAACGTTGCAGAAAACAAAAATTTTCCTACGGTTTCACCAAGATCCATCTATGAGTTCATCTAGCAACGAGTGATCGGATGCATCTACATACCTTGTAGATTGCGAGCGGAAGCATTCAAAGAACGGGGATGAGGGAGTCGTACTCGACGTGATCCAAATCACCGGAGATCCTAGCGCCGAACGGACGGCACCTCCGCGTTCAACACACGTACGGTCAGCGTGACGTCTCCTCATTCTTGATCCAGCAAGGGGGAAGGAGAGGTTGAGGAAGATCGCTCCAACAGCAGCACGACGGCGTGGTGATGATGGAGAAGCAGTACTCCGGCAGGGCTTCGCCGAGCTCTACGGAGGAGGAGAGGTGTAGCAGGGGAGAGGGGGGGCGCCAAGACTCAAGGGTGCGGCTGCCCCTCCCTCCCCTCCCTTTATATAGGCGCCCAAGGGGGGGCGCCGGCCCTAGAGGTCCCATCTCCCAAGGGGGCGGCGGCCAGGAGGGTTGGAGTGCCCCCCAAGGCAAGTGGGCGCCCCCGCCCCACCCTAGGGTTTCAACCCTAGGCGCAATGGGTTGGGCCAAGGGGGCGCACCAGCCCACTAAGGGCTGGTTCCCCCTCCCACTTCAGCCCATGGGGCCCTCCGGGATGGGTGGCCCCACCCGGTGGACCCCCGGGACCCTTCCGGTGGTCCCGGTACAATACTGGTGACCCTGAAACTTGTCCCGATGGCCGAAATAGCACTTCCTATATATAATTCTTTACCTCCGGACCATTCCGGAACTCCTCATGATGTCCGGGATCTCATCCGGGACTCCGAACAACTTTCGGGTTACTGCACATTCATATCCCTACAACCCTAGCGTCACCGAACCTTAAGTGTGTAGACCCTACGGGTTCGGGAGACATGTAGACATGACCGAGATTGCTCTCCGGTCAATAACCAACAGCGGGATCTGGATACTCATGTTGGCTCCCACATGCTCCTCGATGATCTCATCGGATGAACCACGATGTCGAGGATTCAAGCAACCCCGTATACAATTCCCTTTGTCAATCGGTACGTTACTTGCCCGAGATTCGATCGTCGGTATCCCAATACCTCGTTCAATCTCATTACCGGCAAGTCACTTTACTCGTTCCATAATGCATGATCCCGTGACCAGACACTTGGTCACTTTGAGGTCATTATGATGATGCATTACCGAGTGGGCCCAGAGATACCTCTCCGTCATACGGAGTGACAAATCCCAGTCTTGATCCGTGTCAACCCAACAGACACTTTCGGAGATACCCGTAGTATACCTTTATAGTCACCCAGTTATGTTGTGACGTTTGGTACACCCAAAGCACTCCTACGGTATCCGGGAGTTACACGATCTCATGGTCTAAGGAAAGGATACTTGACATTGGAAAAACTCTAGCAAACGAACTATACAATCTTGTGCTATGTTTAGGATTGGGTCTTGTCCATCACATCATTCTCCTAATGATGTGATCTCATTATCAATGACATCCAATGTCCATAGTTAGGAAACCATGACTATCTGTTGATCAACGAGCTAGTCAACTAGAGGCTTACTAGGGACATGTTGGTGTCTATTTATTCACACATGTATTACGATTTCCGGATAACACAATTATAGCATGAACAAAAGACAATTATCATGAACAAGGAAATATAATAATAATGCTTTTATTATTGCCTCTAGGGCATATTTCCAACAGTGCCTTCATGGCAGTTCACCGACCGTCGCCGCAAAACGTTTTCCCCATCATCAAGCTGCCGCAGTCGGTCAAGATGTGGCAGCAATCCTACTTCTACATGGAGAACATAGACCCGGCAGCCGACTTCCTCAACCTGCTGGCCTACGAAGCAGGCCTGCCTGCCGAGCCCCGGGCCAGCTGGGGCTACAAACCAAAGCCGGTGTCGGCAGACGGCGCCGCCGCCATCCAACGGCTTCGGGAGCTGATCAACACCGAAGGCCTCAGGGTGTCTGACTTGCTGGTTGCCTTCGTCGAGCGCTGGGTTCTCTCGCTCCAAAGCCGGCCACACCTGATCAGCCGGATGAGCGGGCACCATGACCCGTGCTGGCTGAGCACCAAGGAGATGTCGGCTGCCGAAGTCGCGAACTTGGTGAACGAGATCTCCGGCCTCAGGCTGGAGGGGTCTTGGAGTTTCGGCAAGCGGCCATATTCTTGTGCCGACCCGTCGCCTGCGGTAAGTTTGTCAATTCTCTCTCTCATACTTGCCCTAGTCTTGATTTTGATCTTGATCAGCCGGCCTCCCATTGTCTGAAACAGATCTACATGTCGAACACGACGGCCACCCTCGTAGGGGCGGGTGGTGACTACCAGCCGGATAGGGCGGTGAGCGACGTGGACGACCCCGACTTGTCCCCGAGATTTAGGCCGACTGCTGAGCAGTCGGACCAGATCTTCCTGACAACTTCATCTTTCTTTGCTGACTGTTGTCGTCTCTTTCTTTTTCTACTTTTTGCAGAGGCCAACGTCACCCTTCAACAGCAACTGGGCGAAGCCAACGCCGCGCTTCATGCCAAGGAGGTGGACTGCAGCAAGCTGGCTGAAGAGCGCGACCGGCTTGTCGCGCAACTGGCGAAATAGAAGGAGCTCCTCGAGAAGGCCCAGGATGAGATGGAGGACAAGGAGACCAGACTCCTTGCTGAGTTTGCGATTGAGCGCTCCGCCTGGACCGACAAGGAGGCAATGCTGACCTCTAGCTTTCACGCGATCGACGACATAGTCGATGGTGAGCTTCCCTCTTTTTCCTTCTTTGAGCTGCCGGCTTGTTGGTTGAGCCGGCTTCTCGTCTTTAACTTTGGCTTTTTGCTTTCTATTTTGGCAGACTTCTTCCCTGGTCACTCAGACGCCGCCAACCAGGCCGAAGGATGGAGGGCGGATGGTGCGCAGATCACCGCCAATGCCCCCCGAACCCTTAACGAGAAGATCCTAAGCATCGAGCCCTGTCTTCGGCCGGCTCACCGGATGCTGCACCGGCTTCAGCATGTCGGCGCCCAAGCGATCGCCGTCCTGTGGCCTGACATGCCGGCACCGTGCACTCCCAGTCAGACTGCCGACTGGCTGGAGGTGGCGGCCGGCCATCTTGACGCCTGGAAGGGCTCCTCGGCCCGGGCAGGAGCGCGCCGGGCCTTGGAGTTCGTCAAGGTGTGGTACCCTGGGCTGAGTCTAGCCCAGCTAGCCATGTTCCGGCTGGAGGCTCAGGAGGAATTGGCCATCGTCGAAGATGAACTCGTCAAGCACGCGGCGTCAATCGTGAAGTACACCGACACCAACATCTTCGTCCTGGAGCGGGTTGAGGACGACACCAATGCGCCGCCGGAGTGGTTCGGGTTGAACCCGGAAGACGGCGAGGACTCGGCGGAGGTGATCGACTCCAGCGGCGAGGAAGAGGGCGAGGCGGAGGAGGACGGCGAAGAGGAGGTGCCAGAGGTCGGAGCAGGCGGCCAGCCCCAGCTCGATCGCGCCTCAAGCAACGAGCCACGCCTATCTGAGCCGGCTACCGCCGAAGGCAACCAAGCGGAGACTGACCAGCCGGCCGCTCCACCAACTGGCGCCGCCGATTCCTCCGATCCACCGAACCCTTCTGCCGCTTCCTAGGTCGCCAGTTTATCTTTTGCTTTACCTGTCTATTAGTCTCGACAAACTTGTTAATTTGCACAATTCCACCCGCGGGGTGTATCTTAAACTTGTGCTTTGAAGATCGGCCAAGGGCCTTTGCTATGTAAATATTTTTCCGAATTCTATCTTTTCTTGCTTGCTGCTCTTTGGCCTTTTCCTTTGCCGCCTTCCCTTGGTTGCTGTCTTGCTAGCCGAACAGCCGCTCTACGGACTGTGGCTGGGTCAAGTACTTAGCTACTTCTGGGAAGGCAAGTACTTAGCCGTTTTTAGAACATTCTAGCAAGTTAAGTAGAAACCGGCAGGACGGCTGTTCGGCAACCAGTTGGTGAGGCGAGAAGCCAGCTTGGACTATGCACATGCTTTGTGTCCTTAGCCATTTTTCATGTGGACACCCTTTCTGCCTTGCTCCTGCCCACCAGGCAGTCGCTCTGCAAGCTGTGGCTTCTGGCAGGAGACGGCTTAAGTGCCAACACATTACTTGGCCGATTGCAGGAAGCACTTCATAGTACAAGGCGGCAAGTCCCCGGACTGACTAGTCGGACCCGGTGCCGAGCGGCGTAAAGAAAATGACATACTCATAGGCATAATTCTTATCATATAGATGAAAGAGGGCAGTCCCCGAGCTCTTCTTTGGGGACCCGGAGTCTTCGTACTTTAATACAAAAGGTAGCATGGTACATACTGCATCAACTGTAAAATCTTCGAAGGAGATTTGCATTCCATGGCCGCTCCGTCTCCTTGCCGGAGTCATCCCTCTTGTGTGCTTGAGGCTTCTGAGCGTCGATCAGGTAGTAGGAGTAGTTGCCCAACACTTTGCTAATGATGAGGGGGCCTTCCCAAGGCGCTGAGAGCTTGTGCTGGCCGGCTATTCGCTGGATCAACCGGAGCACAAGGTCTCGTTCTTGGAAAGATCTCAGCTTGACCTTCCGGTTGTAGTATCGGCGCAGGCTCTGCTGGTAGATGCTGGACCGGCTGAGTGCCAACAGCCGGCCCTCTTCTAGTAGATCGACACCATCTTGACGAGCTTCTTTCGCCTCCTCCTTGGTGTACATGGTGACTCGAGGGGAGTCGAATTCTATGTCCGTTGGGATGACAGCCTCGGCACCGTAGACGAGGAAGAAGGGCATGAAGCCGGTTGATTTGTTCGGAGTTGTGCGCAGGCTCCAGAGGACGGCCGGTAGCTCGTCGAGCCAGCAGCCGGCCGACCGTTCCAAAGGCTCGACCAGTCGGGGCTTGATGCCGGACAAAATAAGGTCGTTTGCTCGCTCCATCTGGCTGTTTGACTGTGGATGAGCAACATATGCTAGGTCTAGTCGGATGCCCTGCGTCGCACAGAAACAGGCCAAGGCACCTTTGGCGAAGTTCGTTCCGTTGTCGGTGATGATGCTATGTGGTATGCCGTATTGGACGGTGATGTCGGAGATGAAAGTCATAGCAGTCGGACCATTCAGCTTCTTGATTGGTTTTGCTTCTATCCACTTGGTGAACTTGTCCACCGTGACAAGCAGATGAGTCAAGCCACCTCTTGTCGTCTTGAATGGTCCCACCATATCCAGGCCCCAGACGGCAAAGGGCCAGGCTATGGGAATAGTCTTGAGTGCAGAAGCCGGCTGATGAGGCTTTGTACTAAACTTCTGGCACCCTTTGCATTTCTGGACCAAGCTCTTGGCGTCTTCCAGGGCAGTTGGCCAGAAAAAACCATGGCGGAAAGCCTTGGCGACAAGTTCTCTTGAAGCTGCATGGTGGCCGCATTCGCCTTGATGGATGTCTTTGAGGATTGCTTGGCCTTGCTTCGGCTCGACGCAGTGCTGGTAGACACCGGTGACACTGCGCCTCACAAGCTCTCTGTTGACTATGGTGTATGCTGCTGCCTAGCATTGCACTTGCCTGGCCGAGATCTCATCAGCCGGCAACTCTTTGTTTACCAGGAAGTTGAGGATGGGCTGGGCCCATGAAGGTGCTGCGATTTCTTCGACTGTCAGGACTGCAACTTGGACGAGGGTGGTTGGGCTGGGAGGCGGCGGGTTGGAGTCGGCTGTCGCTTGTTGGGTCGATGAAGTCTCTGGGCCGACTGCTGCAGTCCCCGGGCTGGCCGCTGCAGTCCCCGGGCCGGGCTCTGAAATCCCTGTGCCGGGTGCGACTGCTGCGGCCCCCGGGCCACCTGCCAGAATTCCCGTGCCGACTGCTGGAGCTCTTGAGTCGGATCCGACTGCTTAAGGAGGAGCCGGCACGAAGATAGAATCCGACTCTGGCGATGGCTTGACAGACGGCTTGAGGAGGCGTTGTAGGGCGACATCGGTCGGTATTGCTTGACGGGTGGAGCCGATTCGCACCAAGGCGTCTGCTTGCTCATTGTCGTTTCTTGGCACATGGAGAAACTTGCACCCATCAAAAAATCCACTGAGTTGTTGCATGAGAAAAAGATAGCTCGCCATGTTTGCATCCTTAGCATCCCAGTCGCCTGACGACTGCTGGACCACCAAGTCAGAGTCACCATAGCACCGGATCCGGCGAATGCCGAGTTCTTTGGCAAGCCGGAGCCCGTGAATGAGTGCCTCATATCCAGCTACGTTGTTGGAAGCGGAAAAATGGATTTGCAGCACATATCTGAGCTTGTTGCCTTTGGGAGAGGTGAGGATGATGCCGGCTCCCAAACCGGTGCGCATCTTGGAACCATCAAAGTGCATCCGCCAATGGGTGGACTCCGGCGCCGGTGGCAGGTACTGGGTCTCGGCCCAGTCGACGAGGAAGTCGGCCAGCGCCTGTGACTTGATGGCGGTGTGAGGCTGGTAGTAGATGGTGTAGGGGGCCAAATCTATGGCCCATTTGGCCACCCGGCCGGAGGCATCTCGGCTTCCAATGATCTCGGCGAGCGGAGCAGTGCAGATAACAGTGATTGGGTTCTCTTGAAAGTATGGCTTCAATTTTTTGACGGCAAAGTGCACGCCGTAGCACATCTTCTGATAGTGGGGGTAGTTTTGCTTAGAGGCTAACAACACTTCACTTAGGTAATACACCGGTCTCTGGACTGGCAGCGCCTTTCCTTCCTCCTTGCGCTCTACCACTATGACTGTGCTGACCACTCGGCTGGTGGCGGTGATGTAGAGGAGCATGGGCTCCTTAGGAGTCGGAGCCGCCAGGACAGGCGGAGTAGTCAACATCTTTTTGAGCTGGAGAAAAGCTTCATCCGCCTTGTTATTCCATTCGAAAAAGGTGGTCTTCTTCATGAGCTGGTACAGGGGAAGAGCCTTCTCTCCCAGCCGACTGATGAAGCGGCTGATGGATGCCAAACAGCCGGTGAACTTCTGCACATCCAGCAGTCGGCTGGGTACTCCCATCCTCTTGATGGCCTTGATCTTCACAGGGTTGCATTCTATGCCGCGTTCTGAGACCAGGAATCCGAGAAGTTGGCCGGTTGGTACTCCGAAGACACATTTTTCTGGCTTGAGCTTGATTTGAAACCGGTGTAGGTTCTCAAAGGTCGCTTTGAGGTCTTCTCGACGCTTCTCCATCTTCACCACGACATCGTCCATGTAAACGTGGGTGTTTCTGTCGAGCTGTTTGAGGAGGCACTTCTGCATGCAACGTTGAAACGTGGCGCCGGCATTCCTCAAGCCGAAGGTCATGGTTAAGTAGCAGAAGGCTCCAAATGGTGTGATGAAGGCGGTCTTCAGTCGGTCGGCTGGGTTCAGCTTGATTTGGTGATACCCTGAGTATGCATCTAAGAAACTCAACAGCTCGCATCCGGCTATAGAGTCTATCACTTGGTCAATTCTTGGCAAAGCATGTAATCAATACACATTCTTTGGGGCAGGCTTTGTTGAGGCTGGTGTAATCAATACACATGCGCCACTGCTTGTTTTTCTTCAGCACAAGGACTGGGTTGGCAAGCCACTCTAGAAAGAACACTTCCATGATGAAGCCGGCTGCCAGCAGCCGGTTTATCTCTTCTCTGACGACTCTTCTCTTCTGCTCTCACAGGCAGCGCAAGGCTGCCTGACTGGCTTGGCATCTAACCGGACATGTAACTTGTGCTCGGCGAAATCCGTCGGAACACCCGGCATGTCTTTAGGTGACCATGCAAAGATGTCCCGTTCTCACGGAGGAAATCGACGAGCTCGCCTTCCTATTTGCTATCGAGGTTTGCACCTACGACATCGTACTTCTCCAGGTGCTCCGAGTCCAAGGGTATCTTCTTTGTTTCCTTGGCCGGCTTGAACGAGCCCTCGGCTTCCCACTCCTTGCGGTGGGGTGGCATGTCCGGCTGCTTGCCTGCCATTGCCACAACTTGGTCAAGGAGCCGCTTCTGGGCCGCGATCATGAGGGACTCGGCCAGCCGACTGCTCTCAGCCGCACAAGCGGACGACTTCTTGTAGTCCCCAGCTATGGTCAGAATTCCCTTAGGACTCGGCATCTTCATTTTGAGGTAAGCGTAGTGGGGGACCGCCATGAACTTGGCCAGCGCAGGTCGGCCAAGTAGCGCATGGTAAGGGCTCTCGAGGTCCACCACCTCGAACCAGACTGGCTCTCGTCGGAAGTGATCCTTGTCTCCAAAGAGGACGTCTATCTGGATCTTGCCGATTGGTGAGCAGGAAAGGCCAGGAACTATGCCATGAAATACAGTCCGACTGAGCTGAAGCTGTCTCTGTCTGATTCCCAACTTCTCCATGGTATGTTTGTACAGAATGTTGATGCTGCTGCCGCCATCTATCAGAACTCAGGAAAACCGAGCAGCTCGCCTATCAGTGGCAAAGGTGGCATCTAGAACCAGGGCGTAGTAGCCTGGATTGGGCATCACCTCCGGTTGGTCGGCTCTGCTCCAGTTGATGGGCTTCTTGGACCAATGCATGAACTCGAGGGTCTCCGATGCTACTGCATTCACTTCTTGCTGTCGTTGTCGTCTGCTGTGCCTATCGTCGGCCACGCTGGTGAATATGACATAAGCTCCATGCTCTCCAGGGTATTCATCTTGTATGGCTCCGACTGGTCGAACGGCCGGCTGCTGAGGGGGAGGGGGCGGCTTCCCAGCAGGCGGAGGAGGCAGAAGGTCGTCTCCCTTGGCGATCCTGGTGAGCCAATGGCATTTCCGAGTGGTATGGTTGGACGGCTTCGCACCACTGTGGAATTTACAGGGTGCGTCCAGAGTATGCTCATATGAGAAAGCCGGCAACCAATTGGGCTTGCCGCCCTTCTGGCGCTTGGACGGAGGCTGCCCCTCCAGCTGCTGGTTTTCTACTGTCACCACCTGCTGGCTTGTGGAAACCGGCTTCATGGCCTTGTGCTTGTTGTCGCTTTGTTGCTGGCGCCGACTGGTGTCGCCAGCCGGGGTTCAAGGAGCTGGAGGGGCTACTTTGCCAGATGCATCAACTTGGATTTCTGCCTCCATGGAGGATTCGGCCGTGGCATATTTATCTGCTATGATCAGTAGCTCGTCGAGGGTCGCCGGCTCGTCGCAGAGGAGTCGGTGCTCGAGGAGGGTGCCCTCTCGGCACCCAGCAGTGAAGTACTCGATGGCCTGCACCTCGTGCACGCCTTCGCAAGAGTTGCGGAGCTCGGCCCAGCGCGTGAGGTCGTCGCGGGTCGACTTGTTGGGGCCTTGTACGCACAAGGAGAGCTGGCGAGGTTTGGGCGGCCGCTTATACGTGCTGGTTAAGTTGCAGATGAAGGCTTCGGTGAAGTCGACCCAGCTGTTGTTGCTGCGGGGCTTCAGACTGTTCAGCCATGTCCGTGTTGTGCCCTAGAGCATGAGCGGAACATACTTCACAGCAACGCGCTTGTTGCCATTTGCTATGCTGACGGCTGTGGAGTAGTCGACCAGCCAGTCCTCCAGCTTCACGGAGCCGGTGTATTTGGGTGTGTCTCTTGGGAGCGTGAACCCTTTGGGGAAGAGCTCTTCTTGAATGCGGGGGCCGAAACAGGGTGGACCCAACTCATGTTCCTCTTCTAGTGCCAGGGACCAATGGAGACGGTCGATCCGGTGGCGGGCATCATTCTCTCCGACTCCCTTTCGGCAGCCAAGGCGGTCGCCGAGTGTCGGGTGATCAACAGGCGGCGGGGTGACGTGCCTTTCCCTTCGAGGGGGAGGAGGCGGACAGCCATCCCGTCGTTCCACACCTCTTGGGTGGCCGTCTTGGTCGCGCTCAATGGTGATGGGAGTCCGGCTGCGGCTGGCAGCCGGATCCTTGTCTCTTCTCCCGCGGACGTCACCAGTCAGCATCCGAGATGATGCGCCTTGATCTCGGCGGGGAGGTGGATCATCGTTTTGCCGGTGTGGCGCCTCAGTGCGGCAACCGGCCTCGTGCTGCTCAACAGTCGCGTCGAGGAGCCGCTGGACGCGCTCCGCAATCGACGAGCCGCTGGACGCGCAGCCGCATCAAGGAGCCGCTGGACGTTCTTCGCCCTCGAACTTGTCTAGCTATTCTGCTGCCGCCTGGGCAGCTCGGATATTATCTGCGGGTGTGGCGTACATGGGGCGATCTGCCCCGAGCAGGTTGGCGATGGCCACGCCGCGCTGCTGGACCGCGCCAAGGCGGCTGGGCCCAGCGGGAGCCGGCGTGCTGCCCACAGCATTGTCCATCTCGCGCCAGTAGGCTTTCGACAGGCGTCTCATGCTAGCCAGCTTCTTGGTGCCTTCGACGAGCTGGAGGCGGCATGCTTCCAGCATCTCGGTGTCGACATCTTCTGGGATGGGCGCCGTCAGGTCTTGTAGTGTCGCGTTGAGTGGATCGTGAGCACCTCCGCCAGAGTGCTCACTATGGCGATGACAAGCACCTCCGTAACGGCGCTTTCGCCGCTCTCCGCGCGAGGAGGCGGCTCGTCGTAGACCACCACGTTGGTGGGGAACGCGTCAAGCGATGCAGTGTCAGAATCGACAAGCATCGGGTCGGTGGAGCTCGCTGGCTACGTGGAGCTGATCGAGGAGCCTAACGAGGCGGCTCTCAGGACCATCATTGCCCGCATCTGACGCCGGCTCGTCGGAGAGGCGAACCTCGCCAACAAGGTCGGTGAGGCAGCTCGCCGCGCGGGCGAGCTCCGCGCCACGCAGCGCGTAGGCACAGACTCCGTCTCGCGTGCCGGGATGGCTATGCTCGCCAGGGAGGAAAAGGGTTCCCGTCCAGAACAGGTCTCCGGACGACGGTGCACCTCGCCCCACGGTGGGTGCCAAATGTCGGGGGTTGGGTGCGACATATGCCAATGGATGGATTATCATGGTGGGAGCGAGTAGAACGTCGCCGGTGCTTGGAAGCGGGATGAGGAGTAGACACGTACACCGATGAACTTTACCCAGGTTTGGGGCTCTCCTAGGAGATAACACCCCTAGTCCTGCTCTGTGGGGTCTCTGCATGATCACTAAGGCGCGAGTGAGTACAATGGTGCTCCTCTAGTTGTATGCTAGGGGTGGGAGAAGGCAAGGCTCGCTCTCTCCTCCCCTAGGTATGAATCTAGTCCTAACCGGGTGGGAACCCTCTGCATGGGTGCCCTGGGGGGTTTATATAGGCCTACCCCCAGGGGTACAATGGTAATCCGGCCGGGCGTAGGGCCCGGCTGTCAGTCTCTCTGGTCGCTGGCTTCTCCGCTGACTGCTGGGGCCCGCCGCCTGGTGGGCCCCACCGCCTGGTCTGGTATGTTGCCGACAGGCCGCCTTCGCCGCTCGTGGGTCATGCCGGCTACGGATCACTGTAGCCATGCTGCTAATGACGCGTGCTCAGTCGGGGAGGCATGGCTTTAGTTCCGCTGCCTGGTGGGAGATCACTGTAGCCACTCTACATCTTATCTGGTTAATGATGCATGGGCCCCCGAGGAAGGATCGGGCCGGCTGCTGGGAGCCGGCCTCCCTTGGGTTCGACTTGTATGGCTCCCGCTGTCTTCCGGGCTCTCGCTGACTGGTAGGGCCCGCCGTCCTTGGGCCGTACCGACAGGCGGTCGTGGGAGCAGGGCTTTGCCTGTCAGGAGAGATGTCAAGGGCGAAGTGGCAACAGTGCCGCGCCCAGCGGAAATCTCCGGTGGTACGAGGCACTGTGGCCACGCCCGGCCCCGGATTCGGGGGATGGGGGTGTGCTACACTGTTGCCTCATCCCGCCGTGTCTTCTTTAATGGGGTGCAGACTTTGAGGGCGCCGTGGGCCGACTGCTGGGAGCCGGCCTCTCTGGAGGCCGCCTGCCAGGGGTCGCCTGTCTTGGAGCGGCCTTCTTGAGCATGGCCGCCTTCTGGCAGTCGGCCGCTTAGCCAGCCGGCCACCAGAAGGAGGTGCTTCATCTTGACGTCTTGAGGGGTGCAGCCGGCCCGATGTCTTCAAAGGTTCCGGGACACGGGTTAGGCTACCCGTGGCCCATTACTCCGACATGGTCGATTTCGATTGAGACAACGAATCTCTTCGCTAGGCCCAGTTCGTCGAGACCATCCCAGTGTCGGTACACCTTGACATTCCTGTTGGGGAACGTAGTAATTTCAAAAAAAATCCTACGCACACACAGGATCATGGTAATGCATAGCAACGAGAGGGGAGAGTGTGTCCACGTACCTCATAGACCGAAAGCGGAAGTTTTAGCACAACGCGGTTGATGTAGTCGTACATCTTCACGATCCGACCGATCCAAGTACCGAACGCACGACACCTCCGAGTTTAGCACACATTCAGCTTGATGACGTCCCACGAACTCCGATCCAGCAGAGCTTCACGGGAGAGTTTCGTCAGCACGACGGCGTGATGACGGTGATGATGATGCTACCGACGCAGGGCTTCGCCTAAGCACCACCACGATATGATTGAGGTGGATTATGGTGGAGGGGGGTACCGCACACGGCTGGGAGAGATCAACAGATCAACTTGTGTGTCTAGAGGTGCCCCTGCCCCCGTGTATAAAGGAGCAAGGGGGGAGTCCGGCCGGCCCCTGTAGGCGCGCCAGGAGGAGTCCTCCTCCCAGTAGGAGTAGGACTCCCCTCTTTCCTACTCCTACTAGGAGGGGGAAAGGAAGGGGGAGAGGGAGAAGGAAAGGGGGGCGCCGCCCCCTCTCCTAGTCCAATTCGGACCAGAGAGGGAGGGGCACGCGGCCTGCCCTAGGCCAGCCCTCTCTCTCTCCACCAAGGCCCATAAGGTCCACTATTTCTCCCGGGGTGGTTCCGGTAACCCTCCGGCACTCCGGTTTTCTCCAAAATCATCTTGAACACTTCCGGTGTCTGAATATAGCCGTCCAATATATCGATCTTTATGTCTCGACCAATTCGAGACTCCTCGTCATGTCCGTGATCATATCCAGGACTCCGAATCACCTTAGGTAACTCAAAACACAAAACTCATAATACCGATCGTCACAGAACTTCAAGCGTGCGGACCCTACGGGTTCAAGAACTATATAGGCATCACCAAGACATGTCTCCGGTCAATAACCAATAGCGGAACCTGGATGCTCATATTGGCTCCCACATATTCTACGAAGATCTTTATCGGTTAAACCGCATAACAACATATGTTGTTCCCTTTGTCATCGGTATGTTGCTTGCCCAAGATTCGATCGTCGGTATCTCAATACCTAGTTCAATCTCGTTACCGGTAAGTCTCTTTACTCGTTCCGTAATACATCATCTCGTAAATAACTCATTAGTTGCAATGCTTGCAAGTCTTATAGTGATGTGCATTACCGAGTGGGCCCAGAGATACCTCTCCGACAATCGGAGTGACAAATCCTAATATTGATCTATGCCAACTCAACAAGTACCATCGGAGACACCTGTAGAGCACCTTTATAATCACCCAGTTACGTTGTGACGTTTGGTAGCACACAAAGTGTTCCTCTGGTAATCGGGAGTTGCATAACCTCATAGTCATAGGAACATGTATGAGTCAGGAAGAAAGCAATAGTAGTAAACTAAACGATCAAGTGCTAAGCTAACGGAATGGGTCAAGTCAATCACATCATTCTCCTAATGATGTGATCCCTTAATCAAATGACAACTCATGTCAATGGTTAGGAAACATAACCATCTTTGATTAATGAGCTAGTCAAGTAGAGGCATACTAGTGACACTCTGTTTGTCCATGTATTCACACATGTACTAAGTTTCTAGTTAATACAATTCTAGCATTAATAATAAACATTTATCATGATATGAGGAAATAAATAATAACTTTATTATTGCCTCTAGGGCATATTTCCTTCAGTCTCCCACTTGCACTAGAGTCAATAATCTAGATTACATAGTAATGATTCTAACACCCATGGAGCCTTGGTGCTGATCATGTTTTGCTCGTGAGAGAGGCTTAGTCAACGGGTCTGCAACATTCAGATCTGTATGTACCTTGCAAATCTCTATGTCTCCCACCTGTACTTGATCGTGGATGGAATTGAAGCATCTCTTGATGTGTTCGATTCTCTTGTGAAATCTGGATTCCTTTGCCAAGGCAATTGCACCGGTATTGTCACAAAAGATTTTCATTGGACCCGATGCACTAGGTATGACACCTAGATCGGATATGAACTCCTACATCCAGACTCCTTCATTCGCTGCTTCCGAAGCAGCAATGTACTCCGCTTCACACGTAGATCCCGCCACGACGCTTTGTTTAGAACTACTCCAACTGACAGCTCCACCGTTCAATATAAACACATATCCGGTTTGTGATTTAGAATTGTCCGGATCAGTGTCAAAGCTTGCATCAATGTAACCATTTACGATGAGCTCTTTGTCACCTCCATAAACAAGAAACATATCCTTAGTCCTTTTCAGGTATTTCAGGATGTTCTTGACCGCTGTCCAGTGATCCACTCCTGGATTACTTTGGTACCTCCCTGCTAAACTAATAGCAAGGCATGATGTGTCCATTTTGCATCATGATTTTATATCGATATTTATTGCATTATGGGTTGTTATTACACATTATGTCCTAATACTTATGCCTATTCTCTCTTATTTTACAAGGTTTACATAAAGAGGTAGAATGCTGGCAGCTGGGATTCTGGGCTGGAAAAGGAGCAAATATTAGAGACCTATTCTGCACAGCTCCAAAAGTCCTGAAACATCACGGAAGTAATTTCCAGAATATATAAAAACTACTGAGCGCAAGAAGTTCCGGAGGGGGGCCACACCCTGCCCACGAGGGTGGGGGCGCGCCCTACCCCCCATGGGCGCGCCCCCTGCCTCGTGGGCCCCCTGGTGGCCCTCCGATGCCCATATTCTGCTATATGGAGACTTTCGTTGAGGAAAAAAATCATAAGCAAGCTTTCGGGACGAGACTCCGCCGCCACGAGGCGGAACCAATCTAGGGCTCTGGTGGAGCTGTTCGGCCGGGGAAATTTCCCTCCGAGAGGGGGAAATCATCACCATCGTCATCACCAACGATCCTCTCATTGGGAGGGGGTCAATCTCCATCAACATCTTCACCGGCACCATCTCTTCTCAAACCCTAGTTCATCTCTTGTATTCAATTCTTGTCTCTAAGTCTGGGATTGGTACATGTGGGTTGCTAGTAGTGTATTACTCCTCGTAGTTGATGCTAGTTGGTTTATTTGGTGGAAGATCATATGTTCAGATCCTATATGCATATTAATACTCCTCTGATTATGAACATGAATATGCTTTGTGAGTAGTTACGTGATACGTCTCCAACGTATCTATAATTTTTGGTTGCTCCATGCTATATTATCTACTGTTTTGGACATTATTGGGCTTTATTATCCACTTTTATATTATTTTTGGGACTAACCAATTAACCGGAGGCCCAGCCCAGAATTGCTGTTTTTTTGCCTGTTTTAGGGTTTCGAAGAAAAGGAATATCAAATGGAGTCCAACCGGAATGAAACCTTCGGAAACGTGATTTTCTCATCAAATAAGATCCACGAGGTGGTCACGAGGGTGGAGGGTGCGCCCCCCCTAGGGCGCGCCACCTGCCTCGTGGGCCCCTCGAAGCTCCACCGACGTACTTCTTCCTCCTATATATATCCACGTACCCCCAAACGATCAGATACGGAGCCAAAAACCTAATTCCACCGCTGCAACTTTCTGTATCCACGAGATCCCATCTTGGGGCCTGTTCCATAGCTCCGCCGGAGGGGGCATCGACCACGGAGGGGTTCTACATCATCATCCAAGCCTCTCCGATGAAGTGTGAGTAGTTTACTTCGGACCTACGGGTCCATAGTTAGTAGCTAGATGGCTTCTTCTCTCTTTTTTGGATCTCAATACAATGTTCTCCCCCTCTCTCGTGGAGATCTATTCGATGTAATCTTCTTTTGTGGTGTGTTTGTTGAGACCGATGAATTGTGGGTTTATGATCAAGTCTATCTATGAATAATATTTGAATCTTCTCTGAATTCTTTTATGTATGATTGGTTATCTTTGCAAGCCTCTTCGAATTATCAGTTTGGTTTGGCCTACTAGATTGGTTATTCTTGCCATGGGAGAAGTGCTTAGCTTTGGGTTCGATCTTGCGGTGTCCTTTCCCAATGACAGAAGGGGCAGCAAGGCACGTATTGTATTGTTGCCATCGAGGATAACAAGATGGGTTTTTTATCATATTGCATGAAACTATCCCTCTACATCATGTCATCTTGCTTAAGGCGTTACTCTGTTTTTAACTTAATACTCTAGATGCATGCTGGATAGCGGTCGATGAGTGGAGTAATAGTAGTAGATGCAGAATCGTTTCGGTCTACTTGTATCAGACATGATGCCTATATACATGATCATACCTAGATATTCTCATAACTATGCTCAATTCTGTCAATTGCTCAACAGTAATTTGTTCACCCACCGTAGAATACTTATGCTCTTGAGAGAAGCCACTAGTGAAACCATGGCCCCCGAGTCTCTTTCTCATCATATGAATCTCCATCACTTCATTATTGCTTTGCTTTTACTTTGCTTTTACTTTTTACTTTGCATCTCTATACTAAAAATACCAAAAATATTATTTATCATCTCTATCAGATCTCACTTTCGTAAGTGACCGTGAAGGGATTGACAACCCCTAAGCGCGTTGGTTGCGTTGAGCTATTGCTTTTGTGTAGGTACTAGGGACTTGTGCGTGGCCTCCTACTGGATTGATACCTTGATTCTCAAAAACTGAGGGAAATACTTATGCTACTTTGCTGCATCATCCTCTCCTCTTCGAGGAAATCCAATGCATTGCTCAAGAGGTAGCAAGAAGAATTTCTGGCGCTGTTGCCGGGGAGTCTGCGCAAGAGTCAACATACCAAGTACCCATCACAATCCCTATCTCCCGCATTACATTATTTTCCATTTGCCTCTCGTTTTCCTCTCCCCCCAATTCACCCTTGCCGTTTTATTCGCCCCCTCTCTCTATCCTCCCTCTCCCTCTCTTTTTGCCTTTTGTTTGCTCGTGTGTTAGTTTGCTTGCTTGTCGTTATGTCGAGTCCTTTACCTTCTGCCTCTATGTCTGAAATTGGGGAAATTATTGTCGATATGGACAATAATAATATCATGAAAAATTCTGATGCTCCTGCTAAAGAACGTACCATCTTTCATACAAAAAAGGAGTTATTCAAGATTTCTTTACTTGTGTTGGTGCTTTACCTTCTATGGGTAGTTCTATCCTTCACAGAACTAGTAGTCTTACGGACGCTATTGCCATGCTTGTAGTTGAACTTGAAAGACAATTCATGCACATGCATCCTTCCATACAAAGGATTTTTCTAGAATTTTCCAATATTGAGCATTCTTCTGTTAAGCATGCCGCTACTATCTTTTTGGCTCATGAGTTTGGATTCATAATAAAAGAAGCCAAAGAAATCTTTGCACATTATAGGGTGGACGCTTGCCGTCCTCCCATAGAGGCTATCATCTTTGATCAAGAAGAAATAATGTGTTTTCAATATTTAGACTATGTTCCTTTCAATGAAAATCTTAGAAAAAGGGTTCCTACCAATGTTTTAGTTGATAGAATTTCTGAACTTAATGATGATTTGGCTATTCGAAATAATTAACTAGGATATTCTCTTGAATATAGGCTCACAAAGTTCTGTCAAAATAATGCTTATAATGATGAATTGGTTGTGCATTATGAAGGACCAAAGGAGGAACCTATACCTCCCAAGGTTGATCTTGGGGACTTTTGTCCCGTTAAATTTAGCCCTTTTGATTACTTTTACTTGCCTCAAAGAAAACTTGCTGCCAAACGTAGATAATATGAAATGAGTTTTAATAATCTATCTTACTATTATGGCAATACCTAGATCTATTGTTGCTTGTTATGCCTAGCTAGGGGCGTTAAACAATAGCGCTTGTTGGGAGGCAACCCAATTTTATTTTTATTCCTTGATTTTTGCTCCTGTTTAGTAATAAATAATTTATTTAGCCTCTGTTTTAGTTGTGTTTTTTGTGTTTAATTAGTGTTTGTGCCAAGTAGAACCATTGGGAAGACTTGGGGAAAGTCTTGTTGAACTTGCTGTAAAAACAGAAACTTTAGCGCTCACGAAAACTGCTGTCATTTTTATTTGAAGAGTTCTATTTAGTTAATTATTTTTGCAGATGATTAATATATAAATTCCTCACGTCCAGAAATTTATTTTAGAATTTTTGGGGTTCCAGATCTTGCGCTAGCTACATATTACTGCAGACTGTTCTGTTTTTGACAGATTCTGTTTTTCGTGTGTTGTTTGCTTATTTTGATGAATCTATGGCTAGTAAAATAGTTTATAATCCATAGAGAAGTTGGAAGACAGTAGGTATAACACCCATATAAATAAAGAATGAGTTCATTACAGTACGTTGAAGTGGTCTTTTGTTTTCTTTCGCTAACGGAGATCACGAGTTTTCTACTTTAAGTTTTGTGTTGTGAAGTTTTCAAGTTTTGGGTAAAGATTTGATGGATTATGGAACAAGGAGTGGCAAGAGCCTAAGCTTGGGGATTCCCATGGAACCCCCAAGATAATCTAAGGACACCTAAAAGCCAAAGCTTGGGGGTGCCCCGGAAGGCATTCCCTCTTTCGTCTACTTCTATCGGTAACTTTACTTGGAGCTATATTTTTATTCACCACATGATATGTGTGTTCTTGGAGCGTCTTTTATGATTTGAGTCTTTGCTTGTTTACCACAATCATCCTTGTTGTACACACCTTTTGAGAGAGCCATACATAATTTGGAATTTTATAGAATACTCTATGTGCTTCACTTATATCTTTTGAGTTATATAATTTTGCTCTAGTGCTTCACATATATCTTTTAGAGCACGGTGGTGGATTTGTTTTATAGAAACTATTGATCTCTCAAGCTTCACTTAGATTATTTTGAGAATCTTAATAGCATGATAATTTTCTTAATAATAATATGCTTTTTATTCAAGATTTGTAAAACTTGTTTTTGAGTGCGTTGAATACTAAGAAAAAATTGATGCTTGATAATTGTTTTGAGATATGAGGATGGTGATATTAGAGTCATGCTAGTTGAGTAGTTGTGAATTTGAGAAATGCTTGTGTTATAGTTTGTGATTCCCGTAGCATGCACGTATGGTGAACCGTTATGTGATGAAGTCGGAGCATGATTTATTTATTGATTGTCTTCCTTATGAGTGGCGGTCGGGGACGAGCGATGGTCTTTTCCTACCAATCTATCCCCCTGGGAGCATGCGCGTAATACTTTGCTTTGATAACTTCTAGATTTTTGCGATAAGTATATGAGTTCTTTATGACTAATGTTGAGTCCATGGATTATACGCACTTTCCTTCCTTCCACCTTTGCTAGCCTCTTTAATACCGCGCACTTTTCGCCAGTATCATACACCCACCAAATACCTTCCTCAAAACAGCCACCATACCTACCTATCATGGCATTTCTATAGCCATTCCGAGATATATTGCCATGCAAATTTCCACCGTTCCGTTCATTATGACACGCTCCATCATTGTCATATTGCTAGCATGATCATGTAGTTGACATCGTATTTGTGGCAAAGCCACCGTTCATAATTCTTTCATACATGTCACTCTTGATTCATTGCATATCCTGGTACACCGCCGGAGGCATTCATATAGAGTCATATCTTGTTCTAAGTATCGAGTTGTAATTGTTGAGTTGTAAGAAAAATAAAAAGTGTGATGATCATCATTTTTAGAGCATTGTCCCAAGTGAGGAAAGGATGATGGAGACTATGATTCCCCCACAAGTCGGGATGAGACTCCGGACGAAAAAAAGAGGCCATAAAAAAAGAGAAGGCCCAAATAAAAAATTGAGAGAAAAAGAGAGAAGGGACAATGTTACTATCCTTTTACCACACTTGTGCTTCAAAGTAGCACCATGATCTTCATTGTAGAGAGTCTCTCATTCTGTCACTTTCATATACTAGTGGGATTTTTTCATTATAGAACTTGGCTTGTATATTCCAATGATGGGCTTCCTCAAAATGCCCTAGGTCTTCGTGAGCAAGCGAGTTGGATACACACCCACTTAGTTTATTTTTTTTGAGCTTTCATATACTTATAACTCTAGTGCATCCGTTGCATGGCAATCCCTACTCACTCACATTGATATCTATTGATGGGCATCTCCATAGCCCGTTGATATGCCTAGTTGATGTGAGACTATCTTCTCCCTTTTTGTCTTCTCCACAACCACCATTCTATTCCACATATAGTGCTATATCCATGGCTCATGCTCATGTATTGCGTGAAGATAGAAAAAGTTTTTAAAATGTCAAAAGTATGAAACAATTGCTTGGCTTGTCATCGGGGTTGTGCATGATTTAAATACTTTGTGTGGTGAAGATAGAGCATAGCCAGACTATATGATTTTGTAGGGATAGCTTTCTTTGGCCATGTTATTTTGAGAAGACATAATTGCTCTATTAGTATGCTTGAAGTATAATTATTTTTATGTCAACATGAACTTTTGTCTTGAATCTTTTGAATCTGAATATTCATACCACAATTAAGAAGATTTACATTGAAATTGTGCCAAGTAGCACTCCGCATCAAAAATTCTGTTTTTATCATTTACCTACTCGAGGACGAGCAGGAACTAAGCTTGGGGATGCTTGATACGTCTCCAACGTATCTATAATTTTTGATTGCTCCATGCTATATTGTCTACTGTTTTGGACATTATTGGGCTTTATTATCCACTTTTATATTATTTTTGGGACTAACCTATTAACCGGAGGGCCAGCCCAGAATTGCTGTTTTTTGCCTGTTTTAGGGTTTCAAAGAAAAGGAATATCAAACGGAGTCCAAACGGAATGAAACCTTCAGAAATGTGATTTTCTCATCAGATAAGATCCAGGAGACTTGGACCCTCTACCAAGAAAGCCACGAGGCGGTCACGAGGGTGGAGGGCGCCCCCCTAGGGTGCGCCCCCTGCCTCGTGGGCCCCTCGAAGCTCCACCGACGTACTTCTTCCTCCTATATATATCCACGTACCCCCAAACGATTAGATACGGAGCCAAAAACCTAATTCCACCGCCACAACTTTCCGTATCCACGAGATCCCATCTTGGGGCCTGTTCCGAAGCTCCGCCGGAGGGGGCACCGATCATGGAGGGCATCTACATCATCATCCAAGCCTCTCCGATGAAGTGTGAGTAGTTTACTTTAGACCTACGGGTCCATAGTTAGTAGTTAGATGGCTTCTTCTCTCTTTTTGGATCTCAATACAATGTTCTACCCCTCTCTCGTGGAGATATATTCGATGTAATCTTCTTTTGCGGTGTGTTTGTTGAGACCGATGAATTGTGGGTTTATGATCAAGTCTATCTATGAATAATATTTGAATCTTCTCTGAATTCTTTTATGTATGATTGGTTATATTTGCAAGTCTCTTCGAATTATCAGTTTGGTTTGGCCTACTAGATTGGTTGTTCTTGCCATGGGAGAAGTGCTTAGCTTTGGGTTCGATCTTGCGGTGTCCTTTCCCAGTGACAGAAGGGGCAGCAAGGCACGTATTGTATCGTTGCCATCGAGGATAGCAAGATGGGGTTTTTATCATATTGCATGAAACTATCCCTCTACATCATGTCATCTTGCTTAAAGTGTTACTCTGTTTTTAACTTAATACTCTAGATGCATGCTAGATAGCGATCGATGAGTGGAGTAATAGTAGTAGATGCAGAATCGTTGCGGTCTACTTGTCTCGGACGTGATGCCTATATACATGATCATACCTAGATATTCTCATAACTATGCTCAATTCTATTAATTGCTCAACAATAATTTGTTCACCCACCGTAGAATACTTATGCTCTTGAGAGAAGCCACTAGTGAAACCTATGGCCCCGGGTCTCTTTCTCATCATATCAATCTCCATCACTTTATTATTGCTTTGCTTTTACTTTGATTTTACTTTTTTACTTTGCATCTCTATACCAAAAATACCAAAATATTATTTATCATCTCTATCAGATCTCACTTTCGTAAGTGACCGTGAAGGGATTGACAACCCCTAAGCGTGTTGGTTGCGTTGAGCTATTGCTTTTCTGTAGGTACGAGGGACTTGTGCGTGGCCTCCTACTGGATTGATACCTTGGTTCTCAAAAACTGAGGGAAATACTTACGCTACTTTGCTGCATCATCCTCTCCTCTTCAGGGAAATCCAACGCAGTGCTCAAGAGGTAGCATTACGTTTGTTCCCGAGGACATGGGAGAAGTCTTTCTATTAGTAGTCATGTGAATTTGGTATTCGTTCGATATTTTGATGAGATGTATGTTGTCTCTCCTCTAGTGGTGTTATGTGAACGTCGACTACATGACACTTCACCATTATTTGGGCCTAGAGGAAGGCATTGGGAAGTAATAAGTAGATGATGGGTTGCTAGAGTGATAGAAGCTTAAACCCTAGTTTATGCATTGCTTCGTAAGGGGCTGATTTGGATCCATATGTTTCATGCTATGGTTAGGTTTACCTTAATACTTTTGTTGTAGTTGCGGATGCTTGCAATAGAGGTTAATCATAAGTGGGATGCTTGCCCAAGTAAGGACAGCACCCAAGCACTGGTCCACCCACATATCAGATTATCAAAGTACCGAACGCGAATCATATGAACGTGATGAAAACTAGCTTGATGATATTCCCATGTGTCCTTGGGAGCACTTTTCTCTATATAAGAATTTGTCCAGGCTTGTCCTTTGCTACAAAAAGGATTGGGCCACCTTGCTGCACTTTATTTACTTTTGTTACTCGTTGCTCGTTACAAATTATCTTATCAAAAACTATATGTTACCTATAATTTCAGTGCTTGCAGAGAATACCTTGCTGAAAACCGCTTATCATTTCCTTCTGCTCCTCGTTGGGTTCTACACTCTTACTTATCGAAAGGACTACGATAGATCCCCTATACTTTTGGGTTATCAAGACTCTTTTCTGGCGCCGTTGCCAGGGAGTGAAGCGCCTTTGGTAGGTGGAATTTGGTAAGGAAAAAATTATATAGTGTGCTAAAATTTACTGTCACTTGTTACTATGGAAATTAATCCTTTGAGGGGCTTGTTTGGGGTATCTTCACCCCGACCAGTAGAGCATAGAGTTGCTCCTCAACCTACTGAACCTATTGAACCTACTAAAAATGAAAATGTCTACTTTGAAATTCCTTCGGGTATGATAGAAAAACTGCTAGCCAATCCTTTTGCAGGAGATGGAACATTACATCCTGATGTGCACCTAATATATGTGGATAAAGTTTGTGGATTATTTAAGCTTGCAGGTATGCCGGATGATGTTATCAAGAAGAAGGTCTTCCCTTTATCTTTGGAGGGAGACACATTGACATGGTATAGGCTATGTGATGATATGGGATCATGGAACTACAAACGATTGAAATTGGAATTTCATCAGAAGTTTTATCTTATGCATCTTGTTCATCGTGATTGTAATTATATATATAATTTTTGGCCTCGTGAAGGAGAAAGCATCGCTCAAGCTTGGGGGAGGCTTAAATCAATGGTATATTCATGCCCCAATCATGAGCTCTCAAGAGAAATTATTATTCAAAAAATTTATGATCGGCTTTTTGATAACAACCGCACCTGCTCGATACTTCTTATGCTGGCTCTTTTATGATGAAGACTATTGAATTCAAATGGGATTTATTAGAAAGAATTAAACGCAACTCTGAATATTGGGATCTCGACGAAGGTAAGGAGTCGGGTATGACACCTAAGTTTGATTGTGTTAAATCTTTTATGGATACCAATATTTTCCATAAATTTAGCACTAAATATGGACTTGACTCTGAAATAGTAGCTTTTTCTGTGAATCTTTTGCTACTCATATTGATCTCCCTAAAGAGGAGTGGTTTAAATATCATCCTCCCATAGAAGTAAAAGTAGCTGCACCTATTAAAGTTGAAGAAAAGACTATCACTTATAATGATCCTATTGTTCCTACTGCTTATGTCGAGAAACCACCTTTTCTTGTTAGGATAAAAGATCATGCTAAAGCTTCAACTATGGTTCGTAAAAGCAATATCAGAACTTATACACCTCCTTAGCAAGTTAAAGTTGAACCTAATATTGCTATTGTTAAGGATCTCTTGGCTGATAATATTGATGGGCATGTTATTTATTTCTGTGATGAAACTGCTAGAATTGCTAAACCTTGTGCTAAAGATAAACATAGACCTGTGGTACGCATGCATGTTATTTCTGTTAAAATAGGAGATCATTGTTATCATGGCTTGTGTGATATGGGTGCTAGTGCTAGTGCAATACCTATTGACTTATACAAAGAAATTATGCATGATATTGCACCTGCTGAGTTAGAAGAAATTGATGTCACCATTAAACTTGCCAATCTATACCTACTATTAAAAGGATTAGGTATTCCTGGTTTGGTTCCACTTTGTTTGGCCCCGTCTTAAGTATTTTCACATATGTATGTTATTTTTCAATTTCGTCTGCTTGATGAACGTATGTGCAAAGAAAGGAAACTGGGACGAATGAAGGAAATAAATACGTACGTGTAAAGGAAACTTGAAACTAAGGGGACGAACGTGTGTGCAAAGAAAGGAAACCGGGACGAACGAAGGAAACAGAGACGTACATGTAAAGGATACTTGAAACTAAGGGAAGTAGCCGACCGGTCGGCCAGATATATTTTTTAGTTGCCAATGGAAACAAAGCCGCTGGCCCGTATGTCTATTTTATTTATAGTTGCCAGCCCATATCAAGAGAACACACGGCAAATTAAGGTTCCCTTTAGCAATCAGAAAAAACAGCAGACGACCATGTATGAAATCCTCAAGTGACTCCAAGGCCAGTAACTTCTCAATCGGCTGCATACGACGGCAACGAGAGGAACTTTCAAAAGGTACAATCCCTCGCTGGTCGCCGAAGCTGCACGTCAGCCACGGACGACGGCGAGGAGGTGAAACGGCCGACGGGGAGGTGAGCCTGCCGTGCTTTGTGTTTCACGTTATGTAATGATGCCATAGTTGAATACCATCAGAAAGGGCCCACCGTGCATGCACATCATCGTCGCCATGGCCAAGCTAAGCAAAAATAGAAGAGAGTAGACAAGCATCATGCATCCATGCATGCTACGTCTATCCTAATCTGACATGGATAATATTTCTTTCTAGGTATCTAAGGAAATTATGAGCATGCATGCATGGCTCAACCGGCGGGGTGCAATCACTTTTGCTTTATTTACTAACATCAGTTAGTCTTGAGGTAGCCAAAAAAGTATGTGCTTTCATTCAAATTAACAGAGATTTATTTTGTGCAGACCACCTTCATTGTGGGGAGTCATGTGTGTTGTACTGCTCGGTAATCATGTGTTACAGAGAGGAATTGAATCAGTTGTGATATCAAATAGTTACATATTAAGTGGTCATGGTCAATGGAATTGCTTAAATGCAATTGTTATATGATAATTTTTTTATACTATTCATTTCGGAATCACAGATTGATCGATGAAATTATGATGTCAAATAGTTATTCACAATCTGGTCAGTGAAATTGCTTAAACATGATTATATCAAACCATACATCTACGTTCTGAAGGTTTTAGTCATATCATCTATTTAATTCATTTATCAACATTGTTGCCCGTTGCAACGCACTGAACATTTAACTATAAACCTACAAATAGAGTGTTTCTTATATATACAAGTTAGAAGTTGCTATACATATGCCTACGGAAGATTTCACTGCATCAAGGAAACAAACTTTAAATGGTCATGCCACTTATTTTTAGATACATATTACTGAATTTCCCCTACTATAGTTTGATGTTTTTGCATCGGATATTTTAGCAGTATATAGATATAACACCAGTCGCCTGGCAAAAGCCAATGAAGACAGGCCAGCAAATGTTCTAGCTTGAAAATTCTCAAAAGTTCTTTTATTCCTACACATCCACACATCCCAATTCTCATGCCTTATACATAGCATGCTTTTCATAATATGAATATTCTTTTTTGCTCCCGTTGCAACGCACGGGCATGTTTCCTAGTAGAGATAATATTTCACCAATGGGAATTGTTAGAGATGTTGAAGTTTTGTGTGGGAAAACTAAATATCCTGCTGATTTTCTTGTTCTTGGTTCCCCACAAGATAGCTTTTGTCCCATTATATTTGGTAGACCCTTCTTAAACATTGTTAATGCTAGGATATACTGCAAGAAGGATGTTATTACTATTGGTTTAGGTGATATGTCTCATGAGTTCAACTTTTCTAAATTTCGTAGACAACACCGTGAAGAAGAATTGCCTGGTAAAGATGAAATTATTGTTCTTGCTTCTATTGCCGTACCTCCTAGTGATCCTTTAGAACAATATTTGCTAAACCATGAAAATGATATGTTTATGAACGAATGAAGGGAAATAGATGAAGTGTTATTTAAACAGGGACCTATTCTGAAACACAACTTGCCTGTTGAAATCTTAGGGGGTCCTCCTCCACCCAAGGGTGATTGATACGTCTCCAACGTATCTATAATTTTTGATTGTTCCATGCTATATTATATTCTGTTTTGGACATTATTGGGCTTTATTATACACTTTTATATTATTTTTGGGACTAACCTACTAACCGGAGGCCCAACCCAGAATTGCTGTTTTTTTGCCTATTTTAGGGTTTCGAAGAAAAGGAATATCAAACGGAGTCCAAACGGAATGAAACCTTCGGGAACGTGATTTTTGGAACGAACAAGATCCAGAAGACTTGGACCCTACGTCAAGCAACCAATAGGGAAGCCACGAGGTAGGGGGGCGCGCCTACCCCCCCAGGCGCGCCCTCCATCCTCATGGGCCCCCTATTGCTCCACTGACATACTCCTTCCTCATATATATACCTACGTACCCCCAAACGATCAAATACGGAGCCAAAACCCTAATTCCACCACAGTAACTTTCTGTATCCACGAGATCCCATCTTGGGACCTGTTCCGGAGCTCCACTGGAGGGGGCATCGATCACGGAGGGCTTCTACACCAACACCATAGCCTCTCCGATGAAGTGTGAGTAGTTTACCTCAGACCTTCGTGTCCATAGTTATTAGCTAGATGACTTCTTCTCTCTTTTTGGATCTCAATACAAAGTTCCCCCCTCTCTTGTGGAGATCTATTCGATGTAATCTTCTTTTGCGGTGTGTTTGTTGAGACTGATGAATTGTGGGTTTATGATCAAGTTTCTCTATGAACAATATTTGAATCTTCTCTGAATTCTTTTATGTATGATTGATTATCTTTGCAAGTCTCTTCGAATTATTAGTTTGGTTTGGCCTACTAGATTGATCTTTCTTGCAATGGGAGAAGTTCTTAGCTTTGGGTTCAATCTTGCGGTGTCCTTTCCCAGTGACAGTAGGGGCAACAAGGCACGTATTGTATTGTTGCCATCGAGGATAACAAGATGGGGTTTTTTATCATATTGCATGAATTTATCCCTCTACATCATGACATCTTGCTTAAGGCGTTACTCTGTTATTATGAACTTAATACTCTATATGCATGCTGGATAGCGGTCGATGTGTGGAGTAATAGTAGTAGATGCAGGCAGGAGTCGGTCTACTTGTCTTGGACGTGATGCCTATATACATGATCATACCTAGATATTCTCATAACTATGCTCAATTCTGTCAATTGCTCAACAGTAATTTGTTCACCCATCGTAAAATACCTATGCTCTTGAGAGAAGCCACTAGTGAAACCTATGGCCCCCGGGTCTATCTTCATCATATTAATCTTCCAACACTTAGTTATTTTCCTTTGCTTTTATTTTACTTTGCATCTTTATCATAAAAATACCAAAAATGTTATCTTATCATATCTATCAGATCTCACTCTCGTAAGTGACCGTGTGGGGATTGACAACCCCTTATCGTGTTGGTTACGAGGATTTATTTGTTTTGTGCAGGTGCGAGGGACTCGCGCGTAGCCTCCTACTGGATTGATACCTTGGTTCTCAAAAACTAAGGGAAATACTTACGCTACTTTGCTGCATCACCCTTTCCTCTTCAAGGGAAAACCAACGGAGTGCTTAAGAGGTAGCAAGAAGGATTTCTGGCGCCGTTGCCGGGGAGGTCTACGCAAAAGTCAACATACCAAGTACCCATCACAAACCCTTATCTCCCGCATTACATTATTTGCCATTTTCCTCTCGTTTTCCTCTCCCCCACTTCACCCTTGCCATTTTATTTGCCCTCTCTCTCTATCCTCCCTCTCTTTCTCTATTTGCCTCTTTTTGCCCGTTTCTTGTTTGCTTGTGTGTTGGATTTGCTTGCTTGTCACGATGGCTCAAGATAACACTGAATTGTGTGACTTTACCAATACCAACAACAATATTTTTATTAGCACTCTGATTGCTCCTCTTACCGATGCTGAATCTTGTGAAATTAATGTTGCCTTGCTGAATCTTGTCATGAAAGATCTGTTTTCCGGCATTCCTAGTGAATATGCCGCTACCCATCTAAATAGCTTCATTGATTTGTGTGATATGCAAAAGAAGAAAGATGTGGACAATGATATTTTTTAAATTGAAGCTATTTCCTTTTTCGCTTAGAGATCGTGCTAAAGCTTGGTTTTCGTCTTTGCCTAAAATAGTATTGATTCTTGGAATAAGTGCAAAGATGCTTTTATCTCTAAGTATTTACCTCCCGCTAAGATCATCTCTCTTAGAAACGATATTATGAATTTTAAGCAACTTGATCATGAACATGTTGCACAAGCTTGGGAGAGGGTGAAATTAATGATACGTAATTGCCCAACATATGGTTTGAATTTGTGGATGATTATACAAAAAATTTATGCCGGATTGAATTTTGCTTCTAGAAATCTTTTAGATTCGGCCGCGGGAGGCACTTTTATGGAAACCACTTTAGGAGAAGCTACTAAACTCCTACATAATATTATGGTTAATTATTCTCAATGGCACACTAAAAGATCTACTAATAAAAAAGTGCATGCGATAGAAGAAATTAATGCTTTGAGTGGAAAGATGGATGAACTTATGAAATTGTTTGCTACTAAGAGTGTTTCTTCTGATCCTAATGATATGCCTTTGTCTAATTTGATTGAGAATAATAATGAATCTATGGATGTGAATTTTGTTGGTAGGAATAATTTTGGTAACAACGCGTATAGAGGAAACTTTAATCCTAGGCCGTATCCTAGTAATTCCTCTAATAATTATGGTAATTCCTACAACAATTCTTATGGAAATTATAATAAGATGCCCTCTTATTTTTAATCTAATATTAAAGAATTTATTACTTCGCAAAGGAATTTCAATGCTTTGATTGAAGAAAAATTACTTAAGATTGATGAGTAGGCTAGGAACGTTGATAGAATTTCTCTTGATGCTGATTGTTTGAAACTTAGATCTATTCCTCCTAAGCATGATATCAATGAGTCTCTCAAAGCCATGAGAATTTCCATTGATGAGTGCAAAGAAAGAACCGCTAGGATGCGTGCTAAGAAAGATTCCTTTATAAGAGCGTGTTCTTCTAGTTTCCATGATAATAAAGATGAAGATCTAAAAGTTATTGATGTGTCCCCTATTAAATCTTTGTTTTGCAATATGAATCTTGATAATGATGGGACTGACTATTATCTACCTTTACCTAGAAGGCGTTCAAATTTTTTGGAGTTTTTAGATCTTGATGCTAAAATTGATAAAAGTGGGATTGAAGAGATCAAAACTGTAGATGTTAATGAACCTACTATTTTGGATTTCAAGGAATTTAATTATGATAGCTGCTCTTTGATAGATTGTATTTCCTTGTTACAATCCATGCTAAATTCTCCTCATGCTTATAGTCAAAATAAAGCTTTTACTAAACATATCGTTGATGCTTTGATGCAATCTTATGAAGAAAAACTTGAGTTGGAAGTTTCTATCCCTAGAAAACTTTATGATGAGTGGGAACCAACTATTAAAATTAAAATTAAAGATCATGAATGCTATGCTTTGTGTGATTTGGGTGCTAGTGTTTCCATGATTACAAAGACTTTGTGTGATTTGTTAGGTTTCCATGATTTTGATGATTGCTCTTTAAACTTGCACCTTGCGGATTCCACTATTAAGAAAACTACGAGAAGAATTAATGATGTTCTTATTGTTGCAAATAGGAACTATGTGCCCGTAGATTTTATTGTTCTTCACATAGATTGCAATCCTTCATGTCCTATTATTTTTGGTAGACCTTTCCTTAGAACGATTGGTGCAATTATTGATATGAAGGAAGGAAATATTAGATTCCAATTTCCGTTAAGGAAAGGCATGTAACACTTTCCTAGAAAGAAAATTAAATTACCTTATGAATCTATTATGAGAGCCACTTATGGATCGCCTACCAAAGATGGCAATACCTAGATCTATTTTGCTTTTATGCCTAGCTAGGGGCGTTAAACGATAGCGCTTGTTGGGAGGCAACCCAATTTTATTTCTATTCCTTGCTTTTTGCTCCTGTTTAGTAATAAATAATTTATATAGCCTCTGTTTTGGTTGTGTTTTTTGTGTTCTAGTGTTTGTGCCAAGTAGAACCGTTGGGAAGACTTGGGGAAAGTCTTGTTAATCTTGCTGTACAAAACAAAAACTTTAGCGCTCACGAGAACTGCTGCCATTTTTATTTGGAAAGTGATATTTAGTTAATTATTTTTGCAGATGATTAATAAATAAATTCTTCACGTCCAGAAATTTATTTTCAAATTTTTGGGGTTCCAGATCTTGCGCTAGCTACAGATTACTACAGACTGTTCTGTTTTTGACAGATTCTGTTTTTAGTGTGTTGTTTGCTCATTTTGATGAATCTATGGCTAGTAAAATAGTTTATAAACCATAGAAAAGTTGGAATACCGTAGCTTTAACACCAATATAAATAAAAATGAGTTCATTACAGTACCTTGAAGTGGTGTTTTGTTTTCTTTCGCTAACGGAGCTCACGAGATTTGCTACTTTAAGTTTTGTGTTGTGAAGTTTTCAAGTTTTGGGTAAGGATTTGATGGGTTATGGAACAAGGAGTGGCAAGAGCCTAAGCTTGGGATGCCCATGGCACCCCCAAGATAATCGAAGGACACCAAAAAGCCAAAGCTTGGGGATGCCCCGGAAGGCATCCCCTCTTTCGTCTACTTCTATCAGTAACTTTACTTGGAGCTATATTTTTATTCACCACATGATATGTGTTTTGCTTGGAGCATATTGTATGATTTGAGTCTTTGCTTCTTAGTTTACCACAATCATCTATGCTGCATACACATTTTCATAGAGACACACATGATTCGGAAATTATTAGAATACTCTATGTGCTTCACTTATATCTTTTGAGTTATATAGTTTTGCTCTAGTACTTCACTTATATATTTTAGAGCACGGTAGTGGATTTGTTTTATAGGAACTATTGTTCTCTCATGCTTCACTTAGATTATTTTGAGAGTCCTACAAAACAGCATGGTAATTTGTTTTAATTATGTTAGGCATTCAAGATTAATAATAAAATTCTCTTATGAGTGTGTTGAATACTAAGAGAAGTTTGATACTTGATAATTGTTTTGAGATATGGAGATGGTGATATTAGAGTCATGCTAGTTGAATAGTTGTGAATTTTAGAAATACTTGTGTTAAAGTTTGTGATTCCCGTAGCATGCACGTATGGTGAACCGTTATGTGATGAAGTCAGAGCATGATTTATTTATTGATTGTCTTCCTTATGAGTGGCGGTCGGGGACGAGCGATGGTCTTTTCCTACCAATCTATCCCCCTAGGAGCATGCGCATAATACTTTGCTTTGATAACTTGTAGATTTTTGCAATAAGTATATGAGTTATTTATGACGAATGTTGAGTCCATGGATCATACGCACTCTCACCCTTCCACCATTGCTAGCCTCTCTAATACCGCACACCTTCCGCCGGTATCATACACCCACCGTATAACTTCCTCAAAACAGCCACCATACCTACCTATCATGTCATTTCCATAGCCATTCCGAGATATATTGCCATGCAACTTTCCACAATTCCATTTACTATGACATGCTCCATCATTGTCATATTGGTTTGCATGATCATGTAGTTGACATTGTATTTGTGGCAAAGCCACCGTTCATAATTCTTTCATGCATGTCACTCTTGATTCATTGCATATCCCGGTACACCGCTGGAGGCATTCACATAGAGTCATATTTTGTTCTAAGTATTGAGTTGTAATTGTTGAGTTGTAAGTAAATAAAAGTGTGATGATCGTCATTTTTAGAGCATTGTCCCAAGTGAGGAAAGGATGATGGAGACTATGATTCCCCCACAAGTCGGGATGAGACTCCGGACGAAAAATAAAATAAAATAAAAAGAGGCCAAAGAAGCCCAAAAAAAGAGGCCATAAAAAAGACCCAAATACAAAAAAATGAGAGAAAAAGAGAGAAGGGACAATGCTACTATCCTTTTACCACACTTGTGCTTCAAAGTAGCACCATGATCTTTATAATAGAGAGTCTCCTATGTTATCACTTTCATATACTAGTGGGAATTATTCAATATAGAACTTGGCTTGTATATTCCAATGATGGGCTTCCTCAAATTGCCCTAGGTCTTCGTGAGCAAGCAAGTTGGATGCACACCCACTTAGTTCCTTTTGTTGAGCTTTCATATACTTATAGCTCTAGTGCATCCGTTGCATGGCAATCCCTACTCACTCACATTGATATCTATTGATGGGCATCTCCATAGCCCGTTTATACGCCTAGTTGATGTGAGACTATCTTCCCTTTTCGTCTCCTCCACAACCACCATTCTATTCCACCTAAAGTGCTATGTCCATGGCTCACGCTCATGTATTGTGTGAAGATTGAAAAAGTTTGAGAACACCAAAAGTATGAAACAATTGCTTGGCTTGTCATCGGGGTTGTGCATGATTTAAATACTTTGTGTGGTGAAGATAGAGCATAGCCAGACTATATGATTTTGTAGGGATAACTTTCTTTGGCCATGTTATTTTGAAGAGACATAATTGCTTAGTTAGTATGCTTGAAGTATTATTATTTCTATGTCAATGTTGAACTTTTGTCTTGAATCTTTCGGATCTAAATATTCATACCACAATTAAGAGGAATTTCATTGAAAATATGCCATGTAGCATTCCAGATCAAAAATTCTGTTTTTATCATTTACCTACTCGAGGACGAGAAGGAATTAAGCTTGGGGATGCTTGATACGTCTCCAACGTATCTATGATTTTTTATTGTTCCATGCTATATAATATTCTGTTTTGGACAGTACTGGGCTTTATTATACACTTTTATATTATTTTTGGGACTAACCTACTAACCGGAGGCCCAGCCCAGAATTGCTGTTTTTTTTGCCTATTTTAGGGTTTCGAAGAAAAGGAATATCAAACGGAGTCCAAACGGAATGAAACCTTCGGGAACGTGATTTTTCGGAACGAATAAGATCTAGGAGACTTGGACCCTACGTCAAGCAACCAAAAGGGAAGCCACAAGGTAGGGGGCGCGCCTACCCCCCCCCCCAGGCGCGCCCTCCACCCTTGTTGGCCCCCTGTTGCTCCACCGACGTACTCCTTCCTCCTATATATACCTACGTACCCCCAAACGATCAAATACGGAGCCAAAACCCTAATTCCACCGCCGTAACTTTCTGTATCCACGAGATCCCATCTTGGGGCCTGTTCCGGAGCTCCACCGGAGGGGGCATCGATCACGGAGGGCTTCTACATCAACACCATAGCCTCTCCGATGAAGTGTGTGTTTGTGAACGTAGTAATTTCAAAAAAATTCCTACGCACACGCAAGATCATGGTGATGCATAGCAACAAGAGGGGAGAGTTTTGTCCACGTACCCTCGTAGACCGAAAGCGGAAGCGTTAGCACAACGCGGTTGATGTAGTCATACGTCTTCATGATCCGACTGATCAAGTACCGAACGTACGGCACCTCCGAGTTCAGCACACGTTCAGCCCGATGACGTCCCTCGAACTCCGATCCAGCCGAATGTTGAGGGAGAGTTTCATCAGCATGACAGCGTGGTGACGATGTTGATGTTCTACCGACGTAGGGCTTCGCCTAAGCACCACTACAGTAATATCGAGGTGGACTATGGTGGAGGGGGGCACCGCACATGGCTAAAAGATCAAATGATTAATTGTTGTCTATGGGGTGCCCCCCTGCTCCCATATATAAAGGAGCAAAGGGGGGTGCGGCCGGCCAAGGAGGAGGCGCGCCAGGAGGAGTCCTACTCCCACCGGGAGTAGGACTCCCCCCTCTTTCCTAGTTGGATTACGACTTGGGAGAAGGAAAGAGAGAGGGGGAGAAGGAAAGAGGGGGCCGGCCCCCCTTGCCCTAAACCAATTCGGTTTGGGCCTTGGGGGGCGCGCCCCACACTCCCCTTGCTACCCTCTATTTCCACTAAGGCCCATGTAGACCCATTAAGCTCCCGAGGGGTTCTGGTAACCTCCCGGTACTTCGGTAAAATCCCGATTTCACCCGGAACAATTCCGATATCCAAACATACACTACTAGGGAAAACCATATACATAGAACTTTTGCAGTAGCACGGGTCAAAGAAGCACACTGGTGCTAAGTAGCAGTAGCGCGCATGTGCAAACCGCGTTGTAGATAAAGTTTTAGCAGTAGCGTGTCTTGTTCTAAACACGTTACTACTAAAATTCCCATGGCTTAGCCGATAGGCTATACATAGTAGTAGCGACCTATATCGAACCGCACTACCGCTACTTTCTTTGTAGCAGCGCGTTTTAATCAAAACTCGCTACTGCTAAAGGATATAAAATTAAATGGAAAGCACATAGAAAGGTAATTGAAAATGAAAGAAATAGAATAAGGTGAAAGGAAAAAAAATAAAATGTGAAGAAAACTAAATGAAAAGGGGGGAAAGAGAAAGGAGTAGAAGTAGTGTGTATCCCAGAACGCGTTGTAGATAACGTAGCAGTAGCGCGCTTTCTGGAATGCGCTACTGCTACTTCTGACTTAACCACGGTGTTCGTCCTTCCCCACGGCCACTTCCCCCAAATCCAGCTCTCCACTCTCGCCGCCGCGCGCTCTCCGCACACCCTCTACGCCGCGCCCGACCACAGATTCAACGCCGCCCCTGCCCCTGACCTCAATGCCGCCCCGGACCCCCACCTCGACGCCACAATATGCTGCACGCCCGAGCCCCGACCCCGACCTCGACGCCGCCTACCCCTCCCTCGTCGTAGGCACCCGAGGTGAGCACGCCTGTTCCTCCCTCTCCCCTACCTCTGCCTAGGGTTTCTTTATATTTTAGTTCCATCAAATTAGTTAGGGTTCATGTAAGGGTGGAAACGAATCGGATGCGGATGCGGCTCAAATGAGTTAGGGTTCATGTAAGGGTGGAAACGAATCGGATGCGGATGCGGCTCAAATGAGTTAGGGTTCATGTAAGGGTGGAAACGAATCAAATTTCTAAGATGAATCCTAAAACGAGTAAAATTTGACCACTTATTTCACTTTATAGTTGGATAATTGGAATATCCGCTACCACTTTCCACCCCTAGCTTCATCAAATTAGATGGTAATTAGGGCAGTAGTTCCTAGGTACTAATTAGTTAGTAAGAACTAGGTACTAATTAGGTACTAGTTTATTTTTATTTATAGTAAGTTTATTTTTAATAAGAACTAGTTGAATTAATAGAACTAGTTAGTAAGAACTTGTTGCTATTTTTTTAGTTAAAGCAATTTTTCCCGCATCGACGTGGACAATGCCTATCCCGCACCCTCATCGTCGAGTCGGCGGAGGACGACACCTGCTTGACCAGATGGGCCATGTTCGGGACTGGGCTCCGCTGGGGTGGTACTAGGAGGCGCTACCTATCGGGGGGCGCAGGTTGGTGAGGAGCCAGCCTGTCATTGACCCGAACCTTCTTTGGTGGTGGTCGCGTGGGCCAGTGACGGTCCAGAGGCTCGAGGACCCCGCGGAGGTGGTGCGTCACCGTGTTAGTGAGGAGGACGCGCACTTCCATCGCTACTTGTTTGCATTGGAGCACAGGTTCTCCAATACCTTGCAGGTTCTCCAGGGATCTCACTGGAGCTATGATCCCGTGATTTTCCTTCTCTGTGGGTGTCCACCGCCCGCGCCGATACCCGTCGTGTGCTAGGGTTTTAGTTGTATTAGTGATGTTATATGTATGACACTATTCGGGATGTATTAGTGATAATATTCGATGATGTATGGATGCATGAGATGATTTACTTTTGCTTATTGAATGCATGCTAATTTGAGTCCTATAAGATATTTAGAAATGTATATCTTGTGTTGCTCAAATAGGATATGTGCTTGCCCAAGTGGCCAGTCATGTTTGCAGGTTACACCTTCGAGTGGCCTATGTTTTGCCAGAGTGTTGATTCATTTCCGTTCCGGAAAATTTCAGGCGCTCGATATGTCCTATTTTAGCAAAGGTCATGCCGGATTTTTCCGTGAATTTTGGCATGACTTGTGCCAGAAGATGTAGGAAATATCGAGTGCCCCGGATTTGTGTGTTGAGTATCCTGGTAGTTTTCTTCGATCGATTTTCAATTAATGTTTTAACTATGAACATAGGTAATGTCTAACGACGAAAAGGATTTCGGTATTTGCAAATACTGCAAAGACGAGCGCGGCCTGTGCGACGGAATCTTCCTAGATGATGATAGGCGCTTCAGCATCAAGCTGGACGAGAACTTCGAAGTGGATACACTAAGTCACAACGACAAGTCTTTTTTCGTAATTAAGCATGACATTTGCTTCAACTTATAATTTAAGCATGACATTAAGCATGACAAGTCTTTTTTTTTACTATTCTACTAGCGTATCCCCTGCCATGCAAGACTTTTTATATTGGATAAGATAGGTTTCAGTCGTACTATGGAGGAAAAGAAAGTTTACTTGAAGACCGAGCATGGTTATATTTTCCACGCAAAATTATACAATTCAGACGACTACACCTATTTTGGAAGCAAAACATGGCGAGCACTATGCAAGACTTATGCATTTGAGCCTGATATGGTTATCACCTTTGATATTCGTCCGGAAGATGATATTGAAGGTAATACCGACATCTGGGTCGATGTGCAGACGCCTCCAGTTATACCATTATGTAAGTTTCTCAGCCATATTTATGTCTTTGATATTGTTTATTCAAAAATAGTTGACAACTAATTTGTATTGTCAGCTTATTTCGGTGCAAGCAAACATGTCCAGCGCTTGGTAGACAGAACCTACTACTGTCCCGAGTCTGAACTAAACTGCGAGGAGCTAAGTCATTATGTTTCATGGCTTGAGGATCTTGATACTGTTAAGACAAATTTTCTTCCTGCATTTTGAAATGTTAGTACTGAAAACGTGCGACCAATAGTGTTCGTAATGAACTACGGTCACATCTATTTAGGAAGGATGGCAAGATTTTTACTATTTGTCCTCAGTGCATCTTTTCCATACATTATTTTTGAAGCTAAACATTATTGCTAAGTATGTTACCATACGATGTTCTTCAACAGGGACTCCCGATGAATGTTTGCCGGGGTTCTGATCCACGAGCACCTATGGGACCGGCGGACCGAGTCCCTTTCGGTTCGGCGGGGGCGGAGGTCGCGCGAAGAGCGGATCGAGGCGAAGCACACGAGCAGTTTACCCAGGTTCGGGCCGCACAGATGCGTAAAACCCCACTCCTGCTTTGTGGTTTGTATTGAGTTCTTGCTCGGGAGCGTGGAGTGCTACAGTACACACCAGCAGCTAACGAGACCGAGCATGAGTGTTCTCTTCCTCCTAACCAGCTAACCTCCTCTACGTTGCGCATGGGCCTCCTTTTATATGCTCAAGGGGTCACCGACAGGTGGCAACGGAGACAAAGGGTAAAAATGGAAAGGTGCTGCGGTAGGTACAGCTACCTGCTACAGTGTATCATACCTAACCCTGACGGCAGGGGACAAGGGCATTAAATGCCCGTCTGTGTCGTCTAAATAGTGCAAAAGGGACCGTCAGGGACACCACCGCTCGCCACGATGGCTATCTAGTCAGCGCCGCTTGCCACCGCTCACCGCTGGCTGCACAGCCTCCCGCCACATACGCCTGGAAGGGTCCCAGAGCGACACGTTGGTGGATGTGCTGGAGCGCGGGCGCAGAGTGGTGGCTTGCCGCGGCAAGCGCCTTGCCACGGTCGTTGTCTTGTCGCGTCCGGGAGCTTGTCGCTCACCGGGCCTTGCCGGGACGCGTGGCGTGTCGTGGCAAGTTCCTTGAGATGCCTCGTTTGGCCTTCCCGGCAAGCTTCTCTTGCCGGGGTCTTGTCTCCTTAAGCGCCTTGCCTTGGTTGGCCTTCCCGGCAAGCTCCTCTTGCCGGGGTCTTGTCTCCTTGGCTTGGATACTTTGTCCTTGAATGGCTCCAAAGGTACCACGGAGGACCTTCGCGGTCACCCGGCAAGCCTTGCCGCGGGATGCTGCGACTGCCCGTGCACAAGTTCGGGATACTAAGGTACCCCTACTCTAGTACACCGACAGGAGCCCTCGGGCATGGGCCATACACGGTGCCGAGCGCTGTTGGGCCAGGCCCAAAACAGGGCACGGGCACGCGCGGCCTAGGTTACGCCATATCTCTCCCCGTATCCACCGCGCCCTCCCCGAACGACATGCGTTGAATGCGGCATCGTGGGAGAGATCGTGGGGGGTTTCTTTATTCGGAAAGGTGGAACATCCGCCCCCTCCCTCTTTATAAGCAGGGGAAACAGGGGTAGTTCGCCCATTCGCCGGTTGTTACTCCAATCTCGGAAATCTCCGCCGCTCCCTTGTCTTCCAAAAGCCGAAAGAGAGCAGCGCCCCGCCCCCCATCGCCACCAGCACCACCGACGCCGTCGATCTCCTCCACCACTTCCGCCATGGCTCTGAGATCCGACAAGGGGAAGGTTGTGAAGTCGACCGAGGCGCAACGGCTTGCGGTGCTGCGAAAGGAGCGGGCAGTCTTCCCCCCCCCCCCAAGCTCGCCGCGAGGGAGCTGAGGGAGAACTACTACCTCTTCTGGTCAACGGAGACGCGAGCGCACCCACGCACGAAGGTACTTCCAGCCGCCGCTTGGAAGACGGCTCCAAATGGATATCCTTTCTTTGCCTTGTTATTCTACTGCGGGCTCTGCCCGCCTTTCTCTGAGTTTTTCTGCGACATTATGAACACCTACGGGTTCCACCTCCTTGATTTCACCCCCAATGTCGTTCTGACCATGGCAGTTTTCGCACATCTCTGCGAAAACTTTGTCGGAGTCCATCCCAATGTAGCCCTTTTTCGCCACTTCTTTATGCCCCGAGTAGAGAGAGGAGAGCCTTTATCCGGCGGAATCGCCTGGATCTCGAGGGCCGGCAAGAAGGACACTTATCTGGAGGGAGAGTTCCGCGGCAAGTGGGAGGAATGGAGAGCAGATTGGTGTTGGATTGACGAGGAGAACCCACAGCCGTTTACCGCCCGGCGCCAAACCCCAGTAGCACGCGGCAGCGATTGGAGTGACGTGGCCCCGGAAGATGATAGGCTGAAGATTGCCGTCACCCGGATTCTACGCCTCAGGCTTGCCGGGCTCACTGTAGGCGCTGTTGGCGCAGATTTTCTTCGTCGCCGCATCGCCCCCCTGCAGGAACGGGGTAGACCCGCCTGGGAGTTCAAGAATGCGGCGGATATCATGAGGCTGCGGCTGGGCCTCAACTTCAACTTCACTGTTCTGGAGCTTAACACGATGCTCCAGGAGCTGTTCAAGTACGACCCTCAACATCCCGAAGTGTTCAGGTTGCCGGGGGGTGTCGTTCCGCTGTGCAACAACTCCGCGCTCGACCGCATCCGTGCAATGATGCTGCTGTGCGATTCGCATGGAATTGTCCCAACTTGGCAAGAGCATGCAGACGATGTCGTGCAGCAATTCTTCGATGGGTTGGTAGAAGTGCCGATCCGCTCCGACGAAAAGGATAGCCTCACCCGCGACACCACCTATGCGGAGATGACACGCATCGCCACTAGGCTGGAAGAGGCGGCGGCAGCCGCAGCCGCGGGCGAATTTGGATTCACCATGGAGGAGGCAGATGCAGCAGAGGCGACAAGCCATGCCGAGCGAGGGGAGCCCGCCGGTGAGAAAGAGCTTGCCGGGCAGAAAGGGCTTGCCGGGCATGGCGTCGAGTCGAGCGAGCCCGCCGAGGATGCGAGCGGCTCGCTGGAGATCAACTCCTCTTCCTCCTCATCTTCAGGAAGCTCGCCGCAAGCAGAGCCTCCATCCCCACCAAGAAGGCGTCTCCGCAAGGCCGGTGACGTAGCGGAGCGGCAGGCGAGTCAATAGTCGCCGCGCCGCGTGACACGCTCCACCACGGCAAGCACTGTTGCTGCGGGAGCACCTCACGCAGCGACGGCAACTGGAGCGGGGCCCTCCCGGACCACCACTTCTGCTCTTGTCGCTTCTCACGCCGCGGCCGCAGCCGGAGCGGGGTCGTCTCAGACCACCGACACTGCTCCCATCAAGCGGCCAAGGGAACCTACTCCTCCGCCTCCTCGCGCCGGACGTGAGCCGGACTTTGACTTCTCCGCGTTCAGCTCTGGCGAGGAAGAAGAAGAGTAAGATTCTCTTGTTGTACTTGTAGTTCTTCAATTCTGGCTGTTTTGTCTTGTATCTCACTTGCTTTACTCTGAACTTATTCCTCTTTAGGACTCTGGCCCAGAGAGCAGCAAAGAGAGCCAAGGTCCCGGTGGTTGTCATCGAGGACGAACCCACTGCGACAGCAGGGGGTGCGCCCGAGACAAGTTTGCCGGACCCAGCAACTTTTCTCCAAAGCAGCCCCCAGCGTAAGTATATGGTTCGCTTTCCGCTGTGAAGTGCGCATGGATACTCTTCCTTTGCTGACATTTGACTGTTGGTTTGTGTAGGAGCAGAGCAGCCCCACCAGGAGCCAAGGGAGAGTCCTCCGGCAAGGGAGAGTTTTCCGGTAAGGGAGAAGTCTCCGGCAAGGGAGAGTTCTCCAGCAAGGGACAGCACCAGCGGCCCCCCGACGGTGGAGACCACGACTGCAGGACCCGGTACAGGTACTCTTCTCGCTTCAAAACTTCCCTTGGGTTCTTCTTCTTTTGATCTTCTTGGGTATTTGCTTGACTCTTCTCCCTTTTCCGGCGGTCAGACCCATCTGCTACGGAGCCGATGGAGACCGAGGTTGCCGCCGACGATGCTGCGCCACCGAAAAGGCAGCCGGTGCTGACGATCCCGCCGGCGCAGAGGCCGCCAAGGCTGCCGCCGCAGCAACTGGCGAGGGGTCTGGCGATCGCACTGACGGCCCTGAGGCCGCAGGAGCGCCAGGCGCTATGTCGACAGCCGACCCGTCCGCCGCTGCCGCAGCGCCAGGCTCCGAAGAGCCCCAGTCAGGCGTCTACTTGAAGGCCGGCGATGGCATCTTCATCAACCTCCCCTGGGCGTCAAGCTCCAGGGCGCCGGTCGAGGGAGAGATCTTCGATGGGGAGGTGCTCGCCTCCGCTGGGCTGATGTTGGTTGACGCGCCGAGCAGCAGCAGCAACGAGCCTGAGGAGGAGCGGCTACTGTGGAAGTTGTTGTCGCTGTACCGTGCGCGGCAAGCCAAGCTGGAATCTCGCGAGGCGCTTGTCGCGAAGGCAGGAGCAAACATCGAGAAGCGCGCGGAGGAGCTCCGGGGTCTCCACCAAGAAGCTCTCTGGTCCCTGGCGAAGGAGCGGGAGCAACTCGCCGAAGAGTAGAAGGCCTTCTTCCTTGAGAAGGCCGAAGTTGAAGAGCAACGGCGGCTTGCCGCTGAGAAGCTGTTTGCGCAGGAGGGCGAGCTGGCGCAGCGAAAGGTCAACCTTGACGCCCATGAGGAGGAGCTTGCCGCGCGCGAGCAACAATTCGGCGGAGCCCTTAAGCAGGTGGAGGATGCTGCCGCAGCCGCCGAGGCCGCCAAGAAGGAGTTGGAGACGAAGGTGGCGCAGCTAGAGGCCGATCTCAAGGCGAGTGGTGAAGAGCTTGCCGCCGCCAAGGACTCCAACGCAGATCTTGAGTTGAAGCTGACCACTTTGACCAAGGCGTTGGATGGCACCAAGGAGCAGGAGATGGCCTTGAAGGAGGAGATCAAGGCCGACAAGGCACTGCTGGCGAGTGCTGCTGCCGCCCAGAATGCTTTTAGGGAGAATGTGGAGCACTGGACGGAGAGTCTCGTGAGTGCTGCCGCAGATATCGACAGGGAGCTGGCGCAGCTCGGGGTGGAGGATCTCGGGTATCCATCTGATGAGAACCTCCAACCCAGCGCCAAGCTCACCTTGTTCTTCAAAGGCGTGGCGACGGACCTCCAGCGACTCCGGGAGAGGATCCCAAAGCAGCTGGCCAACGAGTCGCACAAGATCTGCGCGGGAGCTCTTCAAAAGGTGTTGATGAAGGTGGCCTTCCGCAACCCGGGCCTCAACCTCACCAACGTCCTCAAGACCCTGCCGCCGGATGCTGATCTGGAGGCGCTCAAGACCCTTGTCGCACCCATTGTGGACAAGGTGCGCGGGATCAAGAGGATCGAGGGCGATCGCATAGACTAGGCCGCCCGCTTTCTTCTTTTCTTGTCGCTGTTTGTCATGTTATGGAAACAATCTGTTAGAGCCACGACAAGCTATCTTGTAATATAACTCTATTCCGGGAAATGATTGCAATGTTATTCCCTTTACTTGATTCCTCCCTTTGTATGTTTTTTTACCCTACGCTTTTAGGGAACTTGCCGGTGCAGGCACCTGAGCCGCGAGCGCTGAGTGCGGGACGTCAGCAGCCTGCTGGCGGTGCCGCTACCGACAAAAAACCTTGTCGCAACCAGTTGCAGCTCACTTAAGTTGTTGAGCGGACTCGAAACAAAGTAAGGGCGCAACTAGCTACGAGTTGGTTCCTCCGCGCACAGGTTTTCCATACAAAGTGGGGTCGTTCAAGGGAGATAACTTAAAAAATTTAAAAATCTGATTGCTCAAACTTTGGCAACTTAGCTTTTTTGTTGTTTGCTTCCCGGTAAGGCGAAACTTTCTTGAACGACGCCTGGTCCATACCATTATCTTCTCCTTTCCCCCCGGCAAACTTGTGGGCGAGGGAACCTTACTTTCCTTGAGAAAAAAGAAAGAAGAGAAAATAAAGATATGGAGCCTTACGGCTTGTTATCGCTTACCTGGGAGTAGGTGCTGCACAAACTGTCAGATCACAGATGCAAAAAATAGAAAGCGTGAAATTGACAAGATGTGCGGAGCACATGAGCTTTACTTATGCACGGGCTCTGCGCCCGGCTTTGTACAAAGGATTACATGCAACAGCGGCAAGACTTGTACAAAAGGTGGTTGCTGGAACAGGTTCCGGCAACCGCGCCTTACGGTAAAAACTTACGAAGATGCTCAATGTTCCAGGAATTTCTCACCGGAATGCTATCTCCGGTCTCAAGGCGGACAGCGCCAGGCCTAGTGACTCGTTTCACCCGGTAAGGGCCTTCCCACTTCGGCGTCAACTTGTTGGAATTCTTGGCGGACTGAACACGCCGAAGAACAAGGTCGCCTTCCTCGAGACTTCTGGCGTTAACTTTGCGGCTATGGTAGCGGCGCAAAGCTTGCTGGTAGCGAGTAGCTCGCACAGCAGCCTGAAGACGGTCTTCCTCAAGGAGTAGCGCGTCATCTTGTCGCAGCTGCTGTTGCTCAAGCTCATCATAAGCGAGCACTCGAGGTGACCCGTATATGAGTTCCGTGGGGATAACTGCCTCTGCTCCATAGACTAGAGCGAAAGGTGTCTGGCCAGTGGCTCGATTTGGCGTCGTCCTGATCGACCAAAGAACCACCTGCAGCTCCTCGATCCAGTTTCTTCCGCACTTGTGCAGCTTGTGGAAAGTTCTGGTCTTGAGCCCATGCAGCACTTCAGCATTTGCCCTCTCCGCTTGACCGTTGCTTCTCAGGTGAGCAACAGAAGCGAAGCAGACCTTGGCGCCAAGATCTTGGACGTACTGCATGAAGGTGCGGCTCGTGAATTGCGTACCGTTGTCGGTGATTATCCTGTTGGGGATCCCCAAGCGGTAGACAATCGACCTGAAGAACTTGACTGCTGACTGTGCTGTCACCTTCCTCACTGGTTCCACTTCCGGCCACTTTGTGAACTTGTTGATTGCAACGTACAAGTACTCAAAGCCCCCGAGTGCTCGGGGAAAGGGGCCGAGGATGTCGAGCCCCCAGACCGAAAATGGCCAGGATAAAGGGATCGTCTGGAGAGCTTGAGCTGGTTGGTGTATCTGCTTGGAATGGAACTGGCACGCTTCACACTTGGTTACTTGTGCAGTTGCATCCTGGAGGGCTGTCGGCCAAAAGAAACCTTGCCGGAATGCTTTGCCGGCAAGTGCTCTTGCGCCAATGTGGTGACCACATATGCCTCCATGTATCTCTACCAACAGCTTTTGTCCGTCTTCCCGGTGAATACACTTCAATTTCACGCCGTTGAGTCTTCTTCTATACAGTGTGTTGTCGACAAACCGGTACATACTTGACTGCCGGGCTACTCTTTCCGCTTCTTCTTGCTCTTCGGGAAGTTCTCCTATCTGAAGGAAACGGACAATCTGCTGTGCCCATGCTGGAGCTTGTGGCTCGACAACAAGGACTAAAGGCAAATCTGCTGCTGCGGGAACATCTGCTTCTACAGCGAGAACCTGCGGCTCCGCCGGAGCTTGACGTTCCCCGGCAAGTTTGCCGGAGCAAAACTTGTCGGGAGCTTCTGCTTCAATGGAACAAACCGTGGGGCTTGCCGGAGCAGACTGCTCCTCAGCGCAAGGCAAATCTGTTGCTGCGGGAACGTCCGCTTCTACAGCGAGAACCTGCGGCTCTGCCGAAGCGTGACGTTCCCCGGCAAGCTTGCCGGAGCAAAACTTGTCAGGAGCTTCTGCTTCAACGGGACAAACCCTGGGGCTTGCCGGAGCAGACTGCTCCTCAGCGCTCTTGGCGTTGATCTTGGGGACCTTCTTGGCGGCGGCTTCGGGAAGCTCTGCCGGAAAATAGTCACCAGAAATCAACTTCCTCTTCTTGCTCTGTCCAGTTGATGGCGTTACAGATGGTTGAGTCAGCTTGAGCACAAAGATCCCTAGTTCCACAGGTAACTTAAGTGTGGCGCACTTTGATAGGCCATCGGCAATGGCGTTCTGAGTTCTTGGAACATGCTCCATCTGTAGGCCGTCAAAGTACTCTTCTAGCTTTCTCACTTCGTCGACGTAGGCTTCCATCAACGAACTCTGATAGCTCTTGTTCACTTGGCGGACGACAAGCTGCGAGTCACCCCTGACAATGAGCTTCTTGATCCCAAGGTCTGCCGCGATCCTAAGACCGGCAAGCAAGCCTTCATACTCTGCAGTATTGTTCGTTGCTTGCTCCTTGGGAAAGTGCATCTGAACTACGTACTTGAGGTGCTCTCCGGTGGGTGCGACAAGCAGCACGCCAGCGCTGGCGCCTTGCAGTGAAAAGGCACCATCAAAGTACATCAGCCACTCTTTGCTTGCTTCCTCGACGGGGATGCTCGTTTCTGGAATTTCTTCATCTGGTGTTGGCATCCATTCTGCTATGAATTCTGCCAATGCTCTGCTTTGGATAGTTGAAGTACTTTCAAACTTTAGGCCAAAGCTTGACAGTTCCAGTGCCCACTCAACTATCCTGCCTGTCGCTTCTGGATTCTGTAGTATCCTCTTCAGCGGAAAACGAGTGACAACTGTGATCTCATGTGCTTGGAAGTAATGGCGCAGCTTTCTCGAGGCCATGAGAAGGCCGAAAAGCAATTTCTGCACGCCAGAGTACCTTGACCTAGCCCCCTGCAGAAGGGAACTGACAAAGTAAACTGGGCGCTGTACCATTCTCTTCTGTATCTCCTCGCGCGTCTACGCAGATCCATCCTTGTCGGGACCAGAGCTTGTCGGGGAAGCCCTCTGCTTGTCGCTGGATGCGCCTGCCGCGGTTGCTGGCTCGTCATCTGCCTCCCTCTCTGCTACTAACGCAACACTAACCACTTGATTGGTTGCCGCTATATACAGCAGCAACTTCTCTTGTGGCTTAGGTGCGACAAGTGTTGGAGCGGAGGACAGGTATCTCTTCAAGTCTTACAGCGCAGCCTCTGCTTCCGGAGTCCATTTCATTGGACCTGCCTTTTTCAATATTTTGAAAAACGGCAGGGCGCGCTCAGCAGACCTAGAGATAAACCTACTGAGAGCAGCCATGCAACCGGCAAGTCTTTGTACATCCTTGACGCGCTTTGGTGCTTCAATCTGCTCAATGGCCTTGATCTTGTCGGGATTGGCTTCGATTCCTCGCTGAGACACGAAGAACCCGAGAAGCTTGCCGGAGGGGACTCCAAACACGCACTTCTCAGGGTTGAGCTTGAGGCTGATCTTGCGCAGATTTGCAAAGGTCTCGTCTAAATCTTGAATAAGAGTTGCCTTGTCCTTGCTCTTGACCACTATATCATCCATGTAGGCTTCCACATTTCTGTGTATTTGTGGCTCAAGAGCGACATGGACTACCCTTGCAAATGTTGAACCATCATTTTTTAAACCAAAAGGCATCCGTATGAAACAGTACGTGCCACATGGAGTGATGAATGCGGTCTTCTCCTCATCCTCTTCTGCCATGAAGATCTGATGGTATCCTGAGTATGCGTCAAGAAATGAAAGCAAATCACATCCGGTCGTGGAGTCAACAATCTGGTCAATGCGTGGCAAAGGAAATGGGTCTTTGGGACAAGCTTTGTTAACATCGGTAAAGTCGATACAAAGTCTCCATTTCCCGTTCGCCTTGCGCACGACTACAGGATTGGCCAACCACGTAGGATGGAGCACTCCTCTGACAAGGCCTGCTGCTTCCAACTTCTTGATCTCTTCTGCGATGAATTCTTGGCGCTCCACTGCTTGCTTCCTGACCTTCTACTTGACGGGCCGCGCATGAGGACAAACGGCAAGATGGTGCTCAATTACTTTCCTGGGAACACCCGAGATGTCAGACGGTTGCCACGCAAAAACGTCGACGTTCGCCCGCAGGAAAGCAATGAGCGCGCTTTCCTATTTAGGGTCGAGAGTGGCACTGATGGTGAAGGTACCACCAGTGCCGTCCTCCTTGGCGGACACCTTCTTGGTCTCTGGCGGAGCTGCCATTGCCTTCTTACACTTGCCGGTGGAGCTCGATGGTGCGTTCTCGACGGCAGCGCAGCACTCCGAAGAGGTGCGCTTGCCGGAGTGGGCATCAGAACTCTTGCCGGACTTGGTCTTCTTCTTCCCCCCGGGAGCTTCAACGGCAGGTGACTTGCGATCTGTTGCGGCTGCCGCTTCCCGGTAGATCTTGTCGACGCAGATAAGAGCATCCTTCTTGTCGCCAGGGACAGAGATGACGCTTATCGGGCCTGGCATCTTCAGCATGTTGTATGCGTAGTGAGAGGCTGCCATGAACTTGGCGAGTGCTGGACGGCCGAGTATCCCATTGTAAGGCAACGGAAAATCGGCAACGTCAAAAGTGACCCTCTCAGTCCTGAAGTTCACCTTGCTACCAAATGTTACTTGCAACGTGACCTTCCCCTTCGGCTTGCTCCTTCCCGGGTTGATTCCTTGGAATGTGCCGGTCTCTTCAAGCTCGCTGTCAGGGATCTGGAGTTTCTGGAGTACAGCGGAGGAGATCTGGTTCAAGCCGGCCCCGCCGTCAACTAGCATCTTAGTGACTTTGAGGTTGCGGATAGTTGGTGAAACCAACATCGGCAAGCACCCGACCGCAGTTGTGCGATCAGGGTGGTCCTCAATATCAAAGATGATAGGCGTGCTGGACCATTTCAGAAGCTTGCGTGACTCGACAGATGGTTCCGCCGCATTGACTTCCCGCACCCACTGCTTGAGTTGGCGGTGCGAAGTATGCAGAGAAGCACCGCCGTCAACACACAAGACCTCTGTGGCTTTCTGGAATTCCTGCTCACTGGTCTCGACATCATCCATGTCTTCGTCATCGTCGTCATCTTCATCCTTGTCGCGGCCGCGGGGAGGTCTGTCTCCTTGCCGCTGCTTGGCCTTGCCGCGGCGTCCTCCCCGGCCGGCACGCTTCTTGCCGGATTCTCCAGCGCCTCCTTGGGCCCTCTCCTTGTCGCGTCGCTTGTATTCAGCTTTTTGCTGCTGGACAAGCTGCTCGACCTTCTTGCAGCTCTGGAGGTCATGGCCCTTGGTGCGATGGATCTTGCAGTACTGCTTGTCGGTGCCGTCCTGCTTGTCGGCGACCGCCACAGCCTAGCAGTTGGTGCATCCGGCAATCTCCTTGCCGGAGCTACCAGCTTTGGCTTTCTTGGCGCCACCTTCGTTGCCGGACTGCTCAACGACTAGCACATCTATGCCTTTCTTCTTCATGTTGTTCCGCCGTTGGTTTTTCTTTGCCGGGGCAGCATCCTCGCTGTCAGATCCTTCTGCTCCTGTATTCTCTCCGGGGAGTTTCCTCCCTTCCTCAGCATGTGCACACTTGTCGGCCAGGGCGTACAGCTCACTGACGTCTCTGATCCTGCACATCGCCATCTCCTCCCGCATCCTGCGGTTACGCACGTTCTGATGGAACGCGCTGATGACCGCGGTAGGGTGGACATCTGGGATGTTGTGCTATACACGGCTGAATCTCTGAATGTACTTGCGCAGGGGCTCTCCTTCCTTCTGGGCGAGTAGATGAAGGTCACTCTCTTGGCCATGAGGTTTGTGGCCGCCTGTAAAGGCGCCGACAAACTGATGGCATAGGTCTGCCCAGGAGGATATGGAGTTGTCCGGCAAGTGCATGAGCCAGGACCTGACGTTGGGCTTGAGCACCAGCGGGAAGTAGTTGGCAAGGATCTTGTCGTCCCGCCCCCCGGCAGCCTGCACCGCGATGGTGTAGATGCTGAGGAACTCCGACGGATGCGACTTGCCGTCGTACTTCTCTGGTACGTCTGGCTTGAAATTCTTCGTGTTGGGCCACTGGACTTGCCGCAGCTCACGAGTAAACGCAGGGCAACCTACCGCGTAAGGCAAGTCACCTGGTTCCCCTAGCGCATGCATGTCAACAGAGGGCCCAGCGCGCTGGTCCGATTGACATCGCGCTTCTCTTCGGCGCTCGATGCGAGTACGAGCGTCCTCTTGCTGTCGTTCGTGAAGAACTTGGCGCTGATCGCGACGAGCTCGTGGATCTGATGACGCGGTGGAGTCGCTGTCAAGGTGGATCCGGCGAGTCGGCGATCTTGGCCTTCGGGGCGGAGAGTGCACAGTGGTTGCACCCCCACCAGTCTTGTCGCCACCAGCTCGTGCCTGGCTGACTTGCCGCGGCTGCGACGTGCTCGGCTGCCGTTGAGTGTCGCCGTTGGCGAAGCCGATGAGACTCTGAATGGTGGCCCTCCAGTCGTCGATCTTGGCTGCCGTTGGAGGGTAGTCCAGGAGCAGTTGAGCTCGCGCCAAAGCTTCTACTGGAGTGGCGGGTGGCGGTGGCGAACGGTGCGAGGAGCGGGATATGCTCGGACTTCTAACTATGTTAGAAGGAGCAGTATCCCGTCCGGGCGACCATGCCTCGCTCGTGCCGGCATGTTGGCGTGCATGCTGGTCTTGAGCACTCCGAGATCCACCAGCTCGATCTTGGTCCAGCAAACGCATGGTACTGTGAGCACCATGACGCTGCCGGTCCCGCGCCTCCTGAGATGGGCGCGGTGCATGTACGGACGCCGAGGTCTTGGAGTGCGCCCGGTTGTTGTGGGAGCCGGCGACGCCACCGATGGGCAGCGCAGCCTTGTCCTTGGACCTGGCAGCACCGTGAGCTCCCTCATCGACGCCCGTTCTTCCGCCGGCGTCTGCCCCATCAGCCGTTTGCTCCGGCGGCGGTGGGTTCGGCGCGGACGGAGCAGCCGCCTCCGAAGCCTTCTTCTTCGGCAGCATGTCGATGAAGATGATGAAGATCTAGCTCGTGTGAGCGTTGGATTTGGTTCACACAACCTCGACGCCCCCTACCTGGCGCGCCAAAGATGCTGGGGTTCTGATCCACGAGCACCTATGGGACCGGCGGACCGAGTCCCTTTCGGTTCGGCAGGGGCGGAGGTCGCGTGAAGAGCGGATCGAGGCGAAGCACACGAGCAGTTTACCCAGGTTCGGGCCGCACGGATGCGTAAAACCCTACTCCTGCTTTGTGGTTTGTATTGAGTTCTTGCTCGGGAGCGTGGACTGCTACCATACACACCAGCAACTAACGAGACCGAGCGTGAGTGTTCTCTTCCTCCTAACCAGCTAACCTCCTCTACGTTGCGCATGGGCCTCCTTTTATATGCTCAAGGGGTCACCGACAGGTGGCAACGGAGACAAAGGGTAAAAATGGAAAGGTGCTGCGGTAGGTACAGCTACCTGCTACAGTGTATCATACCTAACCCTGACGGCAGGGGACAAGGGCATTAAATGCCCGTCTACGTCGTCTAAATAGTGCAAAAGGGACCGTCAGGGACGCCACCGCTCGCCACGATGGCTATCTTGTCAGCGCCGCTTGCCACCGCTCACCGCTGGCTGCACAGCCTCCCACCACGTACGCCTGGAAGGGTCCCAGAGCGACACGTTGGTGGATGTGCTGGAGCGCGGGCGCAGAGTGGTGGCTTGCCGCGGCAAGCGCCTTGCCGCGGTCGTTGTCTTGTCGCGTCCGGGAGCTTGTCGCTCACCGGGCCTTGCCGGGACGCGTGGCGTGTCGTGGAAAGTTCCTTGAGATGCCTCGTTTGGCCTTCCCGGCAAGCTTCTCTTGCCGGGGTCTTGTCTCCTTAAGCGCCTTGCCTTGGTTGGCCTTCCCGGCAAGCTCCTCTTGCCGGGGTCTTGTCTCCTTGGCTTGGATACTTTGTCCTTGAATGGCTCCATAGGAACCACGGAGGACCTTGGCGGTCACCCGGCAAGCCTTGCCGCGGGATGCTGCAACTGCCCGTGCACAAGTTCGGGATACTAAGGTACCCCTACTCTAGTACACCGACAATGTTGTGCCTTATGGGATCGAGACTAAAGGTACCATGAGTATTACTAGCTTACGGCCAAGATATCCTACAGATTACTATAGTGCATTCAAGATTAGTGATGGATGCTTAATAGTGCAAGACTGGACCAAATGTGTGATGGAGAAGTGCAGAGAAGTACTAGGGGGCAGCAAATAGATGCGCTACCCACGATTAGGAGACATGTTCATCTGCATGCTCCAACTTGATCAAGGAGGAGAGCTACACATGTTTTATGTTATTTTACCTAAGAGAGAGCAGCATGAGTGATTAGCTAGCTAGAAATGAGTTTGAGGATGATGATGTGCTACACTATTACTATGATGATAAAATAGCTAGTGTTGGTGGTAATGACTATGATGATTATTATTACCTAGTGTTAGTGGTGATTAAATAAATACTGTTGGTGGTAATGATTATGATGATGATTAAATAGCTTGTGCTGGCGGATTAGATTCAAGTGGAGGCAACATGTGGTGCACATCGAAAGTACTACTAGTCCAAACTGATCAAGTTTGGATTAGTAGTATACTTTTGACATGCACCACATATTGCCTCCACTTGAACCTAATCCACCTTCATTTGACACACTGTTATGGACATAATGATGTAAACCTCATAACTGGTATTGTACCAATATTTGTACGATGGAGCATAAATACACTAAAAATAAAAAATAAAAAAAAGAATACTAGTAGCGATGGAGAGAAAACACGCTGCCAGTAGTTACATTAGCAGTAGCGTGGGAGTGAACAAACGCTGCAGCTATTTGTCCTAGCAGTAGCGCATGCGGGCACGCGTTACTGCTAAGCAATAGTTGTAGCGCCTTATTAGTAGTGCGCCTACCCGCGCTACTAGTGAGCACAAAACCAGCGCTACTGCTAGGGTTTTCCCTAGTAGTGATAGGCTTCTAATATATCAATCTTCATGTCTCGACCATTTCGAGACTCCTCGTCATGTCTGTGATCACATCCGGAACTCTGAACAACCTTCGGTACATCAAAACATATAAACTCATAATATAACTGTCATCGAAACGTTAAGCGTGCGGACCCTACAGGTTTGAGAACTATGTAGACATGACCGAGACACGTCTCCGGTCAATAACCAATAGCGGAACCTGGATGCTCATATTGTCTCCCACATATTCTACGAAGATCTTTTATCGGTCAAACCGCATAACAACATACGTTGTTCCCTTTGTCATCGGTATGTTACTTGCCCGAGATTCGATCGTCGGTATCTCAATACCTAGTTCAATCTCGTTACCGGCAAGTCTCTTTACTCATTCCGTAATACATCATCCCGCAACTAACTCATTAGTTGCAATGCTTGCAAGGCTTAAGTGATGTGCATTACCGAGAGGGCCCAGAGATACCTCTCTGACAATCGGAGTGACAAATCCTAATCTCGAAATACGCCAACCCAACAAGTACCTTTGGAGACACCTGTAGAGCACCTTTGTAATCACCCAGTTACGTTGTGACGTTTGGTAGCACACAAAGTATTCCTCCGGTAAACGGGAGTTGCATAATCTCATAGTCATAGGAACATGTATAAGTAATGAAGAAAGCAATAGTAACATACTAAACGATCGGGTGCTAAGCTAACGGAATGGGTCATGTCAATCACATCATTATCCTAATGATGTGACCCCATTAATCAAATGACAACTCATGTCCATGGTTAGGAAACATAACCATCTTTGATCAACGAGCTAGTCAAGTAGAGGCATACTAGTGACAACCTATTTGTCTATGTATTCACACATGTATTATGTTTCCGGTTAATACAATTCTAGCATGAATAATAAACATTTATCATGATATAAGGAAATAAATAATAACTTTATTATTGCCTCTAGGGCATATTTCCTTGAGTCTCCCACTTGCACTAGAGTCAATAATCTAGATTACACAGTAATGATTCTAACACCCATGGGGCCTTGGTGCTGATCATGTTTTGCTCGTGGAAGAGGCTTAGTCAACAGGTCTGCAACATTCAGATATGTATGTATCTTGCAAATTTCTATGTCTCCCACCTGGACTAGATCCCGGATGGAATTGAAGCGTCTCTTGATGTGCTTCGTTCTCTTGTGAAATCTGGATTCCTTCGCTAAGGCAATTGCACCAGTATTGTCACAAAAGATTTTCATTGGACCCGATGCACTAGGTATGACACCTAGATCGGATATGAACTCCTTCATGCAGACTCCTTCATTTGCTACTTCCGAAGCAGCTATGTATTCCGCTTCACATGTAGATCCCGCCACAACGCTTTGTTTAGAACTACACCAATTGACAGCTCCACCGTTCAATATAAACACGTATCCGGTTTGCAATTTAGAATGGTCCGGATCAGTGTCAAAGCTTGCATCAACGTAACCGTTTACGATGAGCTCTTTGTCACCTCCATAAACGAGAAACATATCCTTAGTCCGTTTCAGGTATTTCAGGATGTTCTTGACCGCTGCCCAGTGATCCACTCCAGGATTACTTTGGTACCTCCGTGCTAGACTTATAGCAAGGCACACATCAGGTCTGGTACATAGCATTGCATACATGATAGAGCCTATGGCTGAAGCATAGGGAACATCTTTCATTTTCTCTCTATCTTCTGCAGTGGTCGGGCATTGAGACTTACTCAACTTCATACCTTGTAACACAGGCAAGAACCCTTTCTTTGCTTGATCCATTTTGAACTTCTTCAAAACTTTGTCAAGGTATGTGCTTTGTGAAAGTCCAATTAAGCGTCTTGATCTATCTCTATAGATCTTGATGCCCAATAGGTAAGCAGCTTCACCGAGGTCTTTCATTGAAAAACGCTTATTCAAGTATCCCTTTATGCTATCCAGAAATTCTATATCATTTCCAATCAGCAATATGTCATCCAAATATAATATCAAAAATGCTATAGAGCTCCCACTCACTTTCTTCTAAATACAGGCTTCTCCAAAAGTCTGTATAAAACCAAATGCTTTGATCACACTATCAAAGCGTTTATTCCAACTCCGAGAGGCTTGCACCAATCCATAAATGGATCGCTAGAGCTTGCACAGTTTGTTAGCTCCCTTTGGATCGACAAAACCTTCCGGTTGCATCATATACAACTCTTCTTCCAGAAATCCATTCAGGAATGCAGTTTTTACATCCATTTGCCAAATTTCATAATCATAAAATGCGGCAATTGCTAACATGATTCGGACAGATTTAAGCATCGCTACGGGTGAGAAATTCTCATCATAGTCAATTCCTTGAACTTGTCGAAAACCTTTCGCAACAAGTCGAGCTTTGTAGACAGTAAAATTATCGTCAGCGTCAGTCTTCTTCTTGAAGATCCATTTATTCTCAATTGCTTGCCGATTGTCGGGCAAGTCAACCAAAGTCCATACATTGTTCTCGTACATGGATCCCATCTCAAATTTCATGGCCTCAAGCCATTTTGCGGAATCTGGGCTCACCATCGCTTCTTCGTAGTTCATAGGTTCATCATGATCTAGTAGCATGAATTCCAAAATAGGATTACTGTACCACTCTGGTGCGGATCTTACTCTGGTTGATCTACGAGGTTCAGTAGTAACTTGATCTGAAGTTCCATGATCATCATCATTAACTTCCTCACTAATTGGTGTAGGCATCACAGAAACCGGTTTCTGTGATGAACTACTTTCCAATAGAGGAGCGGGTATAGTTACCTCATCAAGTTCCACTTTCCTTCCACTCACTTCTTTCGAGAGAAACTCCTTCTCTAGAAAGGATCCATTCTTAGCAACGAATGTCTTGCCTTCGGATCTGTGATAGAAGGTGTACCCAACAGTCTCCTTTGGGTATCCTATGAAGACACATTTCACCGACTTGGGTTCGAGCTTATCAGGTTGAAGCTTTTTCACATAAGCATCGCAGCCCCAAACTTTCAGAAACGACAACTTTGGTTTCTTGCCAAACCACAGTTCATAAGGCGTCGTCTCAACGGATTTCGATGGTGCCCTATTTAATGTGAATGCGGGCGTCTCTAAAGCATAACCCCAAAATGATAGCGGTAAATCTGTAAGAGACATCATAGATCGCACCATATCTAGTAAAGTACAATTACGATGTTCGGACACACCATTACGTTGTGGTGTTCCGGGTGGCGTGAGTTGCAAAACTATTCTGCATTGTTTCAAATGTAGACCAAACTCGTAACTCAAATATTCTCCTCCACGATCATATCGTAGAAACTTTATTTTCTTGTTACGATGATTTTCAACTTCACTCTGAAATTCTTTGAACTTTTCAAATGTTTCAGACGTATGCTTCATTAAGTAGATATACCCATATCTGCTTAAATCATTTGTGAAGGTGAGAAAATAACGATATCCGCCACAAGCCTCAACATTCATCGGACCACATACATCTATATGTATGATTTCCAACAAATCCGTTGCTCTCTCCATAGTTCCGGAGAACGGCGTTTTAGTCATCTTGCCCATGAGGCACGGTCCGCAAGTACCAGGTGATTCATAATCAAGTGGTTCCAAAAGTCCATCAGCATGGAGTTTCTTCATGCACTTTACACCGATATGACCTAAACGGCAGTGCCACAAATAAGTTGCACTATCATTATCAACTCTGCATCTTTTGGCTTCAACATTATGAATATGTATATCACTACTATCGTGATTCATCAAAAATAGACCACTCTTCAAGGGTGCATGACCATAGAAGATATTACTCATATAAATAGAACAACCATTATTCTCTGATTTAAATGAATAAGCGTCTCACATCAAACAAGATCCAAATATAATGTTCATGCTCAACGCTGGCACCATATAACAATTATTTAGGTCTAATACTAATCCCGAAGGTAGATGTAGAGGTAGCGTGCCGACCGCGATCACATCGACTTTGGAACCATTTCCCACGCGCATCGTCACCTCATCCTTTGCCAGTGTTCGCTTAATCCGTAGTCCTTGTTTCGAGTTGCAAATATTAGCAACAGAACCAGTATCAAATACCTAGGTGCTACTGCGAGCTCTAGTAAGGTAAACATCAATAACATGTATATCACATATACCTTTGTTCACCTTGCCATCCTTCTTATCCGCCAAATACTTGGGGCAGTTCCGCTTCTAGTGACCAGTCTGCTTGTAGTAGAAGCACTCAGTTTCAGGCTTAGGTTCAGACTTGGGTTTCTTCTCCTGAGCAACAACTTGCTTGCTGTTCTTCTTGAAGTTCCCCTTCTTCTTCCCTTTACCCTTTTTCTTGAAACTGGTGGTCTTATTGACCTTCAACACTTGATGCTCCTTCTTGATTTCTACCTCCGCTGCCTTTAGCATTGCGAAGAGCTCTGGAATTGTCTTATCCATCCCTTGCATATTATAGTTCATCACGAAGCTCTTGTAGCTTGGTGGCAGTGATTGTAGAACTCTATCAATGACAATATCAACCGGAAGATTAACTCCCAGCTGAGTTAAGTGATTATGGTACCCAGACATTCTGAGTATATGTTCACTGACAGAACTATTCTCCTCCATCTTGCAGCTGTAGAACTTATTAGAGACTTCATATCTCTCAATCCGGGCATTTGCTTGAAATATTAATTTCAACTCCTGGAACATCTCATATGCTCCATGACGTTCAAAACATCGTTGAAGTCCCAGTTCTAAGCCGTAAAGCATGGCACACTGAACTATCGAGTAGTCATCAGCTTTGCTCTGCCAGACGTTCTTAACATCGCCAGTTGCATCAGCAGCAGGTGTCGGTGTCAAAACCGGCGGATCTCGGGTAGGGGGTCCCGAACTATTCGTCTAAGGCGGATGGTAACAGGAGGCAGGGGACACGATGTTTTGCCCAGGCTCGGGCCCTCTTGATGGAGGTAAAACCCTACGTCCTGCTTTATTATTCTTGATAATATGAGTAGTACAAGAGTAGATCTATGATACGTCTCCAACGTATCTATAATTTTTGATTGCTCCATGCTATATTATCTACTGTTTTGGACTATATTGGGCTTTATTTTCCACTTTTATATTATTTTTAGGACTAACCTATTAACCGGAGGCCCAGCCCAGAATTGCTGTTTTTTTCTATTTCAGTGTTTCGAAGAAACGGAATATCAAACGGAGTCCAAACGGAATGAAACCTTCGGGAACGTGATTTTCTCACCAAGCGTGATCCAGGAGACTTGGACCCTACTCCAAGGAGTCAAAGAGGCGGTCACGGGGGTGGAGGGCGCCCCACCTAGGGCGCACCCCCTGCCTTGTGGGCCCCTCGATGCTCCACCGACGTACTCCTTCCTCCTATATATACCTACGTACCCCCAAACGAACAGATACGGAGCCAAAAACCTAATTCCACCGCCACAACTTTCTGTATCCACGAGATCCCATCTTGGGGCCTGTTCCGGAGCTCCGCCGGAAGAGGGCCGTCATCACGGAGGGCTTCTACATCATCATAGCCTCTTCGATGAAGTGTGAGTAGTTTACCTCAGACCTTCGGGTCCATAGTTAGTAGCTAGCTGGCTTCTTCTCTCTTTTTGGATCTCAATACAAAGTTTTCCCCCTCTCTTGTGGAGATCTATTCGATGTAATCATCTTTTTGCGGTGTGTTTGTTGAGACCGATGAATTGTGGGCTTATGATCTAGTCTATCTATGAATAATATTTGAATCTTCTCTGAATTCTTTTATGTATGATTGGTTATCTTTGCAAGTCTCTTCGAATTATCAGTTTGGTTTGGCCAACTAGATTGGTAGTTCTTGCCATGGGAGAAGAGCTTAGCTTTGGGTTCGATCTTGCGGTGTCCTTTCCCAGTGATAGAAGGGGCAGCAAGGCACGTATTGTATCCATCCCTTGCATATTATAGTTCATCACGAAGCTCTTGTAGCTTGGTGGCAGTGATTGTAGAACTCTATCAATGACAATATCAACCGGAAGATTAACTCCCAGCTGAGTTAAGTGATTATGGTACCCAGACATTCTGAGTATATGTTCACTGACAGAACTATTCTCCTCCATCTTGCAGCTGTAGAACTTATTAGAGACTTCATATCTCTCAATCCGGGCATTTGCTTGAAATATTAATTTCAACTCCTGGAACATCTCATATGCTCCATGACGTTCAAAACATCGTTGAAGTCCCAGTTCTAAGCCGTAAAGCATGGCACACTGAACTATCGAGTAGTCATCAGCTTTGCTCTGCCAGACGTTCTTAACATCGCCAGTTACATCAGCAGCAGGTGTCGGTGTCAAAACCGGCGGATCTCGGGTAGGGGGTCCCGAACTATTCGTCTAAGGCGGATGGTAACAGGAGGCAGGGGACACGATGTTTTGCCCAGGCTCGGGCCCTCTTGATGGAGGTAAAACCCTACGTCCTGCTTTATTATTCTTGATAATATGAGTAGTACAAGAGTAGATCTATGATACGTCTCCAACGTATCTATAATTTTTGATTGCTCCATGCTATATTATCTACTGTTTTGGACTATATTGGGCTTTATTTTCCACTTTTATATTATTTTTAGGACTAACCTATTAACCGGAGGCCCAGCCCAGAATTGCTGTTTTTTTCTATTTCAGTGTTTCGAAGAAACGGAATATCAAACGGAGTCCAAACGGAATGAAACCTTCGGGAACGTGATTTTCTCACCAAGCGTGATCCAGGAGACTTGGACCCTACTCCAAGGAGTCAAAGAGGCAGTCACGGGGGTGGAGGGCGCCCCACCTAGGGCGCACCCCCTGCCTTGTGGGCCCCTCGATGCTCCACCGACGTACTCCTTCCTCCTATATATACCTACGTACCCCCAAACGAACAGATACGGAGCCAAAAACCTAATTCCACCGCCACAACTTTCTGTATCCATGAGATCCCATCTTGGGGCCTGTTCCGGAGCTCCGCCGGAAGAGGGCCGTCATCACGGAGGGCTTCTACATCATCATAGCCTCTTCGATGAAGTGTGAGTAGTTTACCTCAGACCTTCGGGTCCATAGTTAGTAGCTAGCTGGCTTCTTCTCTCTTTTTGGATCTCAATACAAAGTTTTCCCCCTCTCTTGTGGAGATCTATTCGATGTAATCATCTTTTTGCGGTGTGTTTGTTGAGACCGATGAATTGTGGGCTTATGATCTAGTCTATCTATGAATAATATTTGAATCTTCTCTGAATTCTTTTATGTATGATTGGTTATCTTTGCAAGTCTCTTCGAATTATCAGTTTGGTTTGGCCAACTAGATTGGTAGTTCTTGCCATGGGAGAAGAGCTTAGCTTTGGGTTCGATCTTGCGGTGTCCTTTCCCAGTGATAGAAGGGGCAGCAAGGCACGTATTGCATCGTTGCCATCGAGGATAACAAGATGGGGTTTATTTCATATTGCATGAGTTTATCTCTCTACATCATGTCATCTTGCTTAAGGCGTTAATCTATTTTTAAATTAATACTCTAGATGCATGCTGGATAGCGGTCGATGAGTGGAGTAATAGTAGTAGATGCAGAATCGTTTCGGTCTACTTGTCACGAACGTGATGCCTATATACATCATGATGCCTAGATATTCTCATAACTATGCTCAATTCTGTCAATTGCTCAACAGTAATTTGTTCACCCACCGTAGAATACTTATGCTCTTGAGAGAAGCCACTAGTGAAACCTATGGCCCCTGGGGTCTATTCTCATCATATCAATCTCCATCACTTTAATCTTTCTTTGCATTTTACTTTGCGTTTACTTTTTACTTTGCATCTTTATACCAAAAATACCAAAATTATTATATCTATCAGATCTCACTCTCGTAAGTGACCATGAAGGGATTGACAACCCCTAATCGTGTTGGTTGCGAGTAGCTATCATTTTGTGCAGGTATGAGGGACTTGAGCGTGGCCTCCTACTAGATTGATACCTTGGTTCTCAAAAACTAAGGGAAATACTTACGCTACTCTATTGCATCATCCCTTCCTCTTCGGGGAAAACCAACGCAAGCTCAAGATGTAGCATGAAGGATTTCTGGCACCATTGCCGGGGAGTCAACGCAAAAAGTCAACATACCAAGTACCCATCACAATCCCTATCTATCGCATTACATTATTTGCCATTTGCCTCTCGTTTTCCTCTCCCCCACTTAACCCTTGCCGTTTTATTCGCCCTCTCTCTCTCTCTCTATCCTCCCACTCTATTTGCCTCTTTTGCCCGTTTGCTCTTGTTTTCTTGTGTGCTAGTTTGTTTGCTTGTCGTCATGGCTAGTCTCATATCTTCTCTGTTGTCTCCCGGGAGTGAAGTTCTAAATTTTAAACAAAGGGGGGGAGAAAATCTAAAAGATGGCAGACTAAGGCATAGCCTAGTGGTGGGAAGGGGCTGATGCCTTCCCACCCACCCAGGTTCAAGGCATGGTACTTGTAATTTGGGTTTGTTGCACCAATTATACTGTAAGGGGTTCCCTTACAGTCTTTCTGTCAAAAAAATCTAAAAGATGCTTGGTATAGAATTTGCAATGCTCAAAATAGATCTACCAGGAAGCAATCTACCTTAGTTCTTCTCCAAAAAATTTATGTAGGTGTTAATCCTTGGTATAGATATATCCTTGATACCATTACCGGAGGGAACTTCTTGGGTAGCCATACTTTTGACTCTTATAATGCTATGCTAAATTTATTTGGCTCACCACCTCTTTTGGTTAATGGAACCATGTTAACTTTGGAGCATGTTATGCAAAGACTTGAAATTATTGAAAATAAAGTTGCTACTATTGAATCAATTGAAAATCTAGATAAAAAGATCCACAATCAAATTACTCAATATGGATCTAAGGTAGGAATGACTTTGAAAAATATTAAGGAAAAAGAACCCATATTTAATGAGAAGATGAACTTAGATTCTACTAGAATTGATAAACTTGAGGGGATCATTACAAACTTGGGAACCGCTTTTTCTTCCGTAAAGAATACTCCAAGTCCTCCTACTAAAATTGCCAAGCTTATGTATGTTCCTCAAAATAAGGGTGAATCATCTAAGAAAACTGTGGATCTTAAATCTATAAGTATTCATCCCAATCTTTTTGATATCATTAAGGAACCAATTGCTACAAATGAATTTTTTGATCTTGTGCCTAAAAGTTTAATAATCACTAGAAAGAAACAAATTCCTAAGGGAAACAGATGCCTCATCGAAGAATTGACTACCAAAGATGGCAATACCTGGATCTATCCTCGCTTTTATGCCTAGCTAGGGGCGTTAAACAATAGCGCTTGTTGGGAGGCAACCCAATTTTATTTTTATTCCTTGATTTTTGCTCCTGCTTAGTAATAAATAAATTATTTAGCCTCTGTTTTGGTTGTGTGTTTTTGTGTTTAATTAGTGTTTGTGCCAAGTAGAACCGTTGGGAAGACTTGGGGAAAGTCTTGTTGAACTTGCTGTAAAAAAGAGAAACTTTAGCGCTCATGAGAACTGCTGCCATTTTTATTTGAAGAGTGATATTTAGTTAATTCTTTTGGAAGATGATTAATAGATAAATTCCTCACGTCCAGCAATTTATTTTAGAATTTTTGGGGTTCCAGATCTTGCGCTAGCTACAGATTACTACAGACTGTTCTGTTTTTGACAGATTCTGTTTTTCGTGTGTTGTTTGCTTATTTTGATGAATCTATGGTTAGTAAAATAGTTTATAATCCATAGAGAAGTTGGAATACAGTAGGTTTAACACCAATATAAATAAATAATGAGTTCATTACAGTACCTTGAAGTGGTCTTTTGTTTTATTTCGCTAACGGAGCTCACGAGTTTTCTGCTTTAAGTTTTGTGTTGTGAAGTTTTCAAGTTTTGGGTGAATTCTTTTGATGGATTATGGAACAAGGAGTTGCAAGAGCCTAAGCTTGGGGATTCCCATGGCACCCCCAAGATAATCCAAGGACACAAAAAAGTCAAAGCTTGGGGATGCCCCGGAAGGCATCCCCTCTTTCGTCCACTTTCATCGGTAATTTACTTGGAGCTATATTTTTATTCACCAACATGATATGTGTTTTGCTTGGAGCGTCTTGTATTATTTGTGTCTTTGTGCTTTATTATGCCACAATCATCCTTGCTGTACACACCTTTTGAGAAAGCCATACATGAATTAAAATTTTATAGAATACTCTATGTGCTTCACTTATATCTATTGAGCTATGTAGTTTTGCTCTATGTGCTTCACTTATATCTTTTGAGCGTTATAATTTTGCTCTATGTGCTTCACTTAGATTTTTCAGAGCACGATGATGGATTTGTTTTAAAGAAACTCTTGATCTCTCATGCTTCACTTAAATTATTTTGAGAGTCTCTTAATAGCATGGTAATTTGCTTAATAATAATATGCTTGGTATTCAAGATTTGTGAAACTTTCTTTTGAGTGTGTTGAATACTAAGAAAAGATTGAAACATGATAATTGTTTTGAGATATGGAGGTGATAATATTAAAGTCATGCTAGTTGAGTAGTTGTGAATTTAAAGAATACTTGTGTTAAAGTGTGTGATTCCCGTAGCATGCACGTATGGTGAACCGTTATGTGATGAAGTCGGAGCATGATTTATTTATTGATTGTCTTCCTTATGAGTGGCGGTCAGGGACGAGCGATGGTCTTTTCCTACCAATCTATCCCCCTAGGAGCATGCGCGTAATACTTTGCTTTGATAACTTCTAGATTTTCGCAATAAGTATATGAGTTCTTTATGACTAATGTTGAGTCCATGGATTATACGCACTCTCACCCTTCCACCTTTGCTAGCCTCTCTAATATCGCGCACCTTTCGCCGGTATCATACACCCACCACATACCTTCCTCAAAACAGCCACCATACCTACCTATTATGGCATTTCCATAGCCATTCCGAGATATATTGCCATGCAACTTTCCACTGTTCCGTTTATTATGACACACTCCATCATTGTCATATTGCATATCCCGGTACACCGTCGGAGGCATTCATATAGAGTCATATTTTGTTCTAAGTATCAAGTTGTAATTGTTGAGTTGTAAGAAAAATAAAAGTGTGATCATCATTATTAGAGCATTGTCCTAGTGAGGAAAGGATGGTGGAGACTATGATTACCCCATAAGTCAGGATGAGACTCCGGACGAAAAATAAATAAATGAGGCCAAAGAAGCCCAAATAAAAAGAGGCCATAAAAAAAGAGAAAAGGCCCAAATAAAAAATGAGAGAAAAAGAGAGAAGGGACAATGTTACTATCCTTTTACCACACTCGTGCTTCAAAGTAGCACCATGATCTTCATAGTAGAGAGTCTCTCATGTTATCACTTTCATATACTAGTGGGAATTTTACATTATAGAACTTGGCTTGTATATTCCAATGATGGGCTTCCTCAAATTGCCCTAGGTCTTCATGAGCGAGCAAGTTGGATGCACACCCACTTAGTTTCTTTTGATGATCTTTCATATACTTATAGCTCTAGTGCATCCGTTGCATGGCAATCCCTACTAACTCACATTGATATCTATTGATGGGCATCTCCATAGCCCGTTGATACGCCTAGTTGATGTGAGACTGTCTTCTCCTTTTTGTCTTCTCCACAACCACCATTCTCTTCCACCTATAGTGCTATATCCATGGCTCACGCTCATGTATTGCGTGAAGATTGAAAAAGTTCTGAAAAATTTAGAGTATGAAACAATTGCTTGGCTTGTCATCGGGGTTGTGCATGATTTAAATACTTTGTGTGGTGAAGATAGAGCATACCCAGACTATATGATTTTGTAGGGATAACTTTCTTTGGCCATGTTATTTTGAGAAGACATAATTGCTTTGTTAGTATGCTTGAAGTATTATTATTTTTATATTAATATAAACTTTTGTCTTGAATCTATCGAATCTGAATATTCATATCACAATTAAGAAGATTTGCATTGAAATTATGCCAAGTAGCACTCCGCATCAAAAATTCTCTTTTTATCATTTACCTACTCGAGGACGAGCAGGAATTAAGCTTGGGGATGCCTGATACGTCTCCAACGTATCTATAATTTTTGATTGCTCCATGCTATATTATCTACTATTTTGGACTATATTGGGCTTTATTTTCCACTTTTATATTATTTTTGGGACTAACCTATTAACCGGAGGCCCAGCCCAGAATTGCTGTTTTTTGCCTATTTCAGTGTTTCGAAGAAACGGAATATCAAACGGAGTCCAAACGGAATGAAACCTTCGGGAACGTGATTTTCTCACCAAACGTGATCCAGGAGACTTGGACCCTACTCATTGGAGTCAAAGAGGCGGTCACGAGGGTGGGGGGCGCGCCCCCTGCCTCGTGGGCCCCTCGATGCTCCACCGACGTACTCCTTCCTCCTATATATACCTACGTACCCCCAAACGAACAGATACAGAGCCAAAAACCTAATTCCACCGCTGCAACTTTCTGTATCCACGAGATCCCATCTTGGGGCCTGTTCCGGAGCTCCGCCGGAAGAGGGCCGTCATCACGGAGGGCTTCTACATCATCATAGCATCTCCGATGAAGTGTGAGTAGTTTACCTCAGACCTTCGGGTCCATAGTTAGTAGCTAGATGGCTTCTTCTCTCTTTTTGGATCTCAATACAAAGTTCTCCCCCTCTCTTGTGGAGATCTATTCAATGTAATCTTCTTTTTGCGGTGTGTTTGTTGAGGCCGATGAATTGTGGGTTTATGATCTAGTCTATCTATGAATAATATTTGAATCTTCTCTGAATTCTTTTATGTATGATTGGTTATCTTTGCAAGTCTCTTCGAATTATCCATTTGGTTTGGCCAACTAGATTGGTAGTTCTTGCCATGGGAGAAGTGCTTAGCTTTGGGTTCGATCTTGCGGTGTCCTTTCCCAGTGACAGAAGGGGCAGCAAGGCACGTATTGCATCGTTGCCATCGAGGATAACAAGATGGGGTTTATTTCATATTGCATGAATTTATCTCTCTACATCATGTCATCTTGCTTAAGGTGTTACTCTGTTTTTAACTTAATACTCTAGATGCATGCTGGATAGCGGTCGATGAGTGGAGTAATAGTAGTAGATGCAGAATCATTTCGGTCTACTTGTCACAGACGTGATGCCTATATACATGATCATGCCTAGATATTCTCATAACTATGCTCAATTCTGTCGATTGCTCAACAGTAATTTGTTCACCCACCGTAGAATACTTATTCTCTTGAGAGAAGCCACTAGTGAAACCTATGGCCCCTGGGGTCTATTCTCATCATATCAATCTCCATCACTTTAATCTTGCTTTGCTTTTTTTACTTTGCCTTTACTTTTTTACTTTGCATCTTTATACCAAAAATACCAAAAATATTATATCTATCAGATCTCACTCTCGTAAGTGACCGTGAAGGGATTGACAACCCCTAATCGCGTTGGTTGCGAGTAGCTATCATTTTGTGCAGGTACGAAGGACTTAAGCGTGGCCTCCTACTGGATTGATACCTTGGTTCTCAAAAACTGAGGGAAATACTTACGCTACTCTGCTGCATCATCCCTTCCTCTTCGGGGAAAACCAACGCAAGCTCAAGACGTAGCAATCTACCACGAGATCAGAGAGGCTAAACCCTAGAAGCTAGCCTATGGTATGATTGTATGTTGTCCTACGGACTAAAACCCTCCGGTTTATATAGACACCGGAGGGGGCTAGGGTTACACAAGGTCGGTTACAAAGGAGGATATATACACATCCGTATTCCCTAGCTTGCCTTCCACGCCAAGTAGAGTCCCATCCGGACACGGGACGAAGTCTTCAATCTTGTATATTCATAGTCCAACAGTCCGGCCAAAGGATATAATCCGGCTGTCCGGATACCCTCTAATCCAGGACTCACTTAGTAGCCCCCGAACTAGGCTTCAATGACGATGAGTCTGGCGCACAGTATTGTCCTCGGCATTGCAAGGCGGGTTCTTCTCCAAATTTTGAACATTTGTTAAGCAGTGTCCGGCCCCATAAATGTTGGACCTCTTGGCTTCTGTGCCCAATAAGGGCTATCTTCCACGCATCGAATGAATACGAGGCGCCAAGGCATTTTTTCATTCGCCCCCCTAGCCAGATAAACAAATTGTCTATTAAAGGGATGGGGATTCTTAGATCCAATCCATATCATCCTCCCCCTGCGAGAATCCATCGGAGCGCGCTTCGGAAAAATCCACTCCAACATGGCCGACCTCCACAGCTCCTCCTCCCGCCCCCGTAGCCCTAAGCCCGATGATTGGGAGAGGTGTTCAGTCCCACACAGTCGATTAGTCAAACTGCAGACTAAGGGATTTCTCCCTCCAGCGTATATGGTTCCCGTTCGAGTCGGGCTCGCCACCTACAATGGCGGGGAGCAAGCGGAGAGCTTCCCCAGTCCCTCTACAGGGGAGCGGGTATGCCTTGTTCCTTATTTATTAAGGGGACTCGGATTTCCAATTCATCCGTTCCTTCATGGGCTCCTGGAGTTTTACGGCCTCCAACTGCATAATTTCACCCCTGCTTCCATATTACACATCGCCGGCTATGTTTCCCTCTGCGAGTTATTCCTGGGCTGCGAGGCTCATTTCGAGCTATGGAAAAGGTTATTTTTCGTCGTCCCCTGCACACAGGAGGGGTCACTTTATCAAGTGGGTAGAGCCGAAATATGGCGCATCACCGAAACCGGATACCTGTCCGGTACTCCGAAGAAGACATCCGAGGACTGGCCTTCGGAATGGTTTTATATGGAGGACATCCCCCTTCCGGACCCTGTTCGACGGGGTCTACCTGAGTTCAATAATGCTCCTCTGAAGAAACACCGAAGCTGGCGCCCACGGAGCCCCCAAGAGGAAGATAATGGGGAAGTCCTTTACCTGATGAACCGAATTAAAGCGCTGGCTCAATCAGGTTTGACAATAATCGAGGTTATGTCAATATGCATAATGCGGGGAGTACAGCCACTTCAATATCGAGGGCACCCCCTGTGGTGTTTTAACGAGGAAGATGATGCCACCCGTTGTAGGCGCAATGGTCCGGACAACGCTTCTGCCTTAGCAAAAATCCTGTCCGAGCTGTTCAAGGGAGAGGAAGAGGAGTTCATCCGCATCAAACCACGGGATGGATTCTCCATGTACAACCCTCCAGGCTAGGTGAGTTATATCTCCTTACTCCCATTCTTCTCGCATTCTTTGTTGCAGGTGCTCACCTTGCCATTTCACCGCAGGAACTACGAAAAGCCATAAGGGAGGTCAACAGCCCATCCCCACAATCAGAGGACCCCGATTGGGCCCTCGGTCCCGGACTCGAAGAAGATCCGGACATATTCGTGGAGCTGATAGACCGACAGTTCTATCAGTTGAGCTGTGATGACGCCATGGTGGCCATTACAGCCGACTATCCCGGACTACTCCCTGCGTCGCTTGTAAGAAAAACCAAAATCCCAACTCCAAAAACTAGGATCCCCTTTTAGATACTTCACCTACCATATACATATGGTGTTTTATAGGGAAGGCATTCGGGACGCCGTGCCAAACCCGTAGCAACTCGCCAGCAAGAGGCGTCGAGGCCGAGTAGGCCAAAAAGGAAGGCGGTCAGGACGGAGACGCCGGCGCAGAGGTATGACAAAAACTCCACTCCGTGGTTGTCGTATTTCTCAAAATGTAATGGCGTCCATGTTTCTTTAACAGAAAAAACGCTCGCCGGAATATGTCCGGTGAGTCTGCCAATCATGCTTCCACCAGTCGGGCTCCAGGACCGGACATAGAGGTGGAAGCCGACATGGGGCGGACGCCGGATACTCCCCCTACAGAGGATGCGGATAGACTATCCGCCACAAATTCAGAAGTGGAGAGCGCCATGAATCATAGGCGTCGCCGGGCCGTACTCCGTGACGCTTGCTTCTCACCAGAGGCATTTGATGCCTTCAATTCTGGAGACGCGTACCTCCGTGCTGCTCAAAGTGGTCTAGCTAGAGCCATGGACCAGTATGTAAGGGATGTATGGGTAAGCAAATCTGACGATTATATGTATCAGTAGCCCCTGAGACTTGAAACAGTTAGCAGAACTGATTTAAGGATCATCTATTGTGCGGGTTCTTACAGAGAAGAATACTCGATTGTCACAGGAGCTGGATGAATGCAAGACCCAACTTCGGGCCGCCGTTGCCGCATTGAAGGAACCTAAAAAGTCCCCAGCAGGTAACATTTGTTTCAAAGAATGATAGGTACCACATAGCGTGCGACGTGGCTGCAGATCTAACAATAGATATTGCAGATGAATCTGGAGAGAATCCGGAGGACTAGCATGTCGTACGACAGCTAAAGGCTGGCGAACGTGTGCTGATTGAGGTCAGGCGGGAGAAAAACAATCTCCAAGACGCCAATACCAAGCTGAGCGTGGAACTGAAAGATGTTCGAGCCCAGTTTGCGGACTCCGAGAAGGAGAATAAGCGGCTTCGACGCGGCATTTTCAGTAAGTGTTTGAACGAACCCTTAAAAAGGGGGCGGCGGAGAAGCCGGCTAACAGAGTTATGTCTACAGGTATGCTGACGGGTCGTCCCGCAGAGGAGATTCCCGGGTCTGCGGGTGATCTTCTATCCGAGCTCTCACAACTGCACGAACAAGTTTGGCAGGTGATGAAAGGTACTGCCCAATCCTTGTGGCCATCCGTTTCCCTGCCAGAAGGCATTGGAGAGCTTGCGGAGAAGCTCAAGGGAGCACGGCGACGCTTCCGATTATGGAAGATATCGGCCTGCCGTCAAGGTGCCCGGGAAGCCTGGGCCATGGTGAAGACGCGGTATACCAAAGCTGACCCAAACCACATGGCCGAGGTCGGACCTGTGGGGCCCGATGGGAAAGAGATCCCCGTTAGCTTAGTTTATGGGCAAGTAGAATTAGCCGCAAAGTATTCCCAACAGGAATTTAGTCAGTCTACATGACTATGTAATTAAAGTGACATTTATAATGCCTTCTAGCCGGATTGTAAATCATTTGTCATGGCGGACCTTTTCGCTTCAACCTTGGGACCCGATAGTCCGGAGTGTTTCCCAATACCCGCTCAGTTATATAAGAACCGGGGTATGCGTGGAAACCAGGCGTAGGGGTCATTAGTGCTTGAACAGACAAGTACCCAACTAGTTATGTTATATTACATGGGTAGTAAGAAACATCTTCTAGGGAGAATAGTTCCGTTAAGGGTTCCTTTCCCTGGGTACGCATGCCCTAAGGTGCATGTCTGGACTGCGAGAGGAGACGCAGGAAAAAACATCTGGGGGCATATGTGGAAAATAAATAAAAATCATCTTTTGTTCGCCGACCGAATATTCCCTTAAGAACGCTAGCTTTTGGCTTCACCCAGTCTGAGGTACACATCCGGCTGACCCGGCAGTAACAATCGCAGAGGTGCTCCCCTTATGCCCTAGCCGAATTAACGGGAACATAGGGCATAAATACAAGAGCCAGGCAACCCAGCTTGGCCAAAACTTAAGTCATATTGATGCATATAATGGCGAAGAAAAGGTACATGCGGAAGAATAACACATGTGCCGGGCATAAAGCCCAGAAATATAATTAAGCTTATGTGTAAGAAGCCCCCAGGTATAATGAGCGGTTAGCGCGTCTATAGTGTGCAAGCGAGGCACAAGTTGGGCCTTGAAGGCCTTGATAAAGAATAAAAGAAAGAAAGAGAAGAAAGACAGATAATGTATATGCAAAAAATGAACAGAGGAAGGAGACGAACATAGAGTCCGGCGCTAGGCGTAGAATCTTCGGAGCCTCGCTGCGTTCCATGGGTTCGGCTCAAGTCGGTTATTCGATGCATCCCGCAGACGGTACGCTCCACCGGTCAGAACTTGGTCAATAATGAAGGGACCTCCCCATTTGGGCTCGAGCTTGGTCTTTTTCTTCTCCGGCAGGCGTAGAACTAACTCGCCAACATTATAAGTTTTGGCCCGTACTTCTCTGCTTTGGTATCTGCGAGCCTGTTGCTGATAGAATGCGGAACAGGCTTTTGCCACGTCGCGCTCCTCCTCCAGGGTGTCCAGACTGTCCTGCCGATTGAGCTTGGCTTCTCTTTCTTCATACATGCGCACTCGAGGTGAGTCATGAATTATGTCGCAGGGCATAACTGCCTCTGCGACGTGCACCATAAAGAAGGGTGTATATCCAGTAGTACGATTCGGCATGGTCTGCAGCCCCCAGAGTACGGAGTCGAGCTCCTCTACCCAGTGCGTGTTAGACTCCTTTAAGGACCGCACTAATCTGGGTTTAATGCCGCTCATGATAAGACCATTTGCTCGCTCAACTTGGCCGTTGGTTTGTGGGTGATAGACGGAAGCATAATCGAGCTTGATGCCCATGTTGCTGCACCAGAGTTTTACCTCGTCGGTCGTGAAGTTCGTGCCGTTGTTAGTGATGATGTAGTGGGGGACGCCATAACGGTGTACAACCCCGGATATGAAGTCTATCACCGGTCCGGATTCGGCTGTTTTAACAGGTTTGGCTTCTATCCATTTGATGAATTTATCCACCATGACCAGTAAGTATTTTTCTTATGGGTTCCCCCTTTAAGGGGTCCAACACGTCAAGCCCCCAGACCGTGAAGGGCCAGGTAATGGGGATTGTTTGGAGGGCGGTGGGTGGCATGTGGCTTTGGTTTGCAAAAGGCTGGCAACCGACGCAGCGTTGGACCAAGTCCTGTGCGTCTGCCCGGGCCGTCGGCCAATAAAAACCTATACGAAAGGCCTTGCTTACAAGGGCCCGGGCTGCGGCATGGTGGCCGCCGAGTCCGGCGTGAATTTCTGCCAAAAGCTTCCGCCCTTCCTCTTCGGAGATGCACCTTTGAAGGACTTCGGTAGTGCTTTTTTTATACAACTCTCCTTCGTGGACCCTGTAGGCTTTAGATCACCGCACTATGCAGCGTGCCTCATTTTGGTCCTCGGGAAATTCCTGGCTAGTTTGGTAGGCCAAGAATGGTTCTGTCCACAGGGCAATGATGGCCATTATGACGTGGGCTGAAGGTGTTATTTCAATGGCAGAGCCTCCGATTATGTTAGAGTGTTCGGTATCGGGCATTTTGGCCAGGTACGGACTATTTTTACCGGTGTCCCCTTCCCATACCACGGATGGCTTAAACAACCTCTCCAAAAAGATGTTGGGGGGACTGCATCGCGTTTTGCGCCGATGCGGACGAGGATATCCGCCGCCTGATTGTTTCCCGAGCTACATGGTGAAATTCGAGCCCCTCGAACCGAGCTGACATCTTTAGGACGGCGTTTCGATAGGCCGCCATCTTTGGATCCTTGGCATCGAAGTCTCCATTTATTTGGGATATTGCGAGGTTCGAATCCCCACGCACCTCCAGGCGTTGAATGCCCATGGAAACTGCCATCCGAAGACCATGTAGCAGGGCTTCGTATTCGGCTGCGTTGTTGGAGTCTGTATACAGTATTTGCAGTACGTATTGAACTGTATCTCCGGTTGGGGACGTCAGGACGACGCCAGCCCCCAGACCAGCCAGCATTTTGGAGCCGTCGAAGTGCATGATCCAATTGGAGTATGCGTTGTACTCTTTAGGGAGTTCGGCTTCCGTCCATTCGGCGACAAAGTCGGCCAATACTTGCGATTTAATGGCTCGCCGTGGTTTGTATGTTATGTCGAACGGGAGGAGCTCAATGGACCATTTGGCAATCCGGCCCATGGCGTCGCGGTTGTTTATAATATCATTAAGTGGCACTTCCGAGGCTACTATAATCGAACACTCTTGAAAGTAGTGTCGCAGCTTCCAGGATGCCATGAATACCGCATAGGCTATCTTTTAATAATGTGGGTATCGTGATTTGCATGGAGTGAGGACAGTGGATACATAATATACTGGCTTTTGAAGAGGGAATTTATGTCCGTCCGCTTCTTGTTCGACGACAAGTACTACGCTTACAACCTGATGAATTGCCGCAATGTATAACAACATTGGTTCGCCAATGCTTGGTGCGGCCAGGATTGGGTTGGTTGCCATTATGGCTTTTATTTCCTCCAATCTGGCTGTGGCAGCGTCCGTCCACTCGAAGTGTTCGGTGCACCTAAGGAGGTGATAAAGGGGTAATGTCTTTTCTCCTAAGCGAGAGATAAAGCGGCTTAGAGCCGCCATACATCCAGTTAATTTCTGGATTTGTTTGAGGTCTGTTGGGGTAGCCAACTATGACAAAGCTCGGATTTTGGCCGGATTAGCTTCAATTCCTCTACTGGAGACAATGAAGCCCAGGAGCTTTCCGGCTGGTACACCGAAAACGCATTTTTCCGAATTGTGCTTGATGTCGTATGTTCGAAGGTTGTCGAATGTGAGCCTCAAGTCGTCTATTAGAGAGTCGACGTGTTTGCTTTTGACGACCACATCATCTACGTATGCCTCTACTATTTTGCCGATCTGTTTCTCCAGACATGTCTGAATCATGCGATGATATGTTGTGCCGGCATTTTTGAGCCCAAAAGGCATTGTGTTGAAACAGAAGGGGCCGTATGGTGTGATAAATGCCGTTGCGGCTTGGTTGGACTCCGCCATCTTGATTTGGTGGTAGCCGGAGTATGCGTCGAGGAAACACAATGACTCGTGTCCTGCGGTAGCATCGATAATTTGATCAATGCGGAGGAGGGGGAAGGGATCCTTTGGGCAAGCCTTGTCGAGGTCCTTGAAATCGACACATAGGCGCCAGGATCTTTCCTTCTTTGATACCATCACCAGGTTTGCTAGCCAGTCCGGGTGTTTTATTTCTCTAATGAATCCGGCCTCCAATAACTTGGCTAGTTCCTCTCCCATAGTCTGTCTCTTAGGTTCAGAGAAACGCCGAAGAGCCTGCTTGACCAGCTTGAATCCCTTTAGGATATTGAGGCTGTGCTCGGCCAGCCTACGTGGGATTCCTGGCATGTCTGAGGGGTGCCAGGCGAATATGTCCCAATTCTCGCGCAGGAACTCTCGTAGTGCGGCATCCACGGCGGGGTTTAACTGTGCCCCGATGGAGGCTGATTTTGTAGGGTCCGTTGGGTGGACTTGGAATTTGACTATTTCATCCGCTGGTTTAAAAGAGGTGGACTTGGATATCTTGTCAAGTATCACGTCGTCCCTGTCCACTGTGGAGCGTAGCGCAGTTAATTCCTCGGCCGAAAGGGCTTCGGATAATGCCTCGAGGGCCAATGCAGTTGTTTTGTTTTTGGCGCGGAGTGTTGTGTCCGGATCACTAGCGAGAGTGATGATTTCGTTGGGCCCGGGCATTTTGAGCTTCATGTACCCATAATGGGGTATGGCTTGGAAGATCGTGAACGCCTCCCGTCCTAAAAGGGCGTGGTATCCACTACTGAACGGGGCCACTTGGAATGTAATTTCTTCGGACCTATAGTTCTCCGGCGTGCCGAATACCACATCTAGTGTGATTTTCTCAGCACAGCGTGCTTCCCGACTGGGGATGATTCCTCTGAAGGTTGTTGTCGGTGTCAAAACCGGCGGATCTCGGGTAGGGGGTCCAGAACTGTGCGTCTAGGCCGGATGGTAACAGGAGGCAAGGGACATGAAGTTTTACCCAGGTTCGGGCCCTCTCGATGAAGGTAAAACCCTATGTCCTGCTTGATTAATATTGATGATATGGGTAGTACAAGAGTAGATCTACCACGAGATCAGAGAGGCTAAACCCTAGAAGCTAGCCTATGGTATGATTGTTGATGTGTGTTCTACAGACTAAAACCCTCCGGTTCATATAGGCACCGGATAGGGTTAGGGTTACATAGAGTCGGTTACAATGGTAGGAGATCTGAACATCCGTATCGCCAAGCTTGCCTTCCACGCCAAGGAAAGTCCCTTCCGGACACGGGATGAAGTCTTCAATCTTGTATCTTCATAGTCCTGGAGTCCAGCTGAAGGTATAGTCCGGCCATCCAGACACCCCCTAATCAAGGACTCCCTCAGTAGCCCCCGAACCAGGCTTCAATGGCGATGAGTCCGGCGCACAGATTGTCTTCGGCATTGCAAGGCGTGTTCTCCTCCAAATTCCATGTACCTGTCGAATAAAGTCCGGTTTCTTGTAGATGTTGCGCTCCTTGGCTTCTGCGCCCAATAATGGCCGCTCCCCACGTCTCAAACGAATATTAAAGGTCTGAGTGTTTTTACATTCACACCCCTAGCCACGTAAACAAGCTGACCTATTTAAGGAGACGAGGATTTAGATCCAAACCACACCTTCCCCCTTCGCGAGTGTTCATCAGAGCGCATTCGACAAAGATCCATTCTACCATGGCCAGCCGTCGCGACTCCTCCTCCCGCCCTTCCAGCCCTAAGCCTGGATATTGGGAAAGATGCTCCATCCCGCATAGAGAGTTGGTGACGCTCCAAACCAAGGGATTTCTCCCCCCGGCCTATATGATCCCAGTTCGAGCCAGTCTTGCCGTCTATAACGGCGGAGAGCAAGCGAAGAGCGCCCCTAATCCCTCCAAAGGAGAGCGGGTGTGCCTCGTCCCTTATTTAATAAGGGGGCTCGGATTTCCAATCCATCCATTTCTCCGGGGGCTGCTGGAGTTCTACGGCCTCCAGCTACATCATCTCACGCCTGCCTCAGTATTGCATATTGCGGGCTTTGTAGCCCTATGCGAGCTGTTCTTGGGTGTTGAAGCTCACTTCAGACTATGGAGGGAGCTATTTTGCATCGTGCCCCGTTCCAAGAAGGGGTCTATGTATTAAGTGGGCGGAGCCAAAGTATGGCGCATTGCCAGGACCGGCTATCTGTCCGGAACCCCAAAGAAGGTGTTCGAAGACTGGCCCTCGGAATGGTTTTACATAGAAGACGTCCCGCTGCCAGATCCTGTCCGGATCGGCCTCCCTGACTTCAACAATGCTCCCTTAAAGAAGCGCCTAAGCTGGCGCCCACGGAGCCCTCAGAGGAAAAGTGGCAGGGACGTCGTTTACCTGATGGGCCGGATAAGATTGTTAGCTCATTCCGGACTAACCATGATCGGGGTCATGGCCGCATGCATCATGCGAGGGGTGCAGCCGTTACAGTATAGAGGCCACCCCATGTGGGATTTCAACGGGGAGGACGACACCACCCGCTACGGCCGTAAGGGGCCGGATTCGGCTGCGGCTCTAATAAAGACCTTGTCCGCTTTGTACAAGGGAGAAGAGGAGGATTTTCTCCGCGTTGACCCAAAGGGTGGATTCTCCATGTACAATCCTCCAAGTTGGGTGAGTGATCTCATCTTGCCTATCCGTTTTATATCCCCATTGTTAAATATTTAATCTTAGAGATTTTGATGCAGGAACCCGAGGACCCAGGACGGTCCCTCGACCCAGACTCGCAAGAGGATCCGGAGCTTTCATTGGATCTGATTGATGGAGTGTTCCATCAATTGAGCAAGGACAACGCCCTGGTGGCCATTACGGCCGATTATCCAGGGCTAATCCCGTCCTCCCAGAAACGGGAGGCCGAACCTGCGGCGACAAGCCAACGAGGGGCCGCAGGGCCCCGTGGGCAGAAAAGAGGTGCAGTCCGGACCGGGACGTCAGCGCAAAGGTATGGCGCACCCCCTTATCCCAGGTGTCGTACCTTCAGGGCATATTAACACTTGTGCTCTCTTCAAGACAAAGAGACCTCGCCGAACTATATTTGGAGAGACCGCCAATCGCGCCTCCACCAGCCAGGCTCCAAAGCCTGGTCCGGAAGCGGGGCCGAACACAAGACGCGCACCGGACGCTCCTCCGACGGAGGATGTGGACAGGTTGTCTGCCACCAACTCTGAGGTGGAGAGTGCCATAAACCACAGGCGTCGCCGGACAATTCTTTGCGATGCTTGTTTCTCCCAAGAGGCGTTAGATGCTTTTAAGTCGGGAGATGCGTATCTCCGTGCCGCTCAAAATGGTCTAACCAGAGCCACGGAGCAATATGTAAAAGACATACGGGTAAGAAAATTTTGGTAATTATATATATACCAGTAGCCCCCGAGACTTGAAGCAGTTAAAACAACTGATTTAAGGATCATGTGTTATGCAGGTTCTTACAGAAAAGAATTCCCTGCTGTCCAAGGAGCTGGAAGAGTGCAAAGCCCAACTTGTGGCCGCACAGGCCGCGGCAGGGGAGCCTAAAGAGGCCCCCTCAGGTGATATACACTTCGGAAGATAAGTATTTTGCGAAGCACGGCTTTGGTGTGAATTCTGACAAATGAAATTGCAGATGGCGCCGGATTGGATGCGGAAAGGCAACACCTCCTACGCCAGCTAAAGGCTGGTGAGAGGGTGCTGTTAAAGGTGATGGGGGAGAAGAACGATCTCCGAGATGCCAACACCAAGCTGGGCGTCGAGCTGAAAGATGTTCGTGCCCAGCTGTCAGACTCCGTGAAGGAGAATCAGCGGCTTCGGCGCGGCATATTTAGTAAGTGCTTGAACGAACCTTTTGAAAGAAAGTTCAGCGGGGAAGTCGACTAACAGAGCAATGTCTATAGGTGTGCTGACAGGTCGTCCTGCAGAGGAGATGCCCGGTTCTACGGGTGACCTTCTTCCCAAGCTCTCGCAACTGCTCGATCGAGTTCGGCAGGCGATGCGAGGCGTCGCCCAGGCCCTGTGGCCATCTGTCTCCATGCCCGAAGGTCTTGGAGAGCTTGCGGAGAAGCTAAAAGGAGCACGGTGGTGCTTCTGATTGTGGAAGATATCAGCTTGTCGTCAAGGCGCTAGGGAGGCCTGGGCCATGGTGAAGACGCGGTACGCAAAGGCTGACCCCAACCACATGGCCGAGGTCGGTCCTATAGGGCCCGATGGGAAGGAGATCCCTGTAAGCTTAGTATACGGCCAAGTAGAGTTGGCCGCAAAGTATTCCCAGCAGGACTATAAATTAGACAGCCTGTTAGATGGTATTGAAGAGGAATACGATCAGTCAAAATGACTATGTAATGTAATTGACATTTATGATGCCTTCTAGCCGGATTGTAGATCGTTTGTCATGGCCGACCTTTTCGCTTCAGCCTCGGGACCTGACAGTCCGGAGTGTGTCCGAATTCCCATGCGGTTATATAAGAACGGGGGAATGCATGGAGACCAGGCGTAGTGGTCATTAGTGTGTGAATAGACAAGTGCCCGACTAGTTATGTTATATTACATGGTTAGTAAGAAACATCTTCCAGGGAGAATAGTTCTGTTAGGGGTTCCTTTCCCTGGGAGGCATGCCCTAAAGTGCATGTCCATGCTGTGAAAAGAAATGCAGGAAAAACATCTGGGGGCATATAGATAAAAATAAAAAAGATCATCTTTAGTTCACCGACCGAATATTCCCTTAAGAACGCTAGCTTTCGGCTTCACCCAGTCTGAGGTACACATCTGGCTGACCCGGCAGTAACAATCGCAGAGGTGCTCCCTTTACCACCTAGCCGAACAATCGGGAACGTAGGGGTAAGCACAGGAGCCAGGCAACCCAACTTGGCCAAAATTCAAGTCATATCGATGCATATAATGGTGAAGAAAAGGTACATGCGGAAGTGTGACACATGTGTTGGGCATGAAGCCCATATAAATAGGCTTCTGTTTAAAGAAGCCCCCAGGTTTAATGAGCGCGGATGGCGCGTCACTTTATGAGCCTTTAAGGGCTATAAGAGAGAGAGAAGAAGAAGAGAAATGCAGGACAGAAAATATATAAAAAATGGACAGATGAAGGAGACAAACATAGAGTCCGGCGCTAGGCATAGAATCTTCGGAGACGGGCTATGTTCCATGGGTTCGGCTCGAGTCGGTTATCCGATGCATCTCGCAGGCGGTATGCTCCACTAGTCAGGACTTGGTCAATTATGAAGGGACCTTCCCACTTGGGCTTGAGTTTGTCCTTTTTCTTGTCCGGTAGCCGTAGAACTAATTCGCCAACATTGTAATTTTTGGCCCGTACTTCTCTGCTTTGGTATCTTTGAGCTTGCTGTTGATAGAATGCGGAATGGGCTTTTGCCACATCACGCTCCTCCTCCAATGCGTCTAAGCTATCCTGCCGATCGAGCTCGGCTTCTCTTTCTTCATACATGCGCACTCGAGGTGAGTCATGGATTATGTCGCAGGGCAGAACTGCCTCTGCGCCGTACACCATAAAGAATGGTGTGTATCCGGTGGTGCGATTCGGCATGGTCCGCAGCTCCCAGAGTACGGAGTCGAGCTCCTCTACCCAGTGCGTGTTAGATTCCTTGAGGGACCGCACTAATCTGGGTTTAATGCCGCTCATGATAAGACCATTTGCACGTTCGACCTGGCCGTTAGTTTGTGGGTGATAGACGGAAGCATAGTCGAGCTTGATGCCCATGTTTTTGCACCAGAGTTTTACCTTGTCTGCCGTGAAGTTCGTGCCGTTATCAGTGATGATGATGTGGGGAACGATGTAACGGTGTACGACCCCGGATATAAAGTTTATCACCGGTCCGGATTCGGCCGCCTTGACAGGCTTGGCTTCTATCCATTTGGTGAATTTATCCACCATGACCAGTAAGTATTTTTGCTTGTGGGTTCCGCCTTTAAGGGGTCCAACCATGTCAAGCCCCCAGACCGCGAAGGGCCAAGTAATTGGGATAGTTCGGAGGGCGGTGGGTGGCATATGGCTTTGGTTTGCAAAGAGCTGGCAACCGGTGCATTGTTGGACTAAGTCCTGAGCGTCTGCCCGGGCCGTGGGCCAATAAAAGCCTGTACGGAAGGCCTTGCTTACAAGGGACCGTGCTGCAGCGTGATGACCGCCCAGTCCGGCATGAATTTCAGCCAGGAGGTTCCGCCCCTCCTCTTCGGAGACGCACCTTTGAAGGACTCCGATAGTGCTTTTCTTATGAAGCTCTCCCTCGTGGACTCTGTAGGCTTTGGATCGCCGCACTATGCAGCGTGCCTCATTTTGGTCCTCGGGGAGTTCCTGCCTAGTGAGGTAGGCGAGAAATGGTTCTGTCCACGGGGCGATGACGGCCATTATTACGTGGGCTGAAGGTGTTATTTCATTGGCAGAGCCTCCGATTGTGTCAGAATGTTCGGTGTCGGGCAGTGCGGTTGGGTCCGGGGTGTTATTGTTCGGCTCCCCTTCCCATACTACGGATGGCTTGAATAGCCTTTCCAAGAAGATGTTGGGGGGACTACATCGCGTTTTGCGCCGATGCGTGCCAGGACATCTGCCGCCTGATTATTTTCCTGGGCTATATGGTGAAATTCAAGCCCCTCGAACCAAGCTGACATTTTTAGGACGGCGTTGCGGTAAGCTGCCATTTTTGGATCCTTGGCATCAAAGTCTCCACTTATTTGGGATATTGCGCGGTTCGAGTCCCCGCGCACCTCTAGGTGCTGAATGCCCATGGATACTGCCATCCGGAGACCATGTAAAAGGGCCTCATATTCGGCTGCATTGTTGGAATCCGTGTACATAATCAGGAGTACGTATTGAACTGTGTCTCCTGTAGGGGACGTCAAAACGACGCCAGCCCCCAGTCCGGCCAACATCTTGGAGCCGTCGAAATGCATGATCCAATTTGAATATGTGTCATACTCTTTAGGGAGTTCGGCCTCCATCCATTCTGCGATGAAGTCGGCCAAGACTTGCGACTTGATGGCTCGCCGTGGTTTATAAGTTATGTCGAACGGGAGGAGCTCAATGGCCCATTTTGCAATCCGGCCCGTTGCGTCACGGTTGTTTATAATATCGTTAAGTAGTACTTCCGAGGCTACTGTTATTGAACACTCTTGAAAGTAGTGTCATAGCTTCCGGGATGCCATGAATACCGCGTACGCGATTTTTTGATAATGTGGGTACCGTGCTTTGCAAGGAGTGAGGACAGTGGACACATAATAGACCGGCTTTTGAAGGGGGAATCTGTGTCCGTCCGCTTCTCGTTCGACGACGAGCACTGCGCTTACAACCTGATGTATTGCTGCAATGTATAATAGCATTGGTTCGCCAATATTTGGCGCGGCCAGGACTGGGTTTGTTGCGAGTATGGCTTTTATCTCCTCGAGTCTAGCCGTGGCTGCATCCGTCCATTCGAAGTGTTCGATGCGCCGAAGGAGGCGGCAAAGGGGTAGGGCCTTTTCTCCCAAGTGGGAGATAAAGCGGCTTAGAGCCGCCACGCATCCGGTTAACTTTTGTATTTGTTTGAGGTCCTTTGGGATATCCAGTTGTGACAGGGCTCAGATCTTGGCTGGATTTGCTTCGATTCCTCTACCGGATACAATGAAGCCCAAGAGCTTTCCGTCTGGAATGCCGAAAACGCATTTTTCCGGGTTGAGCTTGATGTCGTATGTTCGGAGGTTATCAAATGTGAGCCTCAAGTCATCTACTAGAGATTCGACATGTCTTGTTTTGACGACCACATCATCTACATATGCCTCCACCGTTTTGTCGATCTGGCTTGCCAGACATGTCTGAATCATGCGTTGATATGTTGCACCGGCGTTTTTGAGCCCGAAGGGCATTGTGTCGAAGCAGAATGGGCCGTATGGTGTGATAAATGCCGTTGTGGATTGGTCTGATTCTGCCATCTTGATTTGATGGTAGCCGGAATATGCGTCGAGGAAACACAACGAATCGTGTCCTACGGTAGCGTCGATAATTTGATCGATGCGGGGGAGGGGGAAGGGATCCTTTGGGCAAGCCTTGTTAAGGTCTTTAAAATCGACGCACAGGCGCCAGGATTTGTCCTTCTTTGGTACCATCACCAGGTTTGCTAGCCAGTCTGGATGTTTTATATCTCTGATGAATCCGGCCTCCAATAGCTTTGCTAGCTCCTCTCCCATAGCATGTCTCTTAGGTTCGGAAAAACGCCGAAGAGCCTGTTTGACAGGTTTGAATCCTGTTTGGATATTTAAGCTGTGCTCGGCCAGCCTGCGTGGGATTCCTAGCATGTCTGAAGGGTGCCAAGAAAAAATGTCCCAGTTTTCTCGTAGGAACTCTCGCAGTGCGGCGTCTACATCGGGGTTTAACTGTGCCCCGATGGAAGCTGTTTTATTTGGGTCCGTTGGATGGACTTGGAATTTGACTATTTCGTCCGCCGGTTTAAAGGAGGTGGACTTGGATCTTTTGTCGAGTACCACATCATCCCTATTCACCGTAGAGCGCAGTGCAGTCAGTTCCTCAGCCGCTAGGGCTTCGGATAGTGCCTCGAGGGCCAGTGCGGCTGTCTTGTTTTCGGCGCGGAGTGCTATGTCCGGATCACTAGTGAGAGTGATGATCCCGTTAGGCCCGGGCATTTTGAGCTTCACGTACCCGTAATGGGGTATTGCTTGGAAGATTGTAAACGCTTCCCGCCCTAGCAGAGCATGATAACCGCTGCTGAACGGAGCCACATGGAACGTGATCTCTTCGGACCTGTAATTATCCGGCGTGCCGAACACCACATCTAGTGTGAATTTTCCTGTACAGCGCGCTTCCCGACTGGGGATTATTCCTCTAAAGGTTGTGCTGCTTCGCTCAATGCAGTTCCAGTCTATTTCCATTTTTTGAAGGGTTTCCTCGTAAATGAGGTTCAATCCGCTGCCGCCGTCCATGAGTACCTTGGTAAGACGAAAGTTGTCCACTATTGGGCTGAGGACCAATGCGGCTGGTGCTCGGGCTGTTCGGAATCTAGGTTCATCACTGGCGTTAAAGGTAATAGCCGTGTCACTCCATGGGTTTATTGTTGCTACTTGGTAGACTTCGGCAAGGCTGCGGAGTGTCCTTTTTCACATATTATTTGATGCGAAAGTCTCGAAGACTGTTAATACCGTATGGGTGTCTCTCGGGTGGCCTTCTGTGGCCTCCGGAATTAGGAGGTTTTCGCCAATTTTGGCCACCTGTCGGAGTATCCAACATGCTCTAAGGTTGTGAGTTGGTGTGGCGTCCTCTGTACTGTGAATTTTACAGGGTCCGATAAGCCATCCTTCCAGTACGGTTCCGTGCCCTATAGAGGGTTTTTGCTTTTTGGTATTTGACCTGGGTGTCTGGTTATGCTGCACCCTTTTATTTTGGACTGGGTTTGTATTTAGGGCCGGATTGTCCCAAAATATTATTTTGGTTTTCCAGGCGCTTTCCGTCGCACAATACTTTCATACAATGGACGCCAAGTCAGCGAAGCGTGTGATATCACGGCCACTTATGGCGTTGAGTATTCCCTTGTTCGTGCAATTATTGTAGAAGATTAAGATAGCGTCTTCCTCGCAGCAGTCCCTTAGCCTGTTTCGTCGGGCTCTTGCCTGATTTTGGACAGATCGCTTATGTTGGGGTGGGTGGGTGGAGTTAAATCTGAAACCTCACCCCGTCTGAGGCTCAAAGGCCGAGGAATTTCGGAACTCGAAAATTTGGATCCCTGGGTGTTGTCCAGTGAATCCAAACCGTCGCCTGACTCTAAGTTCAGCTCTTGAGTGATATCCTCCCCTCCGCGGGTATCCGGCTTGGAGGGATCTGGAATCCGGATGTAGCGAGTCCTTAAGATAGACGAAGGGTCGCCGCACTGTCCCTCTACCACGGCAACGTGATGGGTGACTTGGGGAGAGTTAATCTCTCTCAGATCAGTTTTAGGCCCAATCTGGTCGTAATCCGTAGCGACTCCCAGGGCGGCGAAGCGATCCAAGAGCTTGTTTATGGAGGAAAGCTCCATTGGATCTAACTGCTCGGCGAGTTCCGAACTGACATGAAGATTGTTTTCGATGGCTCGAGAGGTCATCGTCGGCGTAGAAGCCGAACAGGCGGTCATAAGAAAACCACCTAGCCGGAGGGTTTGGCCGACAGCCAAAGCTCCTTTAGCAACGGTGCCATCTTTAAAGACGGGGCGAGGCATCCTTCCTGATGGCGACGACACAGAGGAACTCTCAATGAAAGCACCAATGTCGGTGTCAAAACCGGCAGATCTCGGGTAGGGGGTCCTGAACTGTGCGTCTAGGCCGGATGGTAACAGGAGGCAAGGGACACGAAGTTTTACTCAGGTTTGGGCCCTCTCGATGGAGGTAAAACCCTACGTCCTACTTGATTAATATTGATGATATGGGTAGTACAAGAGTAGATCTACCACGAGATCAGAGAGGCTAAACCCTAGAAGCTAGCCTATGGTATGATTGTTGATGTGTGTTCTACGGACTAAAACCCTCCGGTTTATATAGGCACTGGATAGGGTTAGGGTTACATAGAGTCAGTTACAATCGTAGGAGATCTGAACATCCGTATCGCCAAGCTTGCCTTCCACGCCAAGGAAAGTCCCTTCCCGACACGGGACGAAGTCTTCAATCTTGTATCTTGATAGTCCTGGAGTCCGGCTGAAGGTATAGTCCGGCCATCCGAACACCCCCTAATCCAGGACTCCCTCAGTTGTGCTGCTTTGCTCAATGCAGTTCCAGTCTATTTCCATTTTTTGAAGAGTTTCCTCATAGATGAGGTTTAATCCACTGCCGCCGTCCATGAGTACTTTGGTGAGTCAAAAGCCGTCCACAATTGGACTGAGGACCAGTGCAACTGGTGCTCGGGCCATTCGGAATTTAGGTTTTTCACTGGCATTGAAGGTAATAGCCGTGTCAATCCATGGATTTATTGCTGCCACGTGGCAGATTTCGGCGAGGCTGCGGAGTGTTCGCTTGCGCCAATTATTTGATGCGAAGGTTTCAAAGACTGTTAATACCGTATTGTTATCCACGGAATGGTGCTCTGTGGCACTTGGGATGAGAAGATCCTCACCACTTTTGGCCACCTTCCCGAGTATCCAACATGCTCTAAGGCTATGTGTTGGTATGGTATCCGTTGTACTATGAATTTTGCAGGGTCCGTTAAGCCATCCCTCCAATACGGTTATATGCCCTGTAGAGGGTGTTTGTTTCTTTGTAACTAACTCGGGTGTCTTATGATAGTGCACCCTTTTACTTCGGACTGGGTGTATATTCCGAGCCGGATAATCCCAAAATTTCGTTTTGGTTTTCCAGGTGTTTTCAATCGCACAGTACTTTCGTACTACGGACGCCAAGTCAGCGAAGCGTGATATGTCACGGCGACTTAAGGCATTAAGGATTCCCTTGTTCGTGCACTTATTGCAGAAAAATGAGACTGCGTCTTCCTCGTGATAGTCCTTAACCTTGTTCATCACAAGGAGGAATCTGGCCCAATAATGATGTACCGTTTCATGGGGCTCTTGCCTGATGTGGGAAAGATCGTTTATGTCTGGGTGGGTGGGTGGATTTGAGTCCGAACCCCTACCCGATCTGAGACCCAGGGGCCGAGGAGTTTCCAATCTTGGAAGCTCAAATTCCGGAGTGTTGCCCGATAAGTCTGGCCCGCTGCCTGACTCTAAGTTTAGGGCTTGGGTGATGTCCTCCCGTAAACGAGTATCCGGCTCGGAGAGCTCAGGAATCCGAACATAGTTAGTCCTCAAGATAGAGGAAGAATCACCGCATTGTTCCTCCACCACCGCAATATGATGGGTGACCGGTGGAGAATTAATCTCCCTTTGATTGGGTTTAAGCCCAATCCGATCATAGTCTGTAGCGACTCCCAGGGCAGCGATACGATCCAAGAGCTTGTTTAGGGAAGAGAGCTCCATTCGATCCATCTGCTCGGCGAATTCCGAGCCAACGTGGAGGCTGTTTTTGATGACCCGAGAGGTCATCGTCGGTGCAGCGGCCGAATGGGCGGTCATGATGAAACTGCCAAGATGGATAGTTTGGCCGACAGCGAGGGCTCCCCCGGCGGTAATGTTGTTTTTAACAACGAGACGAGGCATCCTTCCTTACGGCGACGGCACAGTGGAAATCTCAATGAAAGCACCAATGTCGGTGTCAAAACCGGAGGATCTCGGGTAGGGGGTCCTGAACTATGCGTCTAAGGCGGATGGTAACAGGAGGCAGGGGACACGATGTTTTACCCAGGTTCGGGCCCTCTTGATGGAGGTAAAACCCTACGTCCTGCTTGATTATTCTTGATAATATGAGTAGTACAAGAGTAGATCTACCACAAGATCAGAGAGGCTAAACCCTAGAAGCTAGCCTATGGTATGATTGTATGTTGTCCTACGGACTAAAGCCCTTCGGTTTATATAGACACCGGAGGGGGCCAGGGTTACACAAGGTCGGTTACAAAGGAGGAGATATACATATCCGTATTGCCTAGCTTGCCTTCCACACCAAGTAGAGTCCCATCCGGACACGGGACGAAGTCTTCAATCTTGTATCTTCATAGTCCAACAGTCTGGCCAAAGGATATAATTCGGCTGTCCGGATACCCCCTAATCCAGGACTCCCTCAGCAGGCCTGGCACTCAGCGGTGCTTCTAGGACGTAATTCTTCTGAGAAGCAATGAGGATAATCCTCAAGTTACGGACCCAGTCCGTGTAATTGCTACCATCATCTTTCAACTTTGCTTTCTCAAGGAAAGCATTAAAATTCAACGGAACAACAGCATGGGCCATCTATCTACAATCAAACATAGATAAGCAACATACTATCAGGTACTAAGTTCATGATAAATTTAAGTTCAATTAATCATATTACTTAAGAACTCCCACTTAGAAAGACATCCCTCTAATCTTCTAAGTGATCACGTGATCCAAATCAACTAAACCATAACCGATCATCACGTGAAATGGAGTAGTTTTCAATGGCGAACATCACTATGTTGATCATATCTACTATATGATTCATGCTCGACCTTTCGGTATCAGTGTTCCGAGGCCATATCTGCATATGCTAGGCTCGTCAAGTTTAACCTGAGTATTCTGTGTGTGCAAAACTGGCTTGCACCCATTGTAGATGGACGTAGAGATTATCACACCCGATCATCACGTGGTGTCTGGGCACGACGAACTTTGGCAACGGTGCATACTCAGGGAGAACACTTTTTATCTTGAAATTTAGTGAGAGATCATCTTATAATGCTACCATCAATCAAAGCAAGATAAGATGCATAAAAGATAAACATCACATGCAATCAATATAAGTGATATGATATGGCCATCATCATCTTGTGCTTGTGATCTCCATCTCCGAAGGACCGTCATGATCACCATCGTCACCGGCGCGACACCTTGATCTCCATCATAGCATCGTTGTCATCTCGCCAATCTTATGCTTCTACGACTATCGCTACCGCTTAGTGATAAAGTAAAGCATTACAGGGCGATTGCATTGCATACAATAAAGCGACAACCATATGTCTCCTGCCAATTGCCGATAACTCGGTTACAAAACATGATCATCTCATACAATAAAATTTAGCATCATGTCTTGACCATATCACATCACAACATGCCCTGCAAAAACAAGTTAGACGTCCTCTACTTTGTTGTTGCAAGTTTTACGTGGCTGCTACGGGCTTAGCAAGAATCGTTCTTACCTATGCATCAAAACCACAACGATAGTTTGTCAAGTTGGTGCTATTTTAACCTTTGCAAGGACCGGGCGTAGCCGCACTCGGTTCAACTAAAGTTGGAGAAACTGACACCCGCCAGCCACCTGTGTGCAAAGCACGTCGGTAGAACCAGTCTCGCGTAAGCGTACGCATAATGTCGGTCTGGGCCGCTTCATCCAACAATACCGCCGAACCAAAGTATGACATGCTGGTAAGCAGTATGACTTATATCGCCCACAACCCACTTGTGTTCTACTCGTGCATATGACATCTACGCATAAAACCTGGCTCTGATACCACTGTTGGGGAACGTAATAATTTCAAAAAAATTCCTACGCACACGCAAGATCATGGTGATGCATAGCAACAAGAGGGGAGAGTGTTGTCCATGTACCCTCATAGACCGAAAGCGGAAGCGTTAGCATAACGTGGTTGATGTAGTCGTACGTCTTCACGATCCGACCGATCAAGTACCGAACGTACGGCACCTCCGAGTTTAGCACACGTTCAGCCCGATGACGTCCCTCGAACTTCGATCCAGCCGAGTGTTGAGGGAGATTTTCGTCAGCACGACAGCATGGTGACGATGTTGATGTTCTACCGACGCAGGGCTTCCCCTAAGCACCACTACAGTAATATCGAGGTGGACTATGGTGGAGGGGGCACCGCACACGGCTAAAAGATGAAACAATCAATTGTTGTCTATGGGGTGCCCCCTGCCCCCGTATATAAAGGAGCAAAGGGGGTGCGGCCAGCCAGGGAGGAGGCATGCCAGGAGGAGTCCTACTCCCACCGGGAGTAGGACTCCCCCCTCTTTCCTAGTTGGATTAGGACTTGGGAGAAGGAAAGAGAGAGGGGAGAAGGAAAGAGGGGGCCGGCCCCCCTTGCCCTAAACCAATTTGGTTTGGGCCTTGGGGGGCGCGCCCCACACTCCCCTTGCTGCCCTCTATTACCACTAAGGCCCATGTAGGCCCATTAAGTCCCCGGGGGGTTCCGGTAACCTCCCGGTACTCCGGTAAAATCCCGATTTCACCCGGAACAATTCCGATATCCAAACATAGGCTTCCAATATATCAATCTTCATGTCTCGGCCATTTCGAGACTCCTCGTCATGTCCGTGATCACATCCGGAACTCCGAACAACCTTCGGTACATCAAAACTTATAAACTCGTAATATAACTGTCAATGAAACGTTAAGTGTGCGGACCCTACGGGTTCGAGAACTATGTAGACATGACCGAGACACGTCTCCGGTCAATAACCAATAGCGGAACCTGGATGCTCATATTGGCTCCCACATATTCTACGAAGATCTTTTATCGGTCAAATCGCATAACAACATACGTTGTTCCCTTTGTCATCGTTATGTTACTTGCTCGAGATTCGATCGTCGGTATCTCAATACCTAGTTCAATCTCGTTACCAGCAAGTCTCTTTACTCGTTCCTTAATACATCATCCCGCAACTAACTCATTAGTTGCAATGCTTGCAAGGCTTAGGTGATGTGCATTACCGAGAGGGCCCAGAGATACCTCTCCGACAATCGGAGTGACAAATCCTAATCTCGAAATACGCCAACCCAACAAGTACCTTCGGAGACACCTGTAGAGAACCTTTATAATCACTCAGTTACATTGTGACGTTTGGTAGCACACAAAGTGTTCCTCCGGTAAATGGGAGTTGCATAATCTCATAGTCATAGGAACATGTATAAGTCATGAAGAAAGCAATAGCAACATACTAAACGATCGAGTGCTAAGCTAACGGAATGGGTCATGTCAATCACATCATTCTCCTAATGATGTGACCCCGTTAATCAAATGACAACTCATGTCCATGGTTAGGAAACATAACCATCTTTGATCAACGAGCTAGTCAAGTAGAGGCATACTAGTGACAACCTGTTTGTCTATGTATTCACACATGTATTATGTTTCCAGTTAATACAATTCTAGCATGAATAATAAACATTTATCATGATATAAGGAAATAAATAATAACTTTATTATTGCCTCTAGGGCATATTTCCTTCAGTGTGAGTAGTTTACCTCAGACCTTCGGGCCCATAGTTATTAGCTAGATGGCTTCTTCTCTCTTTTTGGATCTCAATACAAAGTTCTCCCCCTCTCTTGTGGAGATCTATTTGATGTAATCTTCTTTTGCGGTGTGTTTGTTGAGACTGATGAATTGTGGGTTTATGATCAAGTTTATCTATGAACAATATTTGAATCTTCTCTGAATTCTTTTATGTATGATTGGTTATCTTTGCAAGTCTCTTCGAATTATCAGTTTGGTTTGGCCTACTAGATTGATCTTTCTTGCAATGGGAGAAGTGCTTAGCTTTGGGTTCAATCTTGCGGTGTCCTTTCCCAGTGACAATAGGGGCAGCAACGCATGTATTGTATTGTTTCCATCGAGGATAACAAGATGGGGTTTTTATCATATTGCATGAATTTATCCCTCTACATCATGTCATCTTGCTTAAGGCGTTACTCTGTTCTTATGAACTGTAACATCCCAAAATTCTAAATTTTGGAATGTTATAATAAATAGATAGATTTGATTGATTGTTTGATTGATTGACTGAAAGTGAGTGAATTTGAAACTTTTGAAAGTTAAATGGGAGGGAATAAAAGGACTTTCCCAAACTTTCATATTTGCTTTCTGATCTCCGCGAATTCAAATTCTTTTCAACCCAAAATCCTAGAGAGAAGATGATATTACTTCTTCCATTTAAATTAAATGAAAAGGGTTGTTGAAAATATTTGAATTTCATTTGAAAATATTTCCAATTCTAAAACTTTATGCAACTCAATGATTTTCATGAGAGAAGATAAAATGACTTCTTCAAATTATATGAAATATGAGTTGGGAGTTTCAAAGAATTTAATTTCAAGTCCTTTTGGAATTAATTTTCAATTTGGATTTATTTGAGTTTTATTCAAATTATTTTTCTCCAAAAATAAAATATATGGAAATTAGGGTAACATGATTCCCTACAACAGAAAAATTGGAGAAAAATTAATTTGAAATCATTTTGGTATTTTTAAAATGATTTTAGTTGGATTTTAATAGACCAATAGCACTCTTTGATTTATCTGAATTTGTGTGGATTTTATTTGAAGTTATAAGAATGTTCATGTCATAGAAAAACTTTTTCTGAAAATTTTGATATATTATATGCCTATATAATATGTTAATTATTTTGCTTTTATTATTTTATTTGTCTGGAAAATAATGTTTAAAACAAAAGAACTTCCCTCACCGACTGGGCCGGCCCAGCTCCCAGGCCAGGCCACGGCCCAGCCCACGCCGCCGCCATCCCCGAGCTCCCGAGCGGGAGACCGGCCGCCGCATGCCTCCCGAGCGCCGGCCTCGACGGTCGTGACCGCCCCGGCCTCTCCTTGGCCCCTTCCCCAAGGCCGCCGCCCCTTCTTATAAATCCACCCCCGCCCTCTCTCTCCTGCAGCCGCCGCCTGCCCTCCCGCATCCTGAGCCACCGCCGCCACAGATTGTCGCCGCGCCGCTAGCTGCTGCCTCCGCACCGCTGCTCTGCCGCGTCGCCGACCGCCGCCCGCGCCGCATCGCCGTGCCCCGCACCGCCTCAGTCGTGCGCCTCGCCATCTCCCCGACGACAGGAGCCGCGCGCCGGAGCCCCGGGCCGCCTCGCCGGAGCTCGCCGGTCCGATCTGCCGCTGCCGCCGACCGCTGCCGGTTTTCAGCGAAAAACCGATCGAACCGGTATAACCGCCGCCCGGTTTTCTCGGTTTTCCTTTTTGTTCGGTTTTCTGAAAAAAAAACCTAGGTTTTTTTTTTGGTTTATTACTTAACGAACGTTTTTTGTTTAGTTAGTTATTGAACGTTTTCTTTCTGTAGATCTGTTTAACGAACGTTCGTTCGATAGGATTTTTCTTTTTCTTTTTAATTTCGGTCAGGGACCTATCTGTGATGACTTTATTTATAGTTTAGTCCCTGAACTTCAAACGATCATAACTTTTTACTCGTTTATCCAAATCCAACGAAACCAACGCCCACGTCTTCGTTATGATCTCCTCTATCCTTTAATCCAACTCAAACATGTTTTTGAAAAGTTTAAAATTTGAATTAGATCATATTTGAATTCAAACTTCGTTTGATCATAACTTGAGTTTCGTAGCTCCGTTTGAGTTGATTCTTTTTGCAAATCGAAGCTCTTGACCTAAACATTCTGATAAGGCCAAATTCACATAATTTTGGTACTGTTAGAAATTGTTTTATGTTGCAAGAGTTATTTGCTTGGTTTTGATGTTTCCGAATCGTCTTCTTCATTCTTTCTGATCTTTTGAGTGATTGCTTATGTGTGATTACTATTGCTTGCTTACGATAGATTGACCGGAGTGTGACGAGTAGAACTATCAAGAGTTTTGAGTGCGAATCATCTTTATCAATATTGCAGGCAAGTTCACACTTTGATCATACCTTTTTCTACAACCCAGTTTTATTACATTAGACCAATCCTCACACATTGCATGATTAGGATCTAATTAAATTGTGGGATGGGAAGTAGATGAGGTAGTACCTATTGCCTGTTTATTATCATACCCTTGGGAGTTACTATTACGTTATGCTTATATTGCCATGCTATGCTCGTAGACGTGGATTGGGTTTTGAGATTATTTCATGACAGATGAAAGATTGTTAATTAATGGTTTACTTAAGGTGGAAACTTAAACACACATCTGGGTGGATTGAGGCACCTGGGTATTCCAGGACTTGCCTGTCTAGGCACCTGGGTATTCCAGGACTTGCCTATTTTTCTTTTGGACCGCCACCCAGGCTCAAAGGGATCATGAGATTATTCATACTAGAAACTTCCGTGTGCAGCCACAAGCCATTATGGGCTCTGGCATAGTTGATTAAGTTGTGCGAACTCTTACAGGGTAGACTAGCAGATGTAGGGGAAAGTAGGTGTACCGGTCTATCCAACATAAGGTGCTAGCGCTTCTGAAAGGCTATGTCTTAGTCATCCGTTTCTCAAACACCATGTAGTGCGAGAAAACCAACGGAGGAGATCGAGTCTTGTGGGGAAAAGTGCGCAGACCTCTGCAGAGTGTACAAACTAATCATGATTAGCCATGTCCCCGGTTATGGACATCTTGAGTATCTAGTTCTTGGATTATCATGTTGATCTCATCATGTTACTTTAAATTAATTTTGGTGGGTTTTAATGATGATGCTTAATTGGGATTGAGAATGCTGTCAACCATTCTCAATATTTAACAACCACCATGATAATTAAATTTATTCCTTTGAAGTAGGGAAAATTGGCTTTACGCAAAAACCTTATAACCATAGAGCTTTTCCACCAGCCAAATATGCATGTAGTGATAGTCTTTATTCATCATTCTCTATGGTGTGAATTTGCCAGTACATTCAATGTACTGACCCTCTGCAATGTCTCATGTTGCAGGGTTATCTTACGACGAGTAAGTGATAAGTTAGGGTTACGATTTCTACACTCAATTTTGCCGTTGGTGTTGATGGGAATCCACAACCTTGTTACTTCCGCTATTTTGGATTGAGGTAATAGCATTTACGTTACTTTTACATGTGATTTACCTCTGTTATAAATCCTCGAGTACTGTGTGTGTCAGCATACCGATCCAGGGATGACACTTAAGCATAGAGACTTGACCCATTCGGGTCGGGTCGCTACAAGATGGTATCAGAGCACATGTTGACTGTAGGGCGTGACCCTAGAAGCTGGCAAGCCCATAGGAAAGATTTTCCCTACAACTTTCCTTTTCAAAAAAGACCTTTTTACCTCTCTTCTCTTCTGAGTTTATTCAAATATTCCCTTTTAGTGAGACCATGCCCCTTTCCCCTTTTGACCACTCGAAGATTCCACTGATGAAACCACTCCAAGAAGTACAAGATATCGGACAACTAAGACCACTTCGGAATGAAGAGTATTTTCCGTGCATCTGAATAATGCAAACTACAACGGTTGAAGGCCGAAGACAAGTAGAATTTGAAGGCTCTGAAGAATCCCCAGATTTGTATGACCTAGGAATGCTACCCTTATGGAACTTGGCAGACTATGGAAGTTGTCAATGCCCGAGACCAAGGTGTGTTGGAGAAAGACCGGAGCATGTAGAGTTAAGAACTCAAGGATTTGTCAAGGAAAACCCTAAGGCAGGAGATATCAACTACAGAATGATAGCTCGAGGAATGACAAGAGCAGAAACACGGTTATCCGTGATGTCATCACCCACTGATGCTCACCGTGCTGAGTTAAGGATGCTTTCTTCAGAATGGATTTGATGGAAGAAGGCTGATGGAGCATCTATCAGCCAAGGATGCAGTTTTAAACTTAGCTGGTGTATCACCAAGATCTGGAGTAGTACATCAAGAAGTTTAAGGTGGAGCTCCATGAAGCCGTATTAGACAAGGAAGCATTTCATGAAGAACTTAGGAACCAAAAGCTGAAAGTAGCCAAGCTAGAGGAGCTACAACCTCGAGATACCGGAGATTTGTCAGGAACTGAAGGACAGTAGGACCATGGTTCATGCGAAGGATGTTGAAACCAGAAGTTTGGAACGCAACTCCAGAATATTAAAGGACGTCACGAGAGACTTCGCGTCATAAGAGTTGATCTGGCAAAAGAACTTGAGAAGGATAAGCATCATCGGAAGAAGCCATTGGAGGCATGAACAAGGCTTGAAGAGTTTGGAGGCGTTGAAGATTTATTGACCTTCAGAAGACCAAACCCCTGTTTTGTACCTACGTTAGATGCGACGTTTGTGAGCTGTCATTTGTTTGATGTTTTTTTCCGACAGCCACAATAAAATCTGTCTTTTCAAAACTTTTGTTTGTATTGTGTGTATCCCTCCCTGTCTCTTTTATCTCACCCCAAAACCCATGGACCCAATAGAGGATGAATGGAGATGAGCTTGTATTTTCGGGACCAATGCGTCAATTGGAGACCGACCGATGGATTCAGAACATGGAGGATCATATGGAGAACAACCCTATAGTCGGAAAGGATATGGCCCAGCATGCTCTTCAGTGCTTTGAAAGAGGTGCTGCTACTTGGTGGAGGATGTACCAAACCATCAATGGATGGCAAGGAGTAACCACTTGGAAAGAATTTAAGTTGACTTTGCTAAAGTCTCAGTTTTTGTCCCAGAAATTGAAGCCTTATGGAAAGGATATGAAAAAAACTTGTGCATGCAAGCTTTGTGGAGAAATAGGACACAACCATAAAGAACACAAGGATGAATGCCCTAATTGTGAAGGAAGTCACCCAGCTGAAGAATGCCCAACTAGGAAGATCGGTTGTTTCTTGTGTGAAGGGACTACCCACTACCCTGCTCAGTGTCACATTTACCCCATGGTACAAAGAACCATCCAACAGAAGAAGGAAGTAAAGAAAGGAGCCCTTATGGAAATTTTAGAAGAACCTGTGATGAAGGAAGATGTGGAGGACACACCCAAAGAAGAGCCAATTAAACCCTGCACCAAGTCATGCTATTCATGTGGAGAAGAAGGACACATCTCCTAGAATTGTTTGAATGGGGATTTAGTAGAATTCCCGACAGAGGAAGTAGAGTATGACCCACTGGAAATAGAAGCTCTGATGGGAATGGAAAAGTCCAGAAAGAGAAGTAGATTGGAATAACTGGAAGGACCTGAGTCATATCACCTGTTATAGGTGCAAGGAGTCAGGGCACTACCTCAACAGTTGCCCAAAAAGGAAGCCAAGGACCCAAGTAGGCTACGTAATCACAAGGAAACCTCGAAACCTGTCAGTAGTAATATGTTTTAGTTGTAATGGAGCAGGGCACTTTGCCAGAGAATGCCCCAATGAGAAGGAAACTTGTGCTAGATAGATGAGTTTGCAACAAAAGAAATGGAGTAGTAGAAGTGAGAACATTTTTTTCTTCTATATTGAGGTGTTGAGTTGAGACATGTAATGGAGAAGCGAGAGATTGTAATCATTTGAGAATGAATAAAGTAGCATCGTTGGTACTGATATGGATTTTATGAGTTGTTACTCTATGAAGAAGGATTTTGACCATTTTGAGGATATGAGAAATACGGTCTATGGAATATTGGAGCATTTTAAGGGTGGTAGAACCCTGTAAGAACCGTTGACCCCTGGAAAGGATAAGGATACTCCACTGAGTGGATTCCGGACAAAATGAATATCAGTTTTGTCTCGATATGTTTCATACCCCAAGAGTGTGTGGGATGAAGTTGGAGACGTCAGTTGTTTGGACCAAATGTGATCAAGGAGTCAAAAGAGAATGTTAAGTTGATTCGAGATAGACTGAAGGTAGCTCAGTCCAGGCAGAAGAGTTATGTAGACTCAAAAACGCAAGGAGGTAGTCTATGACATTGGAGACAGAGCATGTCTCGCGTGATCCCTCTGCGAGGAGTTAAACGAATTTGAGTTAAGGTAAAGTTAGCCCCGAGATTTGTAGGACCATACCGAGTTTTGGAGCGTATGAGAGAAGTGGCCTACAAGTTGGAGTTACCCGAAGGACTGTCAGGAGTTCAGGATGTGTTTCACGGTTCCCAGTTGAAGAAGTGCCATGCAGAGATGGCCAATATTCCCGTGTAAGGATGCTTGACCGCGGAAAGGATAATGATGTTCCACGAAGTGGAATATGGACTTCATAAGTATAAGATTTTATCTCGGTATGAGGGATATCCCACGAGGATGAAGAGATAAATTACTATTGGATATAAAGGAGGTATGATGTCGGAAATATCGATCAATGGAAACTCCATGATGTGTCTGAGTAATCATGTCCTAGTTTGGTGCCAATAGAAGGAAAGAAGACAATACAATTGGATGGATTCTAAGAATACTAGGAAGTTGGAAGTTGGAATAATGATCAGTTGCCCAATGATAAGTTCAAGGACTACAAGTGATGAGGTGTGCCATAACCCACAGGCCCCAGGACCTGCCGAGAAGCAAGCACATTCTCGCTGAAGGAAAAAACCCTGGAAGAAGTTATGATTTTATCGATAAACGATTTTATAGGAGTAACGCAAAACCTGAGAGTTGTGAAGGAACGATAGAAGTTTGTCTGGCTTGCAGAATCTATGGATATATCCGAACTTGGTTCGTCGACAAGAGAAATTCTGTAATGCTTGTGAGGATGACCGAGTGTTAGTATGCGAGATTCGCTAAACTGTATACATGGTAATGATTTGGGTGCGGGATGGATTGATCACCATACCGACTTACTCTTATTATTCGCCTTGCTATATGGGATGGTAAATCTGAGTGACTTACCTATAGTGGAGAGACGACGATCAAAACCTTGTTTGAACCTTAGAATGGTATAGGTATTTTTCCCTTGTACAAGGCAGCTTTGCCAACCGTAGGTTATACGGTGAGGATCAACCAGACCCATTTCCTGCAGAAGGAACCATAAATTTTTGACCACTATGAGATATTGATAGTTGTTTAGTTTTGGTGCTAGACCCATCAGCTAAGAAGACCAGTCACAGAATAACCTTACCAAGAGGAAAGGAAAAAAGAATTGTGGTAAGGTTATGCCACTACCGGAAGAGCCCGGATAAGGAATTATCCTGAAGATCTAAGAAGACCGACACTGTCAAGAATAAGGATGGAGTATATGAGTATTGATGGGACCGTAACAATGTTACTAAGGGTGGTAGCACCCCAGACCCCGGAGACGATTGATGGATTTTGAGGAGACCCCCCAAACCCTAACCTTTTTCTTTCTAGCCTCTCCGAATCTCGAGGACGAGATTCATTTAAGGGTGGTAGGTTTGTAACATCCCAAAATTTTAAATTTTGGAATGTTATAATAAATATATAGATTTGATTGATTGTTTGATTGATTGACTAAAAGTGAGTGAATTCGAAAATTTTGAAAGTTAAATGAGAGGGAATAAAAGGACTTTCCCAAACTTTCATATTTGCTTTCTGATCTCCGTGAATTCAAATTCTTTTCAACCCAAAATCCTAGAGAGAAGATGACATGACTTCTTCCATTTAAATTAAATGAAAAGGGTTGTTGAAAATATTTGAATTTCATTTGAAAATATTTCCAATTCTGAAACTTTATGCAACTCAATGATTTTCATGAAAGAAGATAAAATGACTTCTTCAAATTATATGAAATATGAGTTGGGAGTTTCAAAGAATTTAATTTCAAGTCCTTTTGGAATTAATTTTCAATTTGGATTTATTTGAGTTTTATTCAAATTATATTTCTCCAAAAATAAAATATATGGAAATTAGGGTAACATGATTCCCTACAACAGAAAATTGGAGAAAAATTAATTTGAAATCATTTTGGTAGTTGGATTTTAATAGACCAGTAGCACTCTTTGATTTATCGGAATTTGTGTGGATTTTATTTGAAGTTATAAAAATGTTCATGTCATAGAAAAACTTTTTCTGAAAATTTTGATATATTATATGCCTATATAATATTTTAATTATTTTGCTTTTATTATTTTATTTGTCTGGAAAATAATGTTTAAAAAAAGAACTTCCCTCACCGACTGGGCCGGCCCAGCTCCCAGGCCAGGCCACGACCCAGCCCACGCCGCCGCCATCCTCGAGCTCCCGAGCGGGAGACCGGCCGCCGCACGCCTCCCGAGCGCCGGCCTCGACGACCGTGACCGCCCGGCCTCTCCTTGGCCCCTTCCCCAAGGCCGCCGCCCCTTCTTATAAATCCGCCGCCGCCCTCTCTCTCCTGCAACCGCCGCCTGCCCTCCCGCATCCCGAGCCGCCGCCGCCACAGATCGCCGCCGCGCCGCTAGCTGCTACCTCCGCACCGCTGCTCTGCCGCGTCGCCAACCGCCGCCCAGGCCGCATCGCCGTGCCCCGCGCCGCCTCAGCCGTGCGCCTCGCCATCTCCCCGACGACTGGAGCCGCCCGCCGAAGCCCCGTGCCGCCTCGCCGGAGCTCGCCGATCCGATCTGCCGCTGCCGCCGACCGCTGCCGGTTTTCGGCGAAAAACCGATCGAACCGGTATAACCGCCGCCCGGTTTTCTCGGTTTTCCTTTTTGTTCGGTTTTTTTAAGAAAAAAAACCTAGGTTTGTTTTTTTTTGGTTTATTACTTAAGGAACGTTTTCTGTTTAGTTAGTTTAGTGAACGTTTTCTTTCTGTAGATCTGTTTAGCGAACGTTCGTTCGATAGGATTTTTCTTTTTCTTTTTAATTTCGGCCAGGGACCTATCTGTGATGACTTTATTTATAGTTTAGTCCCTGAACTTCAAACGATCATAACTTTTTACTCGTTTATCCAAATCCAACGAAACCAACGCCCATGTCTTCGTTGTGATCTCCTCTATCCTTTAATCCAACTCAAACATGTTTTTGAAAAGTTTAAAATTTGAATTAGATCAGATTTGAATTCAAACTTCGTTTGATCATAACTTGAGTTTCGTAGCTCCGTTTGAGTTGATTCTTTTTGCAAATCGAAGCTCTTGACCTAAACATTCTGATAAGGCCAAATTCACATAATTTTGGTACTGTTAGAAATTGTTTTATGTTGCAAGAGTTATTTGCTTGGTTTTGATGTTTCCGAATCGTCTTCTTCATTCTTTCTGATCTTTTGAGTGATTGCTTATGTATGATTACTATTGCTTGCTTACGATAGATTGACCGGAGTGTGACGAGTAGAACTATCAAGAGTTTTGAGTGCGAATCATCTTCATCAACATTGCAGGCAAGTTCACACTTTGATCATACCTTTTTCTACAACCCAGTTTTATTGCATTAGACCAATCCTCACACATTGCATGATTAGGATCTAATTAAATTGTGGGATGGGAAGTAGATGAGATAGTACCTATTACCTGTTTATTATCAAACCCTTGGGAGTTACTATTACATTATGCTTATATTGCCGTGCTATGCTCATAGACTTGGATTGGGTTTTGAGATTATTTCATGACAGATGAGAGATCGTTAATTAATGGTTTACTTAAGGTGGCAACTTAAACACACATCTGGGTGGATTAAGGCACCTGGGTATTCCAGGACTTGCCTGTCTAGGCACCTGGGTATTCCAGGACTTGCCTGTTTTTCTTTTGGACCGCCACCCAGGCTCAAAGGGGTCTTGAGATTATTCATACTAGAAACTTCCGTGTGCAGCCACAAGCCATTATGGGCTCTGGCATAGTTGATTAAGTCGTGCAAACTCTTACAGGGTAGACTAGCAGATGTAGGGGGAAGTAGGTGTACCGGTCTATCCAACGTAAGGTGCTAGCGCTTCTGAAAGGCTATGTCTCGGTCATCCGTTTCTCAAACACCATGTAGTGCGAGAAAACCAATGGAGGAGATCGAGTCTTGTGGGGAAAAGTGCGCAAACCTCTGCAGAGTGTACAAACTAATCATGATTAGCCGTGTCCCCGGTTATGGACATCTTGAGTATCTAGTTCTTGGATTATCCTGTTGATCTCATCACGTTACTTTAAATTAATTTTGTTGGGTTTTAATGATGATGCTTAATTGGGATTGAGAATGTTGTCAACCATTCTCAATGTTTAACAACCACCATGATAGTAATTAAATTTATTCCTTTGAAGTAGGGAAAAATTGGCTTTATGCAAAAACCTTATAACCATAGAGCTTTTCCACCAGCCAAATATGCATGTAGTGATAGTCTTTATTCATCATTCTCTATGGTGTGAATTTGCTAGTACATTCAATGTACTGACCCTCTGTGGCTGCAACGTCTCATGTTGCAGGATTATCTTACGACGAGTAAGTGATAAGTTAAGGTTATGATTTCTACACTCAATTTTGCCGTTGGTGTTGATGGGAATCCACAACCTTGTTACTTCTGCTATTTTGGATTGAGGTAATAGCATTTATGTTACTTTTACATGTGATTTACCTCTGTTATAAATCCTCGAGTACTGTGTGTGTCAGCATACCGATCCAGGGATGACACTTAAGCATAGAGACTTGACCCATTCGGGTCGGATCGCTACATGAACTTAATACTCTAGATGCATGCTGGATAGCGGTCGATGTGTGGAGTAATAGTAGTAGATGCAGGCAGGAGTCGGTCTACTTGTCTTGGACGTGATGCCTATATACATGATCATACCTAGATATTCTCATAACTATGCTCAATTATGTCAATTGCTCAACAGTAATTTGTTCACCCACCATAAAATACCTATGCTCTTGAGAGAAGCCACTAGTGAAACCTATGGCCCCCGGGTCTATCTTCATCATATTAATCTTCCAACACTTAGTTATTTTCCTTTGCTTTTATTTTACTTTGCATATTTATCATAAAAATACAAAAAATATTATCTTATCATATCTATCAGATCTCACTCTCGTAAGTGACCATGTAGGGATTGACAACCCCTTATCACGTTGGTTGCGAGGATTTATTTGTTTTGTGCAGGTGCGAGGGACTCGCGTGTAGCCTCCTACTGGATTGATACCTTGGTTCTCAAAAATTGAGGGAAATACTTACGCTACTTTGCTGCATCACCCTTTCCTCTTCAACGGAAAACCAACGCAGTGCTCAAGAGGTAGCAGTGATCCCGTGTTTGAGCTTGAACCATTGCCTGATACTCTTAAATATGCTTATCTTGAAGAAAAGAAGATATATCCTGTTATTATTAGTGCTAACCTTTCAGAGAAGGAGGAAGAACGATTATTGAAAACTCTGAAGAAGCACTGTGCTGCTATTGGATATACTCTTGATGATCTTAAGGGCATTAGTCCCACTCTATGTCAACACAAAATAAATTTGGAAAAATATGCCAAACCAGTTATTGATCACCAACGACGACTAAATCCTAAGATGAAAGAAGTGGTAAGAATAGAAATAATAAAGCTCCTTGAGGCGGGTATAATTTATCCCGTTGCTGATAGTCAGTGGGTAAGTCCTGTCCATTGTGTCCCTAAGAAGGGAGGTATTACTGTTGTTCCTAATGATAAAGATGAATTGATTCCGCAAAGAATTATTACAGGTTATATGATGGTAATTGATTTCCGCAAATTAAATAAGGCTACTAAAAATATCATTACCCCTTACCTTTTATTGATCAAATGCTAGAAAGATTATCCAAACATACACATTTTTGCTTTCTAGATGGTTATTCCGGTTTCTCTCAAATACCTATATCAGCTGAAGATCAATCTAAGACCACTTTTACTTGCCCTTTCGGTACTTTTGCTTATAGACGTATGCCTTTTGGTTTATGTAATGCACCTGCTACCTTTCAAAGATGCATGATGGCTATATTTTCTAATTTTTGTGAAAGGATATGTGAGGTATTCATGGATGATTTCTTCGTTTATGGATCCTCTTTTGATGATTGCTTAAGCAACCTTGATCGAGTTTTGCAGAGATGTCAAGAAACTAACCTTGTCTTGAATTGGGAGAAATGCCACTTTATGGTTAATGAAGGTATTGTCTTGGGGCACAAAATTTCTGAAAGAGGCATTGAAGTTGATAAAGCTAAAGTTGATGCTATTGAAAAAATGCCGTGTCCCAAGGACATCAATGGTATAAGAAGTTTCCTTGGTCATGCCGGTTTTTATAGGAGGTTCATTAAGGACTTCTCAAAAAAATCTCGGCCTCTGACTAATTTATTACAAAAAGATATACCGTTCGTCTTTGATAATGATTGTGTAGAAGCATTTGAAATACTTAAGAAAGCATTAATCTCTGCACCTATTGTTCAGCCACCTGATTGGAATTTACCTTTTGAAATTATGTGTGATGCTAGTGATTATGTTGTAGGTGATGTTCTAGGGAAAGAGTTGATAAGAAATTAAATGTTATTCAATATGCTAGTAAAACTCTAGACAATGCTCAGAGAAATTATGCCACTACTGAAAAAGAATTTTTAGCAGTTGTATTTGCTTGTGATAAGTTCAGACCTTATATTGTTGATTCTAAAGTAACTATTCACATGGATCATGCTGCTATTAAATATCTTATGGAAAAGAAAGATGCTAACCTAGACTTATTAGATGGGTTCTCTTGCTACAAGAATTTGATTTGCATATTATTGATAGAAAGGGAGCTGAGAACCCCATTGCAGACAACTTGTCTAGGTTAGAAAATGTTCTTGATGACCCACTACCTATTGATGATAGCCTTCTTGATGGAAAATTAAATGTCATAAATGCTTCTCATACTGCTCCATGGTATGCCGATTATGCTAATTACATTGTTGCTAAATTTATACCACCTAGTTTCACATACCAGCAAAAGAAAAAGGTTTTCTATGATTTAAGAAATTACTTCTGGGATGAACCACATCTTTATAAAGAAGGAGTAGATGGTGTTATTAGACGTTGTGTACCTGAGCATGAACAGGAACAGATCCTACGCAACTGTCACTCGGAAGCTTATGGAGGACACCTCGCTGGAGATAGAACTACACATAAGGTATTGCAATCCGGTTTTTATTGGCCTACTCTCTTCAAGGATGCCCGTAAGTTTGTCTTATCTTGTGATGAATGTCAAAGAATTGGTAATATTAGTAGACACCAAGAAATGCCTATGAATTATTCACTTGTTATAGAACCATTTGATGTTTGGGGCTTTGATTATATGGGACCTTTTCCTGCCTCTAATGGATATACACGTATTTTAGTTGTTGTTGATTACGTTACTAAGTGGGTAGAAGCTATTCCAACTAGTAATGTTGATCATAACACCTCTATTAAGATGCTTAAAGAAGTTATTTTTCCGAGGTTTGGAGTCCCTAGATATTTAATGACTGATGGTGGTTCACATTTTATTCATGGTGCTTTCCGTAAAATGCTTGCTAAGTATGATGTTAATCATAGAATTGCATCTCCTTATCACCCACGGTCTAGTGGTCAAGTAGAACTAAGTAATAGAGAACTCAAATTAATTTTGCAAAAGACTGTTAATAGATCTAGAAAGAATTGGTCCAAGAAACTTGATGATGCATTATGGGCCTATAGAACTGCATATACAAATCCTATGGGTATGTCTCCATATAAAATGGTTTATGGAAAAGCATGTCACTTACCTCTCGAACTAGAACATAAGGCTTATTGGGCTATTAAAGAGCTCAATTATTATTTCAAACTTGCCGGTGAGAAAAGGTTATTTGACATTAGCTCACTTGATGAATGGAGAACCCAAGCCTATGAGAATGCCAAATTGTTTAAAGAAAAAGTTAAAATATGGCATGACAAAAGAATACAAAAGCGTGAGTTTAATGTAGGTGATTATGTATTGCTATACAACTCTCGTTTAAGATTTTTTGCAGGAAAGCTTCTCTCTAAATGGGAAGGTCCTTACGTTATCGAGGAGGTCTATCATTCCGGTGCCATAAAAATCAACAACTTCGAAGGCACAAATCCGAAGGTGGTGAACGGTCAAAGAATCAAACATTATATCTCACGTAATCCTATAAATGTTGAAACCAATGTTATTGAAACCGTAACCCTGGAGGAATACATAAGGGACACTTTCCGGGACGTTCCAGACTCTGAAAAGGAATGGGTATGTGGTACGGTAAGTAAACCAACTCCAAAACAGTTCTAATGGCAATTTTTCTCCGTTTGGGAATATTTAGAAAAATAAGAAGCAGTCCGGGAAGGACACGAGGGCTCCACGAGGGTGGATGGCGCACCCTACCCCCTGGGTGCCCCCTACCTCGTGGGCACCTCGTGTGCTCTCCAGACTCCGTTTTCTTACATGTTACGTATTTTGGTCAGTTAAAATTCATTATATAATCTCCCGAAGGTTTTGACTCATGTATCACGCAAAAATCTCCTGTTCTTGTTTCGAGCTGTTTTCTGTCAGGGTTGTCAAGTCCAGGCATTATGTCGTCTCCCTCCTCAAACAATGGTGACAACGATGCTTGGCTAATGAAGATAGAGCTGAAGAGGGAAGAACCTATGGAGATCAACAAGGATGAAGGGATCAAGAAGACCACGGAGGACCAAGTTCCGGCAGCAGAAGACATCCTTCAACTTGATCACAATCTTCTTACCCCAACTGAGATCGGGGCTTTCAAGATGATTGAGTTATCCCGTATACAAAACAAGTATCTCACACGTGAAAATATTTTGTTGAAGGAGCATATCATCGCACTCAAGGGCATTATCCGCAAGTTGGAGGACCTCCTACACTCGATGTGCGATTATCCATCATCAACAACTCCACCTTATTCACCAACAAAGAAGAACTGAGTATCAGGTATGGGCACTCCCCTTGGCAACTGCCAAGCTTGGGGGAGTGCCTCGGTATCGTATCACCATCAATTCTATTTTTACCATTTTTCTTAGTTCGATCCTTTTGGTAATATCTTGATCTAGTAGCATAAAGTTTTAGTATGATCTAGTTGTGAGTTTTGCTTTATGATCTTTCTATGTAATCGAGTCCGTGAGCTATATAAAATAAAGATTAGTGTTGAGTCAAGGGCTTGATTATTTTGCCATGATCTTGAGTGAATAAAAGAAAACAGAAAAAATAAAAATAAACAAAGAGATCATATGGATCTTATGGAGAGTAATGAGCTCACATAGAAAGAGTATGATGAATAAAAGTTGTTGAGAGTTGACAAACATAGTTTTGGTCATCGTTGCAATTAATAGGAAGTAATAAATAAAGAGAGGTCTTCACATATAAATACACTATCTTGGACATCTTTTATGATTGTGAGCACTCATTAAAATATGACATGCTAAAGAGTTGACGTTGGACAAGGAAGACAACGTAATGGGTTATGTTTTCTTACATCTGAGATAAATTATATTGTCATGGATCATCCAACATGATTGAGCTTGCCTTTCCCCCTCATGCTAGCCAAATTCTTCGCACCAAGTAGAGATACTACTTGTGCTTCCAAATACCCTTAAACTAGTTTTGCCATGAGAGTCCACCATACCTACCTATGGATTGAGTAAGATCCCTCAAGTAAGTTGTCATCGGTGCAAGCAATAAAAATTGCCCTCTAAATATGTATGACTTATTAGTGTGGGAGAAAATAAGCTTTATACGATCGTGTGATACAGAAGAAATAAAAGCGACGGACTGCGTAATAAAGGTCCATATCACAAGTGGCAATATAAAGTGGCGTTCTTTCGCATTAAGATTTTGTGCATCCAACCATAAAAGCGCATGACAACCTCTGCTTCCCTCTACGAAGGGCCCATATTTTACTTTTATCTCCTACCTTACATAAGAGTCATGGTGATCTTCACCCTTCCTTTTTACATTTTATCTTTTGGCAAGCACAACATGTTGGAAAGATCCTGGTATATATGGCTAATTGGATGTGAGTTTTCATGCACTATTATTTTTGACATTACCCTTGAGGTAAAACGTTGGGAGGCAAAACTATAAGCCTCTATCTTTCTCTGTGTCCGATTAAAACTCCATGCCCATAAGTATTGTGTGAGTGTTAGCAATTGTGGAAGACTATATGATAGTTGAGTATGTGGACTTGCTAAAAAGCTCTTATATTAACTCTTTCCTATGTTATGATAAATTGCAATTGCTCCAATGACTGAGATTATAGTTTGTTAGTTTTCAATGAAGTTTATGATTCATACTTGAAATTGTGATTGAATTGTTACTCTTGCATAAGAGATCATATGACAAGAATTATATAACTTGATGTAATAAGAATGATCATAATGCCCTCATGTCCGTATTTTATTTTATCGACACCTCTATCTCTAAACATGTGGACATATTTTTCGATTTCGACTTTCGCTTGAGGACAAGCGAGGTATAAGCTTGAGGGAGTTGATATGTTCATTTTTCATCATGCTTTTATATCGATATTTATTGCATTATGGGTTGTTATTACACATTATGTCACAATACTTATGTCTATTCTCTCTTATTTTACAAGGTTTACATAAAGAGGGAGAATGCCGACAGCTGGGATTCTGGGCTGGAAAAGGAGCAAATATTAGAGACATATTCTGCACAGCTCCAAAAGTCCTGAAACTTCACGGAAGTCATTTTCAGAATATATAAAAAATACTGTGTGCAAGAAGTTCCGGAGGGGGCCACACCCTGTCTCGAAAGCTTGCTTATGATTTTTTACTCAAAGAAAGACTCCATATAGCAGAAGATGGGCATCGAAGGGCCACCAGGGGGCCCACGAGGCGAAACCTTGGCAAAACCAATCTAGGGCTCTGGCGGAGCTATTCTGCCGGGGAAACTTCCCTCCGGGATGGGGAAATCATCACCATCGTCATCACCAACGATCCTCTCATCGGGAGGGGGTCAATCTCCATCAACATCTTCACCAGAACCATCTCCTCTCAAACCCTAGTTCATCTCTTGTATCCAATTCTTGTCTCTAAGTCTGGGATTGGTACCTGTGGGTTGCTAGTAGTGTTAATTACTCCTTGTAGTTGATGCTAGTTGGTTTATTTGGTGGAAGATCATATGTTTAGATCCTATATGCATATTAATACTCATCTGATTATGAACATGAATATGCTTTGTGAGTAGTTACATTTGTTCCTGAGGACATGGGAGAAGTCTTGCTATTAGTAGTCATGTGAATTTGGTATTCGTTCGACATTTTGATGAGATGTATGTTGTCTCTCCTCTAGTGGTGTTATGTGAACGTCAACTACATGACACTTCACCATTATTTGGGCCTAGAGGAAGGCATTGGGAAGTAATAAGTAGATGATGGGTTGCTAGAGTGACAGAAGCTTAAACCCTAGTTTATGCGTTGCTTCGTAAGGGGATGATTTGGATCCATATGTTTCATGCTATGGTTAGGTTTACCTTAATACTTTTGTTGTATTTGCGGATGCTTGCAATAGAGGTTAATCATAAGTGGGATGCTTGTCCAAGTAAGGACAACACCCAAGCACCGGTCCACCCACATATCAGATTATCAAAGTACCGAACGTGAATCATATGAACGTGATGAAAACTAGCTTGACGATATTCCCATGTGTCCTCGGGAGCGCTTTTCTCTATATAAAAATTTGTCCAAGCTTGTCCTTTGCTACAAAAAGGATTGGGACACCTTGCTGCACTTTATTTACTTTTGTTACTCGTTGCTCGTTACAAATTATCTTATCACAAACTATCTGTTACCTATAATTTCAGTGCTTGCAGAGAATACCTTGCTGAAAACCGCTTATCATTTCCTTCTGCTCCTCGTTGGGTTCGACACTCTTACTTATCGAAAGGACTACGATAGATCCCCTATACTTGTGGGTCATCAAGGCACACATCAGGTCTAGTACACAGCATTGCATACATGATAGAGCCTATGGTTGAAGCATAGGGAACATCTTTCATTTTCTCTCTATCTTCTGCAGTGGTCGGGCATTGAGTCTTACTCAACTTCACACCTTGTAACACAGGCAAGAACCCTTTCTTTGCCTGATCCATTTTGAACTTCTTCAAAACTTTGTCAAGGTATGTGCTTTGTGAAAGTCCAATTAAGCGTCTTGATCTATCTCTATAGATCTTGGTGCCCAATATGTAAGCAGGTTCACCGAGGTCTTTCATTGAAAAACTCTTATTCAAATATCCTTTTATGCTATCCAGAAATTCTATATCATTTCCAATCAACAATATGTCATCCACATGTAATATTAGAAATGCTACGAAGCTCCCACTTACTTTCTTGTAAATACAGGCTTCTCCAAAAGTCTGTATAAAACCATATGCTTTGATCACACTATCAAAACGTTCATTCCAACTCCGAGAGGCTTGCACCAGTCCATAAATGGATCGCTGGAGCTTGCACACTTTTTTGGCACCCTTTGGATCAATAAAACCTTCAGGTTGCATCATATACAACTCTTCTTCTAGAAATCCATTCAGTAATGCATTTTTTACATCCATTTGCCAAATTTCATAATCATAAAATGCAGCAATAGCTAACATGATTCGGACGGACTTAAGCATCGCTACAGGTGAGAAGGTCTCATCGTAGTCAACTCCTTGAACTTGTCGAAACCTTTCGCAACAAGCCGAGCTTTATAGACAGTAACATTACCATCAGCGTCAGTCTTCTTCTTGAAGATCCATTTATTCTCGATGGCTTGCCGATCATCGGGCAAGTCAACTAAAGTCCACACTTTGTTCTCATACATGGATCCCATCTCAGATTTCATGGTTTCTAGCCATTTTGCGGAATCTGGGCTCATCATCGCTTCCTCATAGTTCATAGGTTCGTCATGGTCTAGTAACATGACCTCCAGAACAGGATTACCGTACCACTCTGGTGCAGATCTTACTCTGGTTGTCCTACGAGGTTCGGTAGTAATTTGATCTAAAGTTTCATGATCATCATCATTAGCTTCCTCACTAATTGGTGTAGGTGTCACAGGAACCGGTTTTTGTGATGAACTACTTTCCAATAAGGGAGCAGGTACAGTTACCTCATCAAGTTCTACTTTTCTCCCACTCACTTCTTTCGAGAGAAACTCCTTCTCTAGAAAGGATCCATTCTTAGCAAAAAAAAAGTCTTACCTTCGGATCTGTGATAGAAGGTGTACCCAAATGTTTCTTTTGGGTATCCTATGAAGACACATTTCTCCGTTTTGGGTTTGAGCTTATTGGGTTGAAGCTTTTTCACATAAGCGTCGCAGCCCCAAACTTTAAGAAATAACAACTTTGGTTTCTTGCCAAACCACAGTTCATAAGGAGTCGTCTCAACGGATTTAGATGGTGCCCTATTTAACGTGAATGCAGTCGTCTCTAAAGCATAACCCCAAAATGATGGCGGTAAATCAGTAAGAGACATCAAGATCGCACCATATCTAGTAAAGTACGATTACGACGTTCGGACACACCATTACGTTGTGGTGTTCCGAGTGGCGTGAGTTGCGAAACTATTCCGCATTGTTTCAAATGAAAACTAAACTCGTAACTCAAATATTATCCACGATCAGATCGTAGAAACTTTATTTTCTTGTTACGATGATTTTCCACTTCACTCTGAAATTCTTTGAACTTTTCAAATGTTTCAGACTTATGTTTCATCAAGTAGATATACTCATATCTGCTCAAATCATCTGTGAAGGTGAGAAAATAACGATACCCGCCACGAGGCTCAACATTCATCGGACCACATACATCAGTATGTATGATTTCCAACAAATCTGTTGCTCGCTCCATTCTTCCGGAGATTGGTGTTTTAGTCATCTTGCCCATGAGGCATGGTTCGCAAGTACCAAGTGATTCATAATCAAGTGATTCCAAAAGTCCATCAGAATGGAGTTTCTTCATGCGCTTTACACCAATATGACCCAAACGGCAGTGCCATAGATAAGTTGCACTATCATTATCAACTCTGCATCTTTTAGCTTCAATACTATGAATATGTGTATCTTCAGTATCGAGATTCAAAAAGAATAGACCACTCTTTAAGGGTGCATGACCATAAAAGATATTACTCATATAAATAGAACAACCATTATTCTCTGATTTAAATGAATAACCGTCTAGCATTAAACAAGATCCAGATATAATGTTCATGCTCAACGCTGGCACCAAATAACAATTATTTAGGTCTAAAACTAATCCCGAAGGTAGATGCAGAGGTAGCGTGCCGACCGCGATCGCATCGACTTTGGAACCATTTCCCATGCACATCGTCACCTCGTCCTTTGCTAATCTTCGCTTAATCCGTAGTCCCTGATTCGAGTTGCAAATATTAGCAACAGAACCAGTATCAAATACCCAAGCACTATTGCGAGAATTAGTAAGGTACACAACAATAACATGTATATCACATATACTTGTGTTCACCTTGCCATCCTTCTTATCCGCCAAATACTTAGGGTAGTTCTGCTTCCAATGACCAGTCTGTTTGCAGTAGAAGCACACAGTCTCAGGCTTAAGTCCAGACTTGGGTTTCTTCTCCTGAACAGCAACTTTTTTATCGTTCTTCTTGAAGTTCCCCTTCTTCTTCCCTTTGCCCTCTTTCTTGAAACTGGTGGTCTTGTTGACCATCAACACTTGATGCTCCTTCTTGATTTCTACCTCCGCAGCCTTTAGTATTGTGAAGAGCTCGGGAATCGTCTTATCCATCGCTTGCATGTTATAGTCATCGCGAAGCTCTTGTAGCTTGGTGGCAGTGATTGAAGAATTCTGTCAATAACACTATCATCCGAAAGATTAACTCCCAGTTGAATCAAGTGATTGTTATACCCAGACATTCTGAGTATATGCTCACTGACAGAACTATTCTCCTCCATCTTGCAGTTGTAGAACTTATTGGAGACTTCATATCTCTCAATTCGGGCATTTGCTTGAAATATTAACTTCAACTCCTGGAACATCTCATATGCTCCATGATGTTCAAAACGTCGTTGAAGTCCCGGTTCTAAGCCGTAAAGCATGGCACATTGAACTATCGAGTAGTCATCAGCTTTGCTCTGCCAGACGTTCATAACATCTGGTGTTGCTCCTGCAGCAGGTTTGGCACCTAGCGGTGCTTCCAAGATGTAATTCTTCTGTGCAGCAATGAGGATAATCCTCAAGTTACGGACCCATTCCGTGTAATTGCTACCATAATCTTTCAACTTTGCTTTCTCAAGGAACGCATTAAAATTAAATGGAACAACAGCACGGGTCATCTATCTACAATAACATAGACATGCAAAATACTATCAGGTACTAAGTTCATGATAAATTAAAGTTCAGTTAATCAAATTATTAAAGAACTCCCACTTAGATAGACATCCCTCTAATCATCTAAGTGATCACGTGATCCATATCAACTAAACCATGTCCGATCATCACGTGAGATGGAGTAGTTTTCAATGGTGAACATCATTGTGTTGATCATATCTTCTATATGATTCACGCTCGACCTTTCGGTCTCTAGTGTTCCGAGGCCATATCTGCATATGCTAGGCTCGTCAAGTTTAACCCGAGTATTCTGCACGTGCAAAACTGGCTTGCACCCGTTGTATGTGAACATAGAGCTTATCATACCCGATCATCATGTGGTGTCTCGGCAGGACGAACTTTCGCAACAGTGCATACTCAGGGAGAACACTTGTACCTTGAAATTTAGTGAGAGATCATCTTATAATGCTACCGTCGATCTAAGAAAAATAAGATGCATAAAAGATAAACATCACATGCAATCAATATAAGTGATATGATATGGCCATCATCATCTTGTGCTTGTGATATCCATCTCTGAAGCACCGTCATGATCACCATCGTCACTGGCGCGATACCTTGATCTCCATCGTAGCATCGTTGTCGTCTCGCCAAATATTTCTTCTACGACTATCGCTACCGCTTAGTGATAAAGTGAAGCCATTACAGGGCGATTGCATTGCATACAATAAAGCAACGACCATATGGCTCCTGCCAGTTGCTGATAACTCGGTTACAAAACATGATCATCTCATACAATAAAAATATAGCATCATGTCTTGACCATATCACATCACAACATGCCCTGCAAAAACAAGTTAGACGTCCTCTACTTTGTTGAATTTTACATGGCTGCTACGGGCTGAGCAAGAACCGTTCTTACCTACGCATCAAAACCACAATGATAGTTTGTCAAGTTAGTGATGTTTTAACCTTCTCAAGGACCGGGCATAGCCACACTCGATTCAACTAAAGTTGGAGAAACTGACACCCACCAGCCACCTGTGTGCAAAGCACGTCGGTAGAACCAGTCTCGCGTAAGCGTACGCGTAATGTCGGTCCGGGCCGCTTCATCCAATAGTACCGCTGAACCAAAGTGTGACATGCTGGTAAGCAGTATGACTTATATCGTCCACAACACACTTGTGTTCTACTCATGCAAATAACATCTACGCATAAACCAGGCCCGGATGCCACTGTTGGGGAACGTAGTAATTTCAAAAAAATCCTACGCACACACAGGATCATTGTGATGCATAGCAACGAGAGGGGAGAGTGTGCCCACGTACCCTCGTAGACCGAAAGCGGAAGCGTTAGCATAACACGGTTGATGTAATCGTACGTCTTCATGATCCGACAGATCCAAGTACCGAACGCACGGCACCTTCGAGTTCAGCACACGCTCAGCTCGATGACGTCCCACGAACTCCGATCCAGCAGAGCTTCACGGGAGAGTTTCGTCAGCACGACGGCGTGATGACGGTGATGATGATGCTACCGACGCAGGGCTTCTCCTAAGCACCGGTACGATATGATCAAGGTGGATTATGGTGGAGGGGGGCACCGCACACGGCTGGGAGAGATCAACAGATAAACTTGTGTTTCTAGAGGTACCCCCCTGCCCCCGTATAAAAAGGAGCAAGGGGGGAGGCCGGCCGGCCCCTGTAGGCGCGCCAGGAGGAGGAGTCCTCCTCCTAGTAGGAGTAGGACTCCCCTCTTTCCTACTCCTACTAGGAGGGGGAAAGGAAGGGGGAGAGGGAGAAGAAAAGGGGCCCCCCTCTCCTAGTCCAATTCGGACCAGAGTGGGAGGGGCGTGCGGCCTGCCCTAGGCCAGCCCCCTCTCTCTCTCTCTCTCCACTAAGGCCCATAAGGCCCACTATTTCTCCCGGGGGGTTCCGGTAATCCTCCGGCACTCCGGTTTTCTCCGAAATCATCTGGAACACTTACGGTGTTCGAATATATTCGTCCAATATATCGATCTTTACGTCTCGACCAATTCGGGACTCCTCGTCATGTCCATGATCATGTTTGGGACTCCGAATCACCTTCGGTACATCAAAACACAAAACTCATAATACCGATCGTCACAGAACTTTAAGCGTGCGGACCCTACAGGTTCGAGAACTATGTATACATGACCGAGACACGTCTCCAGTCAATAACCAATAGCGGAACCTGGATGCTCATATTGGCTCCCACATATTATACGAAGATCTTTATCGGTTAAACCGCATAACAACATACGTTGTTCCCTTTGTCATCGGTATGTTACTTGCCCGAGATTCGATCGTCGGTATCTCAATACCTAGTTCAATCTCGTTACCGGCAAGTCTCTTTACTCGTTCCGTAATACATCATCTCGCAACTAACTCATTAGTTACAGTGCTTGCAAGGCTTATAGTGATATGCATTACCGAGTGGGCCCAGAGATACCTCTCCGACAATCGGAGTGACAAATCCTAATCTTGATCTATGCCAACTCAACAAGTACCATCGGAGACACCTGTAGAGCACCTTCGTAATCACCCAGTTACGTTGTGACGTTTGGTAGCACACAGAGTGTTCCTCTGGTAATCGGGAGTTGCATAACCTCATAGTCATAGGAACACGTATGAGTCATGAAGAAAGCAATAGCAGTAAACTAAACGATCAAGTGCTAAGCTAACGGAATGGGTCAAGTCAATCACATCATTCTCCTAATAATGTGATCCCGTTAATCAAATGACAACTCATGTCTATGGTTAGGAAACTTAACCATCTTTGATTAATGAGCTAGTCAAGTAGAGGCATACTAGTGACACTCTGTTTGTCTATGTATTCACACATGTACTAAGTTTCCGGTTAATATAATTCTAGCATGAATAATAAACATTTATCATGATATGAGAAAATAAATAATAACTTTATTATTGTCTCTAGGGCATATTTCCTTCAGTTTCAGGAAAGACCACGGAAGACGATGGTGTCGAAAGTCTGCGGGCGAAGCAGCATGGAGTAGCCGTGGATCCGAGTTGTCGTCACGACGGGCATCGAGCAGCTGGCGGTGGCGCCCATTGACGAAACGTCCAAGCCTCTCAATCGAGTTGGAGGCGTCGTTGTGCATCCACGACGACAGCTTCACCGTCAGGTGCACTATGACTTCGAAGCAGCATCGAGACTTGTCTAGATCCAAGGAGCTTGCGGCCTTGGATGTCATGGCCGGATACCGAGCAGGAAAATCGGTTACCAGGCGGTAACTACAAATCCCAATGAATGCCCCATGAGAAATTACCTTACTGAGCAAAAATCTTTAAAAAATACTTTTAGTGGCTTTGGAAAACAACTGTCTCGATTCAAAATTCAGTAAAAAAATTGTCTGGTTACCGCCCTGTATTTTTGGGTTACAGCTTTAACCTCAAGTCATGGTGCATGGTACATGGTCAGATCAGGGGATGCGAGATGCTGCAGTGAAGAAAACACATACATATTTCTTCATGAATTCGTTGCCACTGTACGATCCGAACGAACTCTAGCATTAGCAGAACCCGATTATCATAGGTGTATGGCACTCCTGCAAATCCAAAGTCAACCTGCTCGCACAGTATAAGAGCATGCTGAAATGCTGCCATCAATGACAAGCGGCGAGGTGTAAGTGACGTATGCTTGAAATCACCTATTACAAGCCACAATCAATCTGACTCCGCCTTCAAACCTTGTAGAGTAGACCACATAAAATGACGATTTTCAACTATTGCTCGGATGGCTGGTGTGACAAGTGGCCAAGTCTTGTGAAGTTTCGTTTGGATAAGTCAATTTTCTAGCCATTAGATCAAGTCTTTAAAATCAAATGTGTGCCCTTCTTCTCCCTTTGGCTTTCTTCCTCCTTTCGACCGTTTCTTCTCCCACGAAATAGACTTACCCAAATTTCAAATTCAATTAACTTACATAAAACTATTGTGGAAAAAAATGACTGACCAAAATATAAGTTTGAGTCAGGGGCATGGTGTTGTTTTCAGCTAGGTGTTGCCATCTCGCACAGCGTTTGCACAGGAAGAGGAGGGGTGTTGTACTCCGCGGACAGTATCTTCTCGGCGACGATCCGGTTCGTGGCCTCGGTGTAGTGCACCCCGTCCCAGCTGGCGCGCCTGCGTCCCTTCACTTCTGAGCGTCTCTCCGAGAATGATGTGACATACCCGGTTTTCGTGGCCAAGGTGCCAAAAGGCAAGGGCTTTGTCGATAGCATCATCGGGCGTATGATCGTCCTGCGGTTTGATGACATCTTCGCTATGTTTAATCTTTATCCGCTGCACTACATCTTCATTCGACTATTATCGCTCAGTATGGAGATGCGGATCAATAGAGACAAGACCCCGGACATCGTGATAATCGACCCCTTCTACATGCATGCCAAGATCTTAAGCAGCGCTGGAGACCGGCAAGTCGCGAGTTCATACCTCGAAGGCGTCATTCTGGCGAACCCAGATAAGGATAACTTCCTCGTGCCTTACTTTTCTGAGTAAGTCATCCCCTCACCGCCCCGTAACATATGATTTCTTAGATTTTGATCGTTCTTTTTTTTCTAACATTCCGTGTTTTGTGCAGTGACGCACATTGCACACTCATCCTCTTCAGCCCGAAATATTCCATGGCCACATATTTCGACTCGGACCGTCAGTCAAAAAAGACTACACAAATATCAAGAAAGTTCTTGATGATGCTCTCTCCGGCTACGCCAAATCTGGAGGCACCTTCAGGAGGCCAATTTGTAGGTACGGCAAGCACATGTTCACCCACGTAATGACGTTCCCCTGCGTCAAGCAGCCGCCTGACAGTTAGAAGGATATCTACTACGCCCTCCATCACATGCAGGTGATCGTACGGGACCATAATCACCTTATGCTACCAAATAATCTCAAAGAATGGGCCGCACGCTTGTCGGCAATTCAGGACGAGGACATCAGACAAGAATTCTTCTGCATCCAGTCGGAGTTTGCGGAAATCATCTATCAAGATGTCCTTCGTACCTCGGGGTAGTTCTACCTCAAATATCAACCGTCCAACAGTGAAATAGAAATAACGCTACAAATGCAGACTGACAACGACCGCACATTCATGACCATCACGAAAGACGGCGGCTTCATCCACGCTCCGGTCCCTGAGTCGAGTCGAGTCGAAAGTATTGATGCTATGTAGTTCTGAAATATCGATTAGCTCATGTTGTAATTAAACTTTAATGAACTTGTATGTCTCTTTAGTTTGGACAGTCGTTCAACTTATATGTAATTGATGTTATTTATTAGTAGGACCATGAATCGTGCTATTAATGTGTTGCTTTTCTCTTTCGATCCTTTTGTTGCATACTTATATATTGCTTATATATTATCTTTGAATTGCTACTAACATTTTGTTTGTCTAGTGCATAGAGATGTTGTCGTATGCCGTGTACAAGGGTGTTCCCGGAGTCTACGACGACTGAGAGGAGTGTCGGAGACAGGTTCACCATTTCAGCGATAACAGTTACAAAGGGTACACCACTAGGGCGGGGGCGGAAGCTAGATACGCGCGCTATCTAGCGGGAGAGAGGAGGGAGCGGAGGAGGAATCGGATGAAGATCAGTTTCATCGCGATGATGCTCATCGTGACCGCAACCATCTTCTATGTGATGGTAGTTTAGATATCGACTTGTAATGTGAAGACAAACTCGCTATTCGCGGTCTCGAGACTTGTAATGCTCTAACTTTGTTCGGTATTTTGAATTCGGAGACTAATATGATGAATTGTATTCGGAGACTAATCTTCTATTGTATTTGATAAATCTATTGTTTATATGTTGTGTTGTATATATTCTGTGTTGTAATGTATTTTGTAGCCTGTGCAAATATCAAAAAAGCAAAAAATAATAATTCCTAATATTCATAGTAGTGGCGCACCATATTGCACTTTAGTGGCGCACAGAAATAAACACACCAGTGGCGCATTATCTAAAAGTGTGCCATTAGTTACCCAGAGCACAAGGTACACATGGCCCTTTGGAGTAACAGCAGTGGCGCACTTCTGGGCCTAGTAATGGCACACTTTAACTGCGCCATTAGTGTCTGGGATAGTAATGATGCACCAGGTGGTGCGCCACTGTTATGTAGATTAACCGTGGCGCACTAGGCGTGCGTCATTACTATTTATTAGTAGTGGCGTGATAATAGTGACGCACCTATAGTGTGTCATTAATAGCCAAAATAGGTGCACCACTGACAGCCTTTTTTCTAGTAATGTCATTGCAAGCGTGAGGCAGGGATGGACTAAGGGCCGTGAATGTGGAGGCGACAACCTTAGTAGTGCGAGTCATGGTGATCGTGGGTGGAGCTTGTGTGGCTCGGGTGTTGGCTGGTTCCCATGGTCGTGCGGGTGAAGTGGTGGCCATTTGTACGGCGGTCGGTGACGGTAGTGCGGTAGGTGTTTTGGGCGCTTTTTCTAGTACGTCTTGGAGGTGCACAGGGCTTGCCGGGGTGGAAACTCTTGAAGGTGTTTTTGCGGTTCTTCTGTGCCTTCGATGTTGTTCCTTCTTGAAGGCACTCATCTCTTGGCGGTGACTCGTTTATGGTTGAGGCCCCGACGACTTCAAACGATGCTCTTTTTTCCTAGTTTTAGTTTGCTTGAAGTGGCTTGTGGTTGTGTGGCTGTTCAAGCACCCTTGTATCTTGTCTTTAGTGTGCGTATTGTGTTTCCGAGTTGTATGATGATCGTTGCTTTATCTATAAGGCGCGAGCCTTTTTTTGGTAAAGGTGATGGCAAGTGTGCAACACACCTCCACGTTGTTCGCGTGGCTCGATTGGATCAAGTTTACCAGCGGTGGGTACATGCTTGTCGGGTCTCTCTCCGGCAGAGTCACTCCACATTTGTTCGCATGCAGCTTAAGCTTGTTAATTAAGGTAGCTGGTCAGAGATTAGGGTTCTCGAAGCAGCTCGCATGTCCACTCCACCGCCCTCGCCCTGAGGCTAACGACGCTCGTCATGTCATCCTCGCCGGCCGTGCCGTGCCGTGTCTCGTAGGGAGCAGCGCGGTGCTGACGAGTGCCTAGCTAGTAGCATCTTCTCGGTCCCCGCCTCTCCGGCAGCCGGCTGCTGAAGCTTCGGGTTGACATTTTGTGTGGGGGGACGCATGTGCTGTGTGTGCCCTGAGCTGCATGCATGCTGCCATGCTCGTTCAAGGCGAGCTGCTAGCTTGACTGTTCACTCTGCAGTGTGAATTGTACTGTATACTGTAGTGATTACAGATTCGCGATATAAACCCTGCACGACAGGGAACACGCTAGCTGCCAGTTTAATCCGTCCAATGCACTTTTGGTCTGTCAAGACTGGACGTACGTGGCTTCGAAATTCTGGGAAACGGGGTACTACTGGCTTTGACAAAATGCATCACATACGATAAAGATACACGGTGCAGTGACCGTTGCTGCACGCCAACGGGGGACGCAGTTACGGGATATAGCACGCTGCGGTCAGCACCAAAGTTATTAGTAGATGAGCGTAAGTAGCCACGAGCATGGGACACCAGCAGCCACCTACCGACATTAGTATACCTAGCGAGCAGGGCGCCTATGTGCATGTGCATCGCTCGGCCCGGCCGTGATCCCCTTTTTCAGTTAAAATAACCGAATGCTTTGAACGTAGCAGCATCAACTGTCATACCATGTCACTGTTATACTAGTGCTGTTCTCAATAAGCTATGTATAGCCCATGCTGGATTGGATATATATACCACGCACGTCACGCCCAGGACGCCGACGCGCTGTCGGCGAACGCTGGATGGCCGGCGGCTCGCGGTCACTGGCTTAGTTAATTGCTCCATGCGGCGTCAGCCCGTGCCGACGAGGACGACGCACGCTGTACCACGTCAAGCTAGGGCCCGCGCGTGCACACGGAATTGGACGGTGCACGCGACGACGATCTCGACACGACGAGGCCGGCGCGCATGTACGCGGTACTGTAAGACAATAGATTTTGAGGGGAACCGGCACAACCCTATAGGGGTGGCCTATCACATATATATATATAATGAGACGGAAAAGCTCCTTCGCGCTCGCTCGTTGGAGCGATCGAACGATGGAAACGGAGAGTCTAGCGACAACTTCCCTGGTTTCTCGCTGGGCCCACCACATGATTGCAAAGACTTGCCAAGACGTGCATAACCCACCTATTAATTTCCATATAAACTGCTCCCCCTGATTTTCAGTGGGGCCAGGTGCGGGACCCACAGTAATTACCATAACGCTTCCCCTAATCCTGTACGTAACCTAGTGCAGACTTTCCAAATCGGGCCTGTCGGAAAGCGCGCGTTGGCACGCTCGCGCGCGCAATAGCAACGCTCATAATGAGGTGGTATACAACGTTACAATATACACATGTAAATACAGTCTAACACCCTCCCTTAATCTTAGCCACTTTCTAATGAATCTAGAAGGGTAAGATTGCGCCTGCAAGTCTCAAACTGTGGCAAAGGCAATGGCTTGGTGAAAATGTCAGCAAGTTGATCCTTGGAAGAAATAAACTTGATCTGTAGTTGCTTCTGAGAGACACGTTCACGCACAAAGTGATAGTCAACTTCAATGTGTTTCGTTCGGGCATGGAATACCGGATTTGCAGAAAGGTATGTAGCACCGATGTTATCACACCAAAGAACAGGAGGCTGTGATTGGGGTATACTTAACTCCTGAAGCAAGGACTGTACCCAGATAATCTCTGATGTGGCATTGGCCACAGCCTTATACTCAGCATCAGTACTGCTACGCGAGACAGTAGCCTGTTTCCGAGCACTCCAGGCAATCAGGTTAGAGCCAAAGAAGACAGCATAACCCCCCGTGGATCGCCTGTCATCCGGATTGCCAGCCCAGTCTGCATCAGAATATGCTGAAAGACAATCAGAGTCAGACGGCCGAATATGCAAATCATGAGCCACCGTGAAACGAATATAGCGCAAAATCCGCTTAACAGCAGACCAATGAGTGTCACGGGGTGACTGCAGATACTGGCAGACTCGGTTAACAGCATAGGAAATGTCTGGTCGCGTGATCGTCAAGTACTGGAGCCCACCAACAATACTCCGGTACTCGGTCGCATCAAAAGAAGAAAGAAGCACACCATCAACAGCATTGAGCTTATCAGTGGTAGACATGGGTGTAGTCGTCGGTTTGCACTTAAGCATCCCAGCTCGCTGCAACAAATCCAGAGAGTACTTCTTCTGCGTCATAACAAGGCCAGCAGCACGAGAAGTAACCTCCACACCAAGAAAGTAATGAAGTTTCCCAAGGTCCTTGACCGCAAAATCAGCACCAAGTGAGCGAACAAGCGCAGTAGCAGCCGACTGAGAGGAGCTGACCAAAATGATATCATCTACATAGACCAACAAGTACATAGTAACCTCAGGCCTTTGAAGAAGAAACAATGAGGAGTCAGCAATTGATGATGCAAAACCATGAGCACGAAGAGCCATTGCAAGACGAGCATGCCAAGCACGAGGAGCCTGCTTCAGACCATAAATTGCCTTGGACAGACGACAGAGATGATCAGGGCGATCCGGATCAGAGAAACCCGGAGGCTGGCGCATGTAAACCTCCTCCGCCAAGACACCATGAAGAAAAGCATTTTGAACATCAAGCTGACGAAGAAACCAACCTCGAGTAACAGCCAGAGAGAGAAGAAGTCTGATGGTAGTAGGCTTGACAACTGGACTGAAGGTGTCTTCATAGTCAAGTCCAAAATGCTGTCGAAAACCACGAGCAACCAGACGAGCCTTATAGCGCTCAATGGACCCATCAGAATGCCTCTTCACTTTGAAAACCCATTTGGAATCAATGACATTTACCCGTGATTGTGGAGGAACAAGAGTCCGTGTCTGATTGCGAAGAAGCGCTTGATACTCCTGCTCCATGGCCTCTCTCCAATGAGGAATGCGCATAGCAGCTTGATACGTGCGTGGCTCAGAGGATGGATCTGCGAGAGCAGCAGACATGCACGCCGCTAACCAAGCAACTGTGCCATCGTGACGTTGCTTAGGCTGAAAAATGCCACTCCGACTGCGCGTATGTGGACGTAGAGCAGCAGCAGGAGCCGGCGGAGGCGAAGGTGACGAAGACGTGACGGTCGCCGGAGATGCAGGAATCACCTCAGGCGAGCTCGGGACAGACGACTTCGGGCTGCATGGCGAAGACTGGCCCGACGACAGGGGCTCAGAGGCCATGGGCGAACCGAGGGTGGGCGAGGCCAGCTCCGGTGACACTGGCCCAGACGGCCTTGGCGAGGCGAGAGCAGGCGAGGCCGGCCCTGGTGAGAAGGGCCCAGACACCCTGGGCGAGGCAGGGGCGGGCGAGGCCAGGCCTGGTGATGACTGCCCCGACGCCCTGGGCGAGACGGGGACCGAGGAGGCCGGCCCAGTCGGCGGGGTTGCAAGGCGCGACGATGGCGAAGGCAGCCCAGAAGCCAGAGGCGACCGGGCCAGGACGTCGATCGGCCGTGCATGAGCACGGAAACCGAGGCCATGCAGGGCGCCATGTGCTCCTCATGCACAACAGAAGGTGCCGAGGATGAAGGCGATGGCGACGAAGAGGAAGATGGCGCTTCCAGAATCTCCAAACGAGCCCCACGACCAGTGCCTGCACCATGGTTAGGCAACAATAGAGGAGAATATGCAACATCATCAAATTGGTCAGAAGCAACAGAGGATGAATGCATGACAGGTGGCTCGGTAGTGGACACAGGGAGGTTGGCAAAGGGAAAAACATGCTCATCAAACACAACATCCCGAGAGATGTAGACACGATTAGTGGGAACATGAAGACATTTGTATCCTTTATGAAGAGATCTATAACCAAGAAAAACACACTTCTTGGAACGAAACTCGAGCTTACGCTTGTTATATGGACGGAGATGGGGCCAGCAAGCACACCCAAACACCTTGAGAAATGTGTAGTCCGGTTGTTCATTAAGGAGAACTTCAATGGGAGTCTTCATATTCAAAACACGAGTGGGAGTACGATTGATGAGAAAACATGCAGTGGTGAAAGCATCACTCCAAAAACGAAACGGAATAGATGCATGGGCCAAAAGATTCAGACCAGCTTCAACAATGTGACGATGCTTACGTTCTACTGAACCATTCTGCTGATGTGTATGTGGACATGCTAAACGGTGAGTGATCCCAAGCGACTGAAAGAAGGAGTTGAGGTTGCGATACTCGCCACCCCAGTCCGACTGAACATGAACAATTTTGTGCTTGAGAAGGCGTTCAACATGTTTTTGGAACTGAACAAAAATGTCAAACACATCAGATTTACGTTTGATAAGATAAAGCCAGGTAAAGCGGCTGTAAGCATCAACAAAACTGATATAATAATTATGACCACTAACAGAAGTCTGAGCAGGACCCCATACATCTGAAAACACAAGTTCTAAAGGATGTTTCACCTCACGACTGGACTCCGAAAAAGGAAGTTGATGACTCTTCCCCTGCTGACAAGCATCACACACTGCTACATCTTTATTACTAGACACACTAGGAAGCTCATGACGACGCAAAACATGCCGGACAATAGGTGTGGCCGGGTGACCAAGACGAGCATGCCACTGTGACGGAGATACCCGAACTCCACTGAAGACGCGAGCGACGCCAGGATGCTCCAGACGATAGAGACCTTGGCAGAGCCGCCCACTAAGAAGAATGTCCCTCGTGCCCCGATCCTTAATAAAAAGATCAAAAGGATGAAATTCACAAAGCACATTATTATCACGAGTGAGTTTAGAAACTGAAAGAAGATTACGTGTCACAGATGGAACTCGAAGAACATTGCGAAGTTGAAGACTCCTATTGGCATGTCTAGTGAGAAGTGATGCTTGACCAATATGAGAGATGTGCATACTGCTCCATTGGCGGTGTGGATCTTGTCGGAGCCATGGTAGGGTTCACGAGTGTGAAGCTTCCCCATCTCACTGGTCAGGTGCTCTGTCGCCCCAGAGTCCATGTACCAGTGGGGATCAATGGAGTAGGACTGAGTGTGTCCCTGTGGCTTCTGCGGCGGCGGACGATCAGCCATGGCAACCTGACGAGCAAAGTTGCGTGTATCCTTCCCGTCATTGCCAAGACCAAGAAAACCCCGCTGGAAGCGCTTGTGACACTTCGAGGCCCAGTGCCCATCGCGACCACAAAGCTGGCACACACGTGGACCGCCAGCCCCTGGTAGCGTCGCAATAGGAGGAGGGGCCGAGGTGGGTGGTGGTGACTGCCCCGAAGGAGCCCTGGATGAATCAGAGGAGCGACCACCCTTGGTGGCGGCGTTTGCCGAGAGGGCGCCGTTGCCCCTGGATCGGCGCGTCTCGACTCGTTGCTCAGTAAGCAGGAGGCGTGAAAAGACCTCGTGTGTTGGCATGGGCGTGGAGTTGCCCCTCTCATTGATGATCTCGACTAGGGCGTCATACTCCTCATCAAGACCATTGACGATAAACGAGTTGAACTCGGAGTCGGTGAGAGGCTGTCCAATGGAGGCCAGCGTGTCGGCGAGACTCTTGACTTTGTTGTAGAACTCAGTGGCGGTGGAGTCAAGCTTCTGACACTCCCCAAGTTGGCGACGGAGCCCAGATACACGAGCCTGCGACTGTGCCGCAAATGAGCGCTCAAGAATAGTCCATGCCTCGTGGGACGTCTTGGCGAAGACAACAAGCCCAGCAACGGCCGGAGAGAGCGACCCCTGGATGGAGGAGAGGTTCGCCTGATCCTGCCCTGTCCAGACACGGTGAGCCGGATTATAGACCGGACCATGCACGCTGTCAACCAGCGCAGGAGGGCAAGGGAGAGAGCCGTCGACATAGCCAAGCAGGTAGTGACTCCCAAGAAGCGGAAGAACCTGCGCGCGCCAGAAGATGTAATTGTCCGACGACAACTTGATGGTGATGAGATGGCCGAAGTGAAACGGCGGCGGCGGCTGCGATCCCATCGAGGAGACTGGCTGAGGTGAGA
>NC_041382.1:58517606-58543611 GCF_002162155.2 Triticum dicoccoides | reverse complement strand
TGGCGGCGGCGGCGGTTTAGGGTTTTTAGGCGGAAGCGGACATAACCTAGCGTGATACCATGTAAGACAATAGACTTTGGGGGAAACCGGCACAACCCTATAGGGGTGGCCTATCACATATATATATAATGAGATGGTATACAACGTTACAATATACACATGTAAATACAGTCTAACAGGTACCTAGCTAGCTAGTGGTAAGGATCGACGCAACGTGTGCACCGGCCGGCCAGAGCCGTGCATGCATCCCGAGATGACCGATCACGCCGATCGCCGGCAGTGGCTCCACAGGTCGCTGCCCGGCCGGTAGCCACCACGCGCGCGCAGATCAAAATCAAATCCAGGCTCGATCCATAGTTGACCGCGGGGCCGGCCGGCCTCGGCGAGCCGCACCGTACGGAGGAGCTCGATCTCGCCCTAGTCCGGTGGCAAGCTAGCTACGTTTCCCAGGTCAGCCCTCCCCGTGCCATGGCTCGCAGGGAAGGAGCAGCTAGCGCGGTGTTGACGAAATAGACGAGGAACCCGTCGTTGTAGGAGCGACGACGACGACGTCGGTCCCGCGGAAGTTGGCCGGCTGTCGCGGCCGTGCATATGGACGCGCCACCGAGGCGATTTGGACATGCCGAGGACGAAACGGGAGGCGGACGGAGCCTTTCACGTCGACAAGGAGGCCGGACAGCCGTCGCCTCGCTACCGGCCAGGCCTCGCCGTCGACGAGAGCGATGCACGCGCGCGCTAAGTCCAAACGAAAGAAACGGACCATCTCCCGTTTTGGTTGGTCGCCTCGTCTCCATCGCTTCATCTTGATCGACTGAGCTAACATCTACTACTACTTCTACTAGCTGGTGTTGGTCGCAAAGTAGGACAAACTCAACTCACGTAGACAGCAAGGGGAACACCACCCAACAAGGCAGCAGCGAAATGAGAATCCAATGAATATACAAAGGGATACGGCGATCACAGGTGACACCACAGAATCAGTTGGGAAAATATCTCCAAAACGTTTGGGCCATGCATACGTGTAGTATACGTAGCAGGTCGATCTATAAACATAGTAGTTGGACCAACCGCGTGCTTGCACGTGTTTACAAAATCCTTCATTATACAAACCGAAAAACACTATGATAACCGTGCCTCAATCAAGAAAAGAACACTGTATATATATGTTCGATTGATGATCTACAATACCAAAACGTGCAGATACTAAATCGACGACGATATTACGTACTGAGGAAATCTCTGATTGTGGATTCCTACGTATTTATTAGAACATACGCCTAACTGAGAGGCGATGACTACGCAGCCGATGGCGCAGGGAAGGACTTGACGGCGACGACCTCGGCGAGGGCAGCACGCAGCGGGTCGGCGGCCTCGTCGGCTGCAGGCTTGTAGTTGAGGCTCTCATCGTCGTAGATGGCCCACCATTTCTTGACCAGCATCTTGATGTCCTCCCTGTCCATGTTGGCCTCCTCGCCGGTGTACCTCCACGGCTTCGAACCCTGCATGCCATGGAAGCATCGATCAGCATCGAGCGAGATGAGAATCATAATATCGTGTTATATGACAAAGATGTGAAGCAACGACGTACCGCGGCGCAGTAGTGGACGACCTTGACCTTGTGGAGCTGGACGTTCTCGGGGTGCCTCCAGAGCATGGCGAGCACGAGGTTGTAGACGGGCGGGATGGGCGTGTACACGTCCCGGAAGAACATGTTCAGAAAGTCCTGCTCGGCGAACGGGGTGGGGTCGGTGACTACGAGCTTCTGAATCAGGGCCTCGGCGGTGGCCATGCTGGGCTCGTGCACGAACATGCCGGCGTTGAAGTAGAGCGGCGGCGGGGGCACGCCGAGCTCACGCTCCGGCCACACCACCCTGTCCGGGCACTGCTGGCAGTAGCCCATCTCGTACTGCCGCGTGTGGCTCCACGTCTTCTCGCAGAAGCAGTCCTTGACGGCGTAGAAGCGGCCCATCTCGAGGTCGAAGAGGTGGTCGATGTTGTCGTACACCTGGATGTCGGCGTCCAGGTACACCATCCGCTCGTACTCCACGAACTGCATAGTACATACACCACAGACCTCATCGTCGTCAGCATCAAGCCAAGGATGAAAATGAAGAGACGATGGATCAAGCTAGCAATAAGTAGGTGATGTACGTACCTCCCAGATGCGGAGCTTGGAGTAGTTGATGACGTAGTATGCCATGGCGAACTGCGTCTGGCTCTCCGGCGGGTACACGGGCACGATCTCGCGGACGACGCAGCCCTGGGCGAGCAGCTTCTGGCGGTGGTCCTCGGGGACGTCGGGGAGCACGGCCACCACGAGCGGGTAGGCCGACTTGACGGCGCGGAGGCCCTTGGCCAGCCCCACCACGCCCTTCCAGTAGTCGCCGGAGCCGGCGAGGAAGGTCACGTACGCCGCCTTCTTGGGCTCGTCCTCCGCGATCCGCTTGAGCATGGGCGCCATTGCTCGCTCGGTCTCTCTTGTCTTGCTTCAAATCAAAGGATGGATGGGATGTGTTTGATGTGTGTTGTGGACTCGTGCGTGCTTGTTCGATGGATGCTTGGTGGTGGAGCTGGCCGGTGTTTATATAGGCAATGGGGGCGTGGGTGGGTCGAGGCGTCGAGCAGATCAGGCCACGAAATGGGAAGCGTAAAAAAAGGGAGCCTGGATATTGGAATGTCTGAGAAGGACTTTCCTAGCTATGTCTTCTTTACCGCCCCTTCATTTCGTTTTTACTCTTGGGTGGATACTTTTCGAAGATCCCCCTATCTCTTATCTGAGATAATGTAAGCATGTTGTATGGTAACTGACGATCTTAATTAGAGACGGTAAGAAGTGATTTGGGCGTGATATTAAATCACCGTCCATTTTTTTTACCATGGTCTATGATTTGTCAACGGATGGTGGCATATTCTATTTTGACTTTGGTATATGCTAGCACTGTATTAAATGCCATGTACCACTAGACGGGAAACAGATAATCAAGCGGTTTATACTAGTATATATCCAATCCGGATCACGTTCACCGACCCATTCCAAAATTCCATTCCAATTGGAGCGGGAGGTATGTCGTCGGTTTTAGGAGGGGTGAAATTTCCAACCGACCTCGCGATGGAGACGCGCGCGTCCGGTGAAATGTACCCCGTATTTCTTCCCACGCCTTCATGTGCTGTCAAATCAACCGGCATCCATCGCAATAAAATGTCTCCGGCTCTCCGCGACAGCCGGGCGATGGACGTAACCTTGGCCGGTCGAGCTAGCCTTCAGGCATGGTCCATGCACAGGAAACCATGTGGATGGAGCCATCGACGGACGGCGAGACAATTTAATCAGCACATGGCGCGGTCAAATGAGCCAATGACATGGTGTGTTATAAGTTCACAAAGGATAATGTAACCATGATCAGAGGAACTCGTACACTATTATCCAGTGTAAAGTAGTGCAGTATGGTGGTACTGGTGCGTACGTGTAACGATGTAGGGTGAGGGTACGTGGGCTGGGCATGCCCCGCCTGCCTTCGTGGAAGAAGAATCGGACCAGATCCCAGCTAACTCCTTTGGACGCACTCAACTGGCAGCTAGTAGTCCCTCCGTTCGGAATTGCTTGTCTCAAAAATAGATGTATCTAGAATTAAAATACATCTAAATACATTCATTTCTGTGACAAGTAATATCAAACGGAGGGAGTAGTAGGTAACGTACTGGTCAGCTCATGGCCGGTGCGGCAGTTGGCGTCGGCACTGTTCCCCGGATAACGTACGTGGTGTGTGCGACCGGTTAATTAATTACTAGCAAGTGCAACCACACCGCGAAGAGGCCGACGCGGCAGCAAGCAAAGAGACGTGTTTGTTTTCTCCCGTCGACGCCACGTCGCCCTCCGTCGAGTTGCGATCGGCCGAGCGGTTTTTTCGTCGTCATCAGTGAATGAAAGAGAGGGAAAATGGCGGGTGTCCGGCGAGCGAGATTTGGACGGCGAAAGCGCAGTCCACCACGTGTTTGGCACTTGGAAACGAAGATGGTTTAGCAGTAGCAGGTAGGCAGGCTGGGCTGAGCTCGTCTGGTTTGTTCGTTGGTTCCTTTGCAGGGGCAGCTGACAGCTCTCTCGTCGCCGGTCGCCTATGGGTATAGATAAATCTTGGGCGTGGCCGGCGCGGCCCTTGCGCGTGTGCCGCCCTATCCATGGAGGTAGAGGTTTTTTTTTTTTTTTGGAGAATCATGGAGGTGGAGGTGGTATTCATACTGATCGGCCATTTGGAGACGAGCCAGACCGCGCGCGTACCCTCCGCAGCAGCATGCTGTGGTTCAATTCGCGCGTCCAGTACCGGCCCGGCCCAGCCCATCTTTCCTCCCCCTGAGGACTGACAGGCCTGGCCCGTCTACACAGACATACAGGCCCGCTGCTCACATTCTGAATTTCTGATGCTTATACAGAAACTTGCAACGACGGTCGAGAGTGCACAGAGTATACTGAATGATAACCCAGGAAGGCCAGATTTTCCAGCTCCACATATCCCAACTTTGCGTTGGTGAAGCGTGAGCGAGAGAAACCTCGGGGAGCTCCTCCACAGACAGCAGCCATCTGCGATTGACCTGGGAAGAAAGCTGTCATGTGACCCGTAACAAAGCTAATGGGGAAAACAGGAGGTACTTGAAATTACAGATACCCCTAAACATCGGTCTGATAAGCCCAGCAACAACAGCTTCTGAAATGCAGCAGCATATTCTTGGGTCTGGTGCACCGCGAAATGTCTCTCACTCCTAAATCCTGCAACGATGTCATTTTCTCTTAATTTTTAGTCGTTTCTACGTGCCATGCAAAAAATATATTCATTGCAGTATTACACTATTTTAGTGTGTGTACCTCTGGGGAGAATGGCTTGATGGCTGCCTGCACCAGTTTCTGCGGCAGAAATTACTCTTCTGTAGTCAGGTGGCTCAGCCCGATGCTTGATTTTGCTGGCTGGAGACTTCATCAGATTGGCTTGAAGAAGCTTTCGCCAGCTGACTAGCAGGGGCAGGAGAAGCCGTGGCCACCCTGTATTCAATGTCAATACTCCTGCTAATTTTGGAAGCTAGGCTAGACCCTGTTGGTGTTCTTGAAGCATCGCATGTAGCAGTAGGGCTTGAGAAATTAACATGCTGCATTTGATGCGCTAGGACTGCATACTGGCTCTTCTTCTGTTCTAGGACTAGTTGATAGACCTTTCAGATCAACACATATTCTGCACTTCGGATATCCCGCTGGGCGCTGGCTTGTCAAGGTCCTGGGCTCCTGCCAGGCATCAAAGCCGCAATCGATGTCGGCATCGATAACTGATCCAGATAATTCTGTGCTTCTACTGAATGAAGTCCATCTTCTTCTGCTGCATAGAAATAGATTGGCAAAGACTACATCGTACTGTCTCCACTGCTAGACTGCAGCTGGTTCTCCCTCTAGAGCTGCAACAAGAGCATTCAGCAGATAAATGGTTTGGCGAGCATTGGCAACTGACAGCAGATAAATGAAGATCATAAAAGCATGAAAAGCATTCGCGATCCACTGAATGGTGAATCATAATCTTGATCCATCTTCTTATACATTGCGAAATAGCATTCACCTCCCGTGCTGCACCGACCATTCTAATTCTTGTCTAAAACATTGGAGCCAAGAGTATAAGTAATAGTTAAGTTCTTTGAGAGAACTAACAAATAATACAGGCCTGAATGAAGTACCTTAATTGCACTTGTGAGCACTCCATTTTTTCCACAGGTATCCAGCCATATATGTTCCTTCTGACCACTCTTGCAGTTGTGAAGGTTCGTCCATGTCTGAGAGCTGCTTCTGCAGTTGTGAGCAATAACTTGTCATGTGATATTGATGTCTTGGACGGCTGATCTCTGTAAGCTCAACAGCACATTGTCCATGGGCAGCCAGTCCAGGGTAGCGACATTTACAGCATCTGCAAAGTTGAAGCCACAGATGAACCCAGAATGGTAAGCTCATGGTAATGTCCGAACAAACTCGCCTGAATTCTGAACAACACAGTAAACAGGAACTCCTTATGATTTTAGAACAGAAGGGGACAAACTGTGTGACCCGTACAGAGAAACTCAGAATGAAAATGGATGAAAGTGCAAATATATTTGCATAATGAAGGGCGATAATGATTCCTCATGTTGACGATTATGCTGCATGTTTGCGGAAATTAGCAATAAGACAGCTCTAATAGGAAATCTGACAACTAATCTAACTATAAATCCTGAAAAATTATGATAAAAAAGCAGTCAAAGATACATGAGCATTGGAAAATTGACAAAAAAAATATTAAGGAACATGAAACAACACAATAGAAATTAAGATTCAGGGAGAAAACCCTGACTGATTTGATTCATTTGTATGTTTATGAGATGATGCTGTACAACAGACACAACATCATTTGGCTGTCAACACTACCACAAAACCCTCCTTGTCAGCAGCTACTACAGGTCTATTCCAGTATCAAAACTGAGAAGAAAAAAGAGAGGCAAAATCCTCAACCTCCGCCGGGGACAAAATTTGATTTTGAATTCTACATTGTTCAATGCCGGAGACGAAGACAACGAGGCTGCTCACGTATGCTGCAGTGACAGCAGCAGAATGCACTCCAGGTTGTGCATCCAGCATCGGCCCAGCCTCCCTGACAGACAGGCCTGGCCTGTCTAGACATACACGCCTGCCGCTCACATTCAGAAACTTGCACCGACAGCCGAGAGTTACTGAATAATAAAGCAACAACGCCAGATTTTCCAGCTCTATGTTGCTTCTCTCGCATCATCCCAACTTTGCAATTGTAAACGTGAGCAAGAGAAACCGCAGGAAGCTCCTCCACAGACCACAGCCACCTGTGATTGATCTGGGACATGTGACCCCCAATAAAGCAAATGGGGTCAAAAGACTGACAATAGGAGAGGGATTTAGAATTACAAATAGCCTAAACAATGGTCCGAGAAGTCCAGCATCAACAACTTGTGAGATGTAGCAGCATATTTTTGTTTGATCTGGTGTGCCGTGGAATGTCACTCGACCTCTAAACTGAAAACATATCACTTTCTCTTAATTTTAACACTTTTACAGGCCATGGAAAATACTCACTACACCATTCAGTGTGTGTACCTTTTGGGAAGATAGCTTGATGACTGCACCAATTTTCACCACATATTACTCTTCCATAGTCAAGTGGCTCGGCCTGATGCTTGATTTTGCTAGCTGGAGGCTTCATCAGATTGGCTTGAAGAAGGTTCAGCTAGTTGCCTAACCTGGGCACGCAAAGCCTTGGCCCCACTATGTTCAGCCAACACCAAACAGTTTCTTAGTATCCGAGAAGGACATGGAAACTCAGATGAATGGCTCAAGGGTTGTGTGCACCGGGAATTCGCACTAGCTGCGTCACTTGTCCCCAGGGACTCGCAGTCCAAGACCATCTTGTCCTTGCTAAGTTTTTTCCTAGAGCACTGCATGTAGAGCTCAATAAATTAACATGCTGCATCTGATGTGCTAGAACTGCATCCTAGCTCTTCTTTTATTCTAGGACTACTTGATGGACCTTCTACGTTCAGATCAACACATTTATTCGACACTTCAGATATCCCCCCGGGCACTGGCTTGTCAAGGTCCTCGCAGACATCAAGGCTGCAAACGATGTTGACATCAGTAACTGATCCAGATAATTCTCTGCCTTTACTGAAGTCCATATTCTTCTGATGCATACAAATAGATTGCCACCTTAATTGCACTTGTGAGCATTCCATTTTTTCCACAGGTACCCAACTATATATATTCCTTCTGCCCACTCTTGCAGTTGTGAAGGTTCATCCAGATCTGTCTGTGAGCTGCTTGTGAAGTTGCAGGTGATAACTTGTCATGTGATATTATGTCTTGCGCCGCTGATCTCTGATCTCTAGCATTGTCCGACATTTACGGCCTCTGCAAAGCTGAAGCCACAGTTGAACCCAGAATGGCAAGCTCGTGATAATGTCAGAACGAACTAGCCTGGATTCTCAACAACGTGATAAAAAGAAATTCCTTCTCATTTTAGAACAGAAGGAGATAACTGTGTAACATGTACAGATAAATTCAGAATGAAAAAGAAGGTGCAAATATATTTGCATAATGCAGGAGGAGAATGATTCTGACAATTATGCTGCATGTTTGCAGAGATTAGCAATAAGACAGCTCTACCAAAATAGTTTATCCGACTAATGATCCATAAATCCTAAAAAAATGATTAAAAAGCAGGCAAAGATACATGATCATTGGAAAATCAACAAAAAAATATTAAGGATGACACACATAGTAGATATTTAAGATTGATGAGGAAAACCCTGACTGATTTGATTCATTTGTATGTTTATGGGATGATACTGTACAACAGATACAACATCGATTGGCTGTCAACCCTACCACAAAACTCTCCGTGTCAGCAGCTACTGCAGGTCTATTCCAGTATCAAAACTGAGAAATAAAAAAGAAAAGGAGGCAAAATCCTCAATCTCCACAGGGGGACAAAATCTGATTTTGAATTCTACATTGTTTCAGTGCCGAAGACGAAGACAAGCACAGCTTGAGAAACCTTCAAACATCTGGCATCATCTGGTTCCAGGATCTCAACAGTTTTGAAAGCTCCGCAACATGAGAGGCCAGAAGGCTTGCACCTTTGTCACCTAAGTGATGCTTAGCTCCTCTTGCCTTTTGACTCAACCCCAACTGTCTGTCCTGGGTTCCTCGAGAAAGCGCCATATGATCATGATGTGGCCTGCAGGTGCTGGTGTCTGGACAGCAGCACTCTTTCCACTCAGAAATATGCTAGCCCATCGTGTACAAAAACTCATCGACTGACACTAGGGTTCCGCATGATTCATTTTATTTCTTGCAGCCCATCAGCAGCAGAGGAAAGTACACAACTACGCATCATTTGCTCACTCGGTAGCTGAAGGATCTGTATCACGACCACCATCAGCAACGAGCACTCAGCAAGTTCCTCCTGAATCGGCTCCAGTTGGACAGCTCTCCAACGTCGTTTGCACATGAAAAACAAATGGCCCCATCTTCGAAAAACATGTTGCATACCACACATCTAATGTGATGGAATAGGCAACTGCTATGACAAAATGACCACAGGAATGATAGACTTTCGACCGGCAAATCTAGTTTCCAATCCTCTTCCCAGGCCCTTCCTCTAGTACTGCCACCGTGTTATATGTACCACGGTAAGCAACTCTGCTGAATGCCCCAAAGGTACCAACCTGTCATCGGAGGATATAAGACTATTTTCTCAAGACACTTCATTGCCACACTCTTCACTCTTGAAGTATTCACTATTCAGACCCAGGAGCCCTTAGGGATATAGATGAAATCATTGCAACTGCCTACAGAACTGAATATAGCCTGTTCACGTGCAGAGAAGTTTGTATCATGGAAAGTCAGAAACAAGCTCTTGTTCCTGCCCTGCAATCATAGCCTGCATTCAGAACAAAAGGATATGGAAGGAAAAACAGGCGACTGGACTAAGAACATGGAAATGCAAGATGTTAGTTCATTTTGGTACAGGCGGCAAAAATAGGGACAAATCAACAGCAGTCACATGCAATGCAGAAGTACTGTCTATGCAGTTGGCATCGTGATGTTAAGTGCAGCTTCAAGTAGCTAAACTACAATGATCATGAAACACTGGAGTGTGGATTCAAACTATAGCATAGGAGTTATATATAGCACATATGTGATGCACCTGATCCATGTTTTAAAGCTTCAGACTTATATTCTTCTAAACCTAGCTGCTAATAACATATGTGATGCACCTGATGTTGCAACTTCCACAACAGAAAATCTAGGTATTGATAGAAGTAGTTTGTTTTGTTATATAGTGATGAGGTATTTAGATCAGAGTTACAACTTGATGGTTTTATGGTGGAAAAGTTCTCTTTTGCTGTATACAATTGAAGTCGAATGAAAAGCAGTGCCAGAAGTCATATGCACCTCAGGATTATATTGTATGCTGAAGGCAGCAGCCTTGCAGACTTTCTCATAAGAAAGTTCAGAACTCAGGACCAACATTAAACTTGTTGTAGAAGCATTGGAGACCACACCTGTGATTTTTAGAGAAGTGTTATACAGTGTATTAAACAAATATGCATGTACGAGAGATCCGAAAAAATTAGGCATGAACCAACTTAAATCAAACAAGAAGTTATAAAGTCATCACTACCTTACATTGCTTTTGGCAATGTTTATCAGGTGTATGTCTTCAGCTAGAATCTGAAAAGATCCTTAGCTATTATAACAAGGATTATATTGGCTCTCCAGCTCTAAAAAGATCTTAGACTGTCCACTTGTTCAACAGGATTGCCTTTGCTTCACAATTACTCCCTCCGTTCCAAATTAAGTGTTGTGATTATAGTTCAAATTTGTACTAAAACCACAACACTTATTTTGAAACGGAGGGAGTAAATGTCTGTTGTGTACTCCCACCGTTTTGAACTAAAACCATGACGAGTAATTTGGAACGGAGGGAGTACATCTCAAAGGCTAGCACAATGCCCATAAATCAGAAGGTCAAAAGGAGGATTACCTTGTCCATTGCTACTTTCATGTGTCTGCCATGGTCTGGACGTCTGGTCCAGCTATGCATAAAGGGAGGAGGGCATCCATGTTGTATGTAACTGCAAAGTGATGCTCTTAGAATCAACTACTGACGCTCTTAAGGTAGGTGCGCGGAGGTGGCAGAGGCAGGACAGCTTCGAGTGGCTAAACCTCTCCAAGAACTTGGCTGCTACTTGTTCTCAAATTTCAGCACACTTATCAACCTTTCGGAAACTTCTCTGTCGAGAATGATACCATTTTCCATCATATATTCCCATACCTCATAAGCTAGTGTAGATCTTCCCTCGTCCAGGAGGCCGTTGATCAAATACTTGAATGTCAAGCTATCTGGTTCTACTCCCTTTGTCCTCATATCCTTGAAGAGATCAAGAGCTTCCATTGCTCTTGAATTTTTTCCAAGCCAATATATGAGTGTATTATAAGTAACAGTGTCAGGTAAGATTTCCTTCTGAATCATATGCAAGAATATTTTCTGAGCACGTTTGAGATCACCAACCTTGCACAGGTTATGAAGCATAATATTGTACAGATTAACATTAGGGTCAATCTGAGCCTTCAGCATCTGCTCAAAAAGTTCTTCAGCTAGATTATAGTATCCTATACTGAAAAGACCATTGATCAGAGTCCCATATGTCACAGCGTCAGCTTGCATTCCCTTATAATCCATTTCCTTGAACAGGTCCAGTGCAGATTTTACCTTTTTGGCCTTGCAAAATGCATCAATCAATATGTTACAGGATACAATATCACAGAACCCACCAACTTCCATATGATCAGAAACAAAAGCAAATGCCTTGTCCAGTTGATGAGTTTTGCAGAGCCCTTTCAACAACTGATTATAGCTGTATCGGTCAGGATTTACACCGCTTGTTTCCATCTTTGTTATCAATTTTTCAGCTTTCTCTATCATACCTATAGTGCAGTAATGATTCAAGAGGATATTATATGTAACAACATCTGGCTCACATCCGTTTGCCCGCATGAATGATATGATGGTATAGGCTTTATCAATGCTCCCAGCTCTCCAGAAGCCACTTATTAGGGCGTTGTATATTGAGACACTCAGTTCTATGTTCAGACTTAACATCCTTGATGCCAGTTCAAAAGCCTCTTCAACCTTGCTATTCTTGCACAGCCCAAAGATCAGTGCACCACAGGCAACAACATCTGGTTTAAGGCCCATCTTCACCATTTCTTCCCAAAGTCCAACTGCTTCTGAGAGCCTCTTATTGTTACATAAGCAGCCAACAACTGTTGTATAAGTCACAACATCTGGGCTGGTTCCTTTCCCCCGCATCTTCTCTACCATCTGCAGTGCATCATGTAATCTGTTCTGTTTACACAAATAATCAATGTATATATTACAAGCCCAAATATCTGGAGAACAGCCAAATCTATCCATATCAGCCAGAAGCTCCTCTACAAGCTCAATCCTATTTGATTGACACAATGCAGAGATCCACCTTGAGTAAGTGAATGGAGTCAGACAAAAACCTTTAGAGAGCGCCATGCCATAATACTTCTCCACCAAATCAAAGCAACAGTTCTTAATTAGAACACCTATGTACCTATTGTAATCGATACCAAACTCACGGCAACCTGACATGACCATCTCATCAAATGTCTCTATGACCGAATCAAACTTGCCAGCTCGGACATAGCCGGACAAAAGGATCCGATATAACGATCGATGAAGTGCCACCCCTTGGCTCCTCACTGTCCCCAGGAACTCCGACAACAGAGCAAAATTTCCATCTACAAACAGCAAGCTCACAATGTACGCTATTGCGAACTGGCTATGATCGAATCCTGGACGGGACTCCGCCCACCAGTAAAACCGCACCGCTGTCTCCGAGTCCGACAAGCCCCGGACCACCAAGTTGACAACAAAAGGATCCAGCTCGACGTCGAGCCTCTCCAGCTCCACCGACTCCGGACACATACCGGATTCAAGTGCCCGCAAGATGACACGGCTGATGTCCATCCGGACTGGCCGGAAAAGATCTGACAGCCGGCCGAGAGAATTGCGGGCAGCGTCATCGCTGTCGCTGCTGAATCGTGCCCGCCTCGATGAAAGTATCCAAGAAACGGTGTGGAGGATGCAGATCCTGCTGATATTAGACAACCCAGACGGTCGTCTGGCCAAGAACATAACAGAACTCCCTCAGGGGAACGATGTCGAACACCTGGTGCGCCACTGGCCGGAGGCGACGCGGATGAAAGGACGCCGGATGCGGCGCCACCGCGGTGCCGGGGTGGATGCGTAGCGAACCCGCGCACCGAGAAGGAACGCGGGGTGCCGAGCCAGTGAGGATGCGCCGCCGTGAGCGCTGGCTCGGCGCCGGCAGCCTCGAGCTGGATTAGATGCCCAGCTGCTGATTGGTAGGGAGGGATGGGAGATGCTGTGGAAGGGGGTGGGGGTGGGGGCGGGGGGAGATGCGGAGAGCAGGGGAGCGGCGGTAAATGGTAAGCGGTGGGTGGCCGCCGGGAAGACGGCGCGGCGGCGGCGGCGAGGCAGTGCCTCACTCGAGTCTAGAGGGGAGGAGGAGAGAAAGGGCGGTCGATTGACCTGTCCATTCGTTGGATCATAGCCCAGTCGATGTACTGACCTGTGGTGCACGGCCCAACTATTTTGTTTGTTTATCGGCCCATCTGCAGTAGGTACGGTCGCGCGGATCCAATGAACACAATCGGCCTGTTTGGTTCAGTGGATTTTCTTTTGGGCCCTGATAAGTGTCACGTGTGTGGCACTTATCTTTTGAGTTTCCTTTTTAGAGAGATAGCTTTTTTTGAAAGAGTTCAGCAGAATCGGCCGAAATCACTAATTAAGAAGTACTAGGTCATCCCACCTCTCCCAGGTTGCGAAATGTGTCGCACGTGCACCACTTGTTGCAACCTGCGAGCTTTTCCTTTTTTTGTAGATTCGTTTATTCCAAACATTTTATCTCTTAAACCGTGCGTCCAAATCTCGAATCATTTTCACCATTAGATTTTTTGTGTCAAGATTTTTAAAACTAGCTCTCATGTTGATAGATTTTGACAAAATTTTATTCATGAAAAAAGTGAATGAAGGAAACCGAACTGGAAACACGTTTTTTCCCTTTTCGAGAGATACGACCGTGCCTCTTGTGGTAGCAAATATGTGCCTCCACGAGAAGTAAATCCGTGCCTCTCGTGACAAAAAAAATACATTTTTTCCTTTTACGAGACGCATGGCCCTGCCTCTTGCGGAAGAAAATCCGTGTCTCCACGCGAAGTAAATCCATGCCCCTTGTGGAAAAAAACGCATTATTTTTTACCTTTTGCGAGATGCATAAGCAAATCCGTAGATCCACGAAAAGTAAATCCGTGCCTCTCGAGGAAGGAGAAAAACATTTTTTTTCATGACCATACCTCTTGCGGAAGCGAATTCATGCCTCCATGAGAAGTAAAATTGTGCCTCTTGCGGAAGAAAAAACAAAAAAACATGTTTTTCATGCAAAAAAATCAAAAGTTTTTTTGTTCCAAAAGTTAAGAAAAACCGAGAGAAAACCAAGTGGCAGCTTCTGAGAGCGCACCAAGTGGCACACTCCCAGCCCACCTCAAGTGACCCTTGAATGGGCTCCCGGAAGAGTACTCCTTAATTAGTTGCTTTCGGAATTGGCGCGAGATGGAAGCCAACGTCCCCTCAAGCCCATGTTCAATTGGGCCCGCCCAGGTTCCTGCCACTGGCGGCCAACAAAAATCATGTTTTTTCAAAATATCAATGCTAAATAACATTATCCCTACAAAATCATATAGTCTTGCCATGCTCTGTCTTCTTAACACAAAGTATAAATCATGTACTACTCAGTGTCAGTCAAGCAATTGGTTCATACTTTTTAACGCGCTTCAGCATTTTCACTCTCACGCAATACATGAGCGCAAGCCATGGGCCTCTTTTTTAAAAAAAACAGGGGCCAACCCGTGTACTTTAAAAAAATCCCCCTTCACATTTAAAGATTATTAACATTTGAGAGGATGGGTAAATACATAGTAGATCATAGGAGGGGCCATTGCCCCTGCCAGTCCCTCCTGTCTCCGCCACTAGGTTTCTGCTTAGGTTAGTTCGTTTGTCTCCTCTATTTCTTCATTCTTTTTTTATTTCTTTTGTTCGAAAGAATTCTAAGTACATATATTTCAAAAATTAAATTAAATTTTTAAAAATAAATAACATTAATTTGGAAAATGTTAATGCAATGAAAATAATCTGTTACCGAATGTTGATAACATTTAAATATTGTTTGTGACACTTCAAAATTGTTCGTGCATTTTAAAAAATACATATAAAAATGCTTATACGATGTAAAAAATGTTGAGGAATTTTTTTGTGCCATTCAGAAAAATGTACATTACATCTATAAAAATGCTTATAAATGTTGATACAATGTACAACAATGTCCACATAGTATAAAAAGAACTGTTCATACCATTCAAAAGAATGTACCTGACATTTTAAAGAAATATGTACGTGTTTCCAGAAATTGCTGTGACATTTAAAAAAATTGTACATAGTAAAGAATTTTTCGTTTAGTTTAAAAAAATTACTGCCATTAAAACTGTTCAATTTATTCAAAAAATGTTTAAAATGTATTGGAAAAAATATTCTAATATATATTTGGAAAATATATATCATGTATTTAAAAAATGTTCGACATGTATCAAAAAGATGCTCCACATGTACAATAGAAATGTACAATGTGCATTGAAAAAAATAGACATGTGTTAAAAAAGAAAAACCCAAAGAAAACTAGTGAAAACACAGAAACGCTGACAAAACAAAAAAACTGGGGAAGAAAAACAAAAAATAGAAAGAAAGGATGGAAATAAAAAACTGAAGAAAACCAATGAAAACCTGATACAAACAACGCATGGAAACAAACAAAAGCATAAAACACTCAGATGTCAGTTCTTCATTCCAATCGCAGATGTCAGAACAAAATTTTAACAGTCCAGCGTCGTGAAGAACACTAAGGACTGGTGCGAAGCACGGCAGAGATTCCATGTCCACGTGAGGAATATGCTCATGATAGAAGATTTTCTCCTTGTTGAACATCACTGAGGAATAGAAATTGGTTTGACTAGCAGTACAGAAACGCCTCTTCCTAATGCGAGCAGAGTTATATGGGTTGTAATCTTTGAAGAATACGTGCTCGCCGAAGAAATCATCAGCCTTGAACTTTTGCTTGCGTGAGAATGGATCCTTTGGCTTCGGCAGAGGAGTGTCAGTGAGTTGCATCACGACCTCAAGAATCTCAATCGCAGGTTCTTCAGGCTGACGAATTTCCGGTTCCTCTTTAGTGGCAGTCTGCGTCTTCAAATGTTCAGCAGCAACATTTTCTTCAGCAGTAGTGGCTGAAATTTCCTCATGCACAGATGAAATGGGGTGAGTTTTCTTTTCTGAGAGGCATGACCATACCTCTCGCGGAAGCGAATCGTGCCTCCACGAGAAGTAAATTTGTGCTTCTTGCGGAAGGAACAAAAAAAATGTGTTTTTGTGCAAAAAAAAATTGGAAGTTTTTTTGATTCAAAAACTAAGAAAAACCAGGAGAAAACCGATAAACCAAAAAAAATCTAAAAGCCAAAAACGCGTAAAAAAAATAAAAACAAAATCTGAAAAGATCATCCAGAGCACGACACGCAACGGCTTTTGAGAGCGCGCCAAGTGGCACGTTCCCAGCCCACTTGAACAGCCTCCCGAAAGAGTACTCCTTAATTAGTGGGAGCAACTAGTTAACGAGCGCTCCTTCGGGAGCCTCGCAACGATCAGCGCCACTTGGCGCGCTCTCAGTCATTCGCCACGTGTCGCGCTCTGGACGCTCCCTTCGGATTTTCTTATTTTTATTTTTTCGCACGCGTTTTCGGCTTTTTAAACGGTTTTTCCGGTGTTCGCACACGAACACGTCACCGTGTACCTCCAACGCCGAGGGTGATGCACCGCAGCTCACGTCGAAGGAGACCCGCCGGAAGCGCGGTACGCAAGACAATCCGGTGGGCACTTTTGAAGACCCGAAACCCCGCACGCCCGGGAGGGACCCCGTCTGGACGCGCGGCGGCTATGGGCTGCCCTAGGTCGACCTGATCGCCCCTAGGGCCTCGAGGTTCGCCGCCCTGCAACAAGAAGAACAGACGAAGAACGAGGAAGAAGAAGAACTAGGGTTAAGGAGAAAAGATAAAAGATAAAAAGTGATAGATGATTTGATCGATTGTGTATTGTTCAATCGGCCGTCACCTCTCATCTATTTATGAGGCGGCTGGACTTTCCGTACAAGAAAAGGACTAAAAATTCCGTCCAAAACATCAAAAACCCTAACCTAACTCGGACACGAATCTTTGGTAATTTCCGGATCAATCTCGGTCTCACCAATTGGTTTGCTTCAGTCCCACCGAGTGAACGTGGCCCACTCTCTGTAACTTTCTGTAATTTCCGGATCAATCTCGGTCTTACCGATTAGTTTGCTTCGGTCCTACCGAGTCAACATTGCCAACTCTCTGGTAAATTTTCGGACCAACTCGGTCTCACCGATCAAATCAACTCGGTCGGTCCGAAATGACTCTGCAGCTTCTGTTTCTGACCTTGTTTTTCCTTCACAAGTTGCATACGACCTCGGATTAAGATGATTTTTATATCAAAATCCACTGTTTCGACGAGACGCACACCTTTCATGTTCATCATTTTTTCATATAAGGACATCTTAATTGGGTTTCAAGCCATTCTTTAATCTGGTGTCAACATGAGCATCTCTGAAGTTGTCATAACTTTTGCATCCGAACTCCGTTTTAGACCATCTTCATATTCATCTTGATCTTCTCGGAGAGAGCCATCTCATAGTGACTTTCAATAGTAAGTTTGAATTACTCTTGACATAGCTTCAAGCCACTCTTTATAAACGTGCCACTTTTGAGCGTCAACACATGCCCTCCTGTTTTTCGGCAAAGCTAGTGTGCCGAAAAATAACTTGTACCAAGTTTGTTCTAAGGATGATGTCAATACTCCATCGGCCATCTATATGTCCTTAGGACGATAAGTATATATCGACCATGTCTTGTGTGAACTTTCTGATGGAAACTTGGGTGAAACCTTCTCAATTTCATTAACAATCCGGTGATAAATTTCCATAGATATGTATTTCAAAGTCATCCTCCGAACCATATTGTTCACCCTTTCGCTGGGATTTTGCAGACAGTTAAGAATGAATTCCCTCTAATCCTTTCTTTCACCTGCATACAAATTTCATTAGTGGCCGAAGCAATGGGCTTTGGTTCGGCCTTACCTATGTCGGTGAGATCAAGCATCAGCTATTGATAGATGTGCAATACACCATGATCAACATGGTAGTCGGATGCTTGTTGCGCCAACTCATTTGCTATTCAATTTTCATGTCTAGATATATGAGAAATATTAAAGAAACCGAAGGTAAATTTTATATCTAGAGATACCTCAATGTAAACTATTAGTGATTCGTCAAAACATTGATGACCCTTAGATATTTATTGCACTACTCATAACGAATCACCAAAAGCCTCAATGTGCGTAGCACCTATGACACCCAAAAGATCCAAACCGAATAACATTGCATATTCGGCTTTGATTATTGTGCAAAAATATATATTTTAAGTGGCATGAGGCTTCACAAAATAGCATCATAAGGAGATATATGAACAACACCAACACCTTGGCCATTGTTATGAATTCAACCATCAAAACATAATCTCCATAGTACTAGAAAGACCAAGGCTAATATCAATATTATGCATGCCATAAACCCGATGGTCGATAGTAAAACAACAATGATTTGACCTTCATAGACTTGAATATTCGTAGGCCAAATCATATATATTAAATCAAAGCATAAACCCACTCAATTCTATGAATTAGTCTATGCAACATATTTTGAATGGCATCGGTCATAATGTTTCATCTCCATGCAAGCATAATATAATTATACGTAGAGATTTCCATGAACATGTACCTTGTCTTGCTCTCCAATCAAACTAAGGACGATGTTATAATGCTACACTGGCCATGCTTTGTCATATTCTTAGGGCGATAAATAAATACCGGCCACCTCCATAAGGTTCATGTAGAATTCATCCACCAAAGCATGTATAGCCGAAATAAACAAATGAAATGACAAATAAAGTATTTCAGCTCTTTGGACCAGCAACAAACTTGTAGCTAATCAAATTTATGGTGATTTGGTAATACCCTCTCATGATATAGAAGACTATATTGCATCCATGGATGAAAATAAGTCCATGGAGGGTAATTGATCATACCTAGGGATGAATTCCATGGCAAAGGCATCAATGGCATGGTTGAAGAAAATGGATGATGTGCTAACCAAAGATTTTGGTGTTGTGATGCACTCCTTCGGCTTAATTGTTTGTTGCTTCCATCCTTCTCTCTATTCACTTCTATTGTACTTATTGTAATGGAAGCTTGCACACACTTCTTATTTTGGGTACTTCCTTTCGGAACCCATGCCATATTCCTTTCCTCAAGTTCTTGTGCACTAAGTTTTTGCAATTTATTCTTTTGCCAATATGATAAGCCGAGTGGGCACCCCGTCTGTGATTTTGTTTGAAGCAATGGCAACTCTTGTTTTACCTTGTGCACTCTCAACTTCCTCCCTTCAGATTTGGCGCTTGATTGAATTGCCTCATTGCCTTTTGTAGCCAATGTCAACACTGTAATTGGCTCTTTTTCATTTGAGATCATATATGAAGTGGCACTCTTACGACCATCTCTTTTGACGCGGTAGACTTTCTCAACCACCTCCTTATTCTTCCTTGTGCTCCGGACTGATTCTTTTTTATTGAAACGTTCTTGAACATATGATTGCTCACTGAACGTTGGTCTTCTTGAAGCGGCATAATATTGGTGAGATGGTTCATAATAATATGGAGAATGTGCCCTTGCATCATACCTGTCCCATGATGGATATGGATTTATTTGAGCATTGGGAGGCATCCACGACATTGGCATTGGCGGCCCAAAATAAGGATATGAGTATGCACCATTGAGATTCTCACTTTGCCAATACCGATACTTGGATTTGCGCCTAGGGGGTGATGTTGACTCTTTTGCATTAGTTGGCGATAAGCACTTTTCTCTTCACTCTTCTTTTGATATTTATCTAATAACTGTGCAAAAGTGACCTTGAATTTCTTGCACTTGTGCTTATTGCGGCCTTTGTTTCCTTTGGTTGTGCTTGCACCGATGTCTGAATTTGCTTGCTGCCCCCCAGTCCTTGGCATCTCCATTGTAGCTTCGATGGAATTCTCGCCCTCAAGATTATGTTCATTATGCTCTTCAACAACTTCTTTACTTGAAAGCTTGATCCCATCACCTGCAGTTTTTACCTTTTCTTTAAATGGATCGGCTTGAAGCAGCCGATGCAAAAACTTTTTGCCATCGAGACCAATCGGAATAGACTGGTCATCTCTTGGTGTTTCAACAAACTTCAATCGTCCTTTTTCAATGGCCGATTTAACTATTTGACGAAACATGTTGCAATCCTCAAAATTATGCTTGGACGAATCATGCAACTTACAATACATTCGTCCTTGGATTGATGGCTTAACATGGTGATCAAGAATTGTAATGTAATTATTTTTCAGCAACAAATCAAATATTTGATCACACATGCTTGAATTGAAGGTATACTTCTTGTTTTCTAGCCGATCTTGCTGTGAGAACGGCTTTGGAATTAAGCAAACGAATGGTTCATATTTTGCATCACACCATTCGGCTATGCATTGTGTTTTGCACTCTATCTCTGATGTCTTTGGGTAAGATATTATACTATCATCGGTTTTCTTAACAGAATTTAATCTTGGCTTTAAATTTCTAAAACAAAAATAGTTAGAACACACATGTCTCAATTGAGACCAAGTGCAAGCCAAGTATGAAATAAGCAAAGCTACCCAAATAGATATGAACTTTAGACAAAGCAACGGGGAAAGCTTTGGCTGTAATAATAAGTCACTATCGGTCTTTATAAATGGCGTAATGGGTTGACCGATATGCTCAATAACAACTTTATTGCTAGCAAGTAAATTACCCTTCTTCATTGGTCTTTCAAAATTACTTATGAGGATTTTTCTAATAGATGCATCAATAATAAAGTCCTGACCAAATCTGAAAATAGGTAAATTACTTGCTAAACATATCTCTTCAAATATGTTGGGAGAGCACGATGGTGGTGTGACTTGAACAATATCTTGCTCCGCCTTTGGATGGCTCCCCAACGCTTCTTCATCATCTTTTTCTTGATTCCGTGCATCATTACATTGAAGATTTTTGTCGTCCGAACTTTGTTCGGCTACTTGTTCTTGTCCTTAAAGTTCATCAATTTCTCTGGCATGAAACTCATAGGGCAGGAAGTAGGTTCCATTAACTTTAGAAAAATCATGTATGGTCGCTTTGCTATGCTTGCCATGCCCTTTCTCAATAATGCTTGCCTCTTTGCATTTGATGGACTCAGAATATATACTTCTTGATTCGGCTCTTTTAACGGGAGTACTTTCATGTTCTGAATCATCTTTCTTTACATTGCTTCTACCAATTGGCAATGCTTCTTTCACTTGAGCCAATTCTGTTTCTTTTTGTTTCTGGCGGCGAGCGGCGAAATTGGCTTTAATCTTTTTCTCAATTTCAGCCCACTTCGGATACGATTGTCCTCCAATGCTTTTAGATTCTTTCGGCAATGGCACATGGGTGTTGCCGAAACTTTGCAATTGTGTAGGGGCTGTATAATATGATGTAGTATTAGGTGAAGGCATATGCATTGTTGTAAAACCATATTTTTGCTCGCCAATTTTATCAATTGGCAAAGATTCATCTTTTTGCAAAACTCTAGCTTTTATTGCGGCATAATCAGGAAATAGCCCCTTTTCATGTTGTTCAAGGCAAAGAGCACTAATCCTCTTATTTTGGGCTAAACTCTTCAATGCAGCCACTACTACCTCATCTTCTACAATATTGGGCACAACCTCTCCTGTAAAATTTACATTTAATCGGCCATGACCAGGAAGGTGTGAAGCCGAATTATGAACATCTACAGTTGTGTATGGTGCTGAAAAATTACTGAGATGGGGTGTAGCATATAACGGTTGAGAGTAATTGGCCGAATAGCTAGTAGTAGCATGACCGATTCTCCCATCCATCGGCATGCTTGAACTAGTATATTGCAAATTAGTTGCCGATGAATAAAAAGGTGAAACACTTTGTCGCATGATATTGGAAGTTCCTACAAGAGGTGTTTCAACTTGATTGCCCAAACTCATCATGTTATTCATCGGCATATAAATTTTTGGGGTTGCCGATGCATGGAAGTTGGGATACATACGTTGCATGTCGCTAAAGTTATATGAAGTAGAATCATGGAGATTTTGTTGCATCGGCCCTTGCACATAATTAAATATATGATTGATAAAGCTAGGACTAGCCGATACATTATTCTCATTAGATGATCTAGCAACAACATATGCATTATTTGCATCTACATATGTGAATTGGGTATTCATATTACTTTTGTAGATTGCAAACCCTAGATGACGATCTCTTCGTAGCAAGAACGGGCTGGAGACCATTCAAAGCTTCATCCCCGGCGGAGTCGGCCAAAAGTGTGTTCGCACACGAACACGTCACCGTGTACCTCCAACGCCGAGGATGATGCACCGCAGCTCACGTCGAAGGAGACCCGCCGGAAGCGCGGTACGCAAGACAATCCGGTGGGCGCTTTTGAAGACCCAAAACCCCGCACGCCCGGGAGGGACCTCGTCTGGACGCGCGGCGGCTATGGGCTGCCCTAGGTCGACCTGATCGCCCCTAGGGCCTCGAGGTTCGCCGCCCTGCAACAAGAAGAACAGACGAAGAACGAGGAAGAAGAAGAACTAGGGTTAAGGAGAAAAGATAAAAGATAAAAAGTGATAGATGATTTGATCGATTGTGTGTTGTTCAATCGGCCGTCACCTCTCATCTATTTATGAGGCGGCTGGACTTTCCGTACAAGAAAAGGACTAAAAATTCCGTCCAAAACATCAAAAACCCTAACCTAACTCGGACACGAATCTTTGGTAATTTCCGGATCAATCTCGGTCTCACCAATTGGTTTGCTTCAGTCCCACCGAGTGAACGTGGCCCACTCTCTGTAACTTTCTGTAATTTCCGGATCAATCTCGGTCTTACCGATTAGTTTGCTTCGGTCCTACCGAGTCAACATTGCCAACTCTCTGGTAAATTTTCGGACCAACTCGGTCTCACCGATCAAATCAACTCGGTCGGTCCGAAATGACTCTGCAGCTTCTGTTTCTGACCTTGTTTTGCCTTCACAAGTTGCATACGACCTAGGATTAAGATGATTTTTATATCAAAATCCACCGTTTCGACGAGACGCACAATTTTCATGTTCATCATTTTTCCATATAAGGACATCTTAATTGGGTTTCAAGCCATTCTTTAATCTGGTGTCAACATGAGCATCTCTGAAGTTGTCATAACTTTTGCATCCGAACTCCGTTTTAGACCATCTTCATATTCATCTTGATCTTCTCGGAGAGAGCCATCTCATAGTGACTTTCAATAATAAGTTTGAATTACTCTTGACATAGCTTCAAGCCACTCTTTATAAACGTGCCACTTTTGAGCGTCAACATCCGGTTTTTTCGACATTTTGGTTTCCCCTGGTCTTTCTTAGCTTTTCGATTAATAAAAATCGAATTTTTTTTCACGAAAAAACGTGTTTTCTTTTTTTCTTTTCGTGAAAGTCACGGTTTTTCTTCCGCAAGAGGCACGGTTGTGCTTTAGCGAGAGTCACGACCGTGCCTCTCGGAAACGAAAAAACCGTGTTTTCTGTTTTTTTCTTTCGCGAGAGTTACGGTTTTGCTTTCGCGAGAGTCACGGCCGTGCCTCTCGGAAAGGGAAAAACAAAACGTGTTTTCTGTTTTTTTTCGTTCGTGAGAGTCACGGTTTTTCTTCCGCGAGAGGCACGGTTGTGCTTACGAGAAAGTCACGGCCGTGCCTCTCAGAAAGGAAAAAAATACGCTTTTTCTGTTTTCTTTTTATTTCGTGAGAGTCACGGTTCTGCTTTCACGAGAGACACGGTTGTGCTTTCGCGGGAGTCACGGTCGTGCCTCTCGGAAACGAAAAAAACGCGTTTTCTGTTTTTTTTTTCCTTACAAGAGTCACGGTTTTGCTTACACGAGAGGCACGGTTGTGATTTTGCGAGAGGCACGGTTGTGATTTTTTCGTAAAGAGAAAAAAACCATGCTCCTGGTTCGGTTTTTTCGCTCGGTTTTTTTCGTTCGGTTTTTTTTGTGAAAAAAAAGTTCGTCAAAACCTATCAACATGGTATCTAATTTTGAAGATCTCGACGCGAGGAATACAATGGTGAAAACGGTTTGAGATTTAGACGCACGGTTTAAGAGATAAAACGTTTTGAATAAACGAATCTGAAAAAAAGAGAAAACTCCCGGGTTGCGACAAATGACGCGCTGCATGTGCGCCATTTGTCGCGACCTGGGGAAGTGAAGTGTTCTTTGCAACGAGTACTCCTTAATTAATGATTTGGTTAATTAGTTTCTGTCGGAATTGGGCACGTCTCCGAGGCTATACACTTTTTTTTAGAAACGGCTATACACCTCCGTTGGCGCGAGATGGAAGCCAGCGTCCCTCACATTAAAAGATTATTAAGAGGATAGGTAAACACATACTAGTAGATCATAGAAGGGGCTATGGCCCCTGTCAGTCCCTCCTGTCTCCGCCACTAGTTTTCTGCTCAGGTTAGTTCGTTTGTCTCCTCTGTTTCTTCATTCGATTTTTTATTTCTTTTGTTCATATTTTTGAAAGAATTCTAAGTACATATATTTCAAAACTTAAATTTAATTTTTAAAAATAAATACCATTAATTTGGAAAATGTTAGTGCAACGAAAATAATTTGTTACTGAATGTTGATAACATTTAAAAAATGTTTGTGACACTTCAAAATTGTTCATGCATTTCAAAAAATATACATATAAAAATGCTTATATGATGTCAAAAAAGTGTTTGGGAAAATTGTTTTGTACCATTCAGAAAAATGGACATTACATTTATAAAATGTTCACATGTGACATATTTATAAATGTTGATACAATGTACAACAATGTGCGCATAGTATAAAAAACATTTCATACCATTCAAAAGAATGTACCTGACATCTTGAAGAAATATGTGCGTGTTTCCAGAAATTGTTGTGACATATAAAAAAATTATACTTCCTCCATTCCAAAATATAGTGTGCCCGCGCTTCCCGAGTTCCAACTTTGACCATAAATTTAACCAACGAGACCAACTGCGGCGGGAGGAAAAAATATATAATTGAAAACTTCTTTCGAATATGAATTCACTGATATAATTTTTGCTCCCGCCGCAATCGGTCTTGGTAGTTAAATTTACGGTCAAAGTTGAAGCACGTGGATAGAGGAAGCATTACATTGTGGAATGGAGGAAGTACATACTAAAGAATTGTTCATTTAGTTTTAAAAAATCTTTCATGCCATTAAAAATGTTCATTTTATTTGAAAAAAGGTTTAACATGTATTGGAAAAATATTCAAATATATATTTGGAAAATATATATCATGTATTTAAAAAATGTTCGACATGTATCAAAAAGATGCTCCACATGTACACTAGAAATGTACAACGTGCATTGAAAAAAATAGACATGTGTTAAAAAAGAAAAACCCAAAGAAAACTAGTGAAAACACAGAAACGCTGACAAAACAAAAAAACTGGGGAAGAAAAACAAAAAACAGAAAGAAAGGATGGAAATAAAAAACCGAAGAAAACCAATGAAAACCCGATACAAACAACGCATGGAAACAAACAAAAGCATAAAACACTCAGATGAGCTATAGTGTGGGGCCCACCTCGTCACTGATCGCCAGTGGCGAGACTTACTTACGTCTTGCAATGAGTGAGAAATAGCTCATGTGCACGTCTTCGGCTGCACTTCTTTTTTATAAGACGGACATCGAGTTTCCTCATTCATGGAGACACCTCAGCCGCCAATGAACCAATCTCCTCTCCCCCTCCACCTTCACCCATTGCTCTGGCGTCGTGTGGCAGAGGGGAGGGAGCCTCTTCTCTCGTTCTTTGTGTCATTTTTGGATCAAGGTGGCGACGTTCCGACGGTGATTGCAGTGTTGTTTTGAATAAAAGTCCTCCAACTCTAATCATGTCTCGATGACGCTTGGTGCGGCGCTGTTGTGGATCCTCGGAGTTTTGTCGCCACTGTTCTTCATGTATAACGGGTTGGTTATCTGTGTCATCTGTCAACATAGGCCTGGTCTGGCGATACTAGCGCGGCTGCTTCGTCTAGACCG
>NC_041382.1:58500690-58517498 GCF_002162155.2 Triticum dicoccoides | reverse complement strand
CTCCCGGCTGATATTGTTGGCAAGTTTGCCAATCTCCGTCGTGCGTGCGCGGTCTACGATTGTTTATCTACGGGCGGGTCTTTGCAGATGTTTCAGTGTTTGTATTTCTTGATGTTGTCCATTATTGACATGAGCTACAGTGATGCAACGACGACGAGTTCAGCTGGGGCTTTGGCAAAAATTTGAAGGCATGTAGTGGTAGTCACAGTCTCCCCTTTGTTTTGGATAGTTTTCGTGATTGTGTGTGGCCGACGTATGTAGGCCGTGTTTCTTCTCCCCTGAATTCAAACACGCGAATGCAATCAAAGCTGCCAAACCATGCGTCCATGGGGCGTCTGAGTAGTGGACGTACTGCTGCACAAGTACACTCTGAACTGAAAGTGCCATCCACTAAGTTGAGTTCTCCAGCTGCCGGCCGGGTGCCGTGCATGTGATGTGCTTAACAGGAACGCGCGTACCAAACAAGGGAAAATCGGCTAGCTATGCCGGCACGGTGGCTGCAAGACTTGGGGCCGCGACGAGCTCGGCGCTGATCGGCAGGGTGTCAACTGGTGTCTGTCCCTTTCCAACAAGCTACAGTTTGGTGAAACACTTGCACCTAGCATAACTGCATGGAAGTCGTTGGAGTGCACATGCTGCAGTACTTCTCTCCTCTTTCACCTTGTTAATTTGTCCACGCCTAGACGTAGCATCTGATGATTATCCCCTGTCTCAGCGCGCACATCGGGCGTCGCGGTCACCACGGCATATGCCATGCCGGCGGCGTCAACTGTGTTCTCCCGCCAAGCGTGCGTGCTTCTTGCGCCAAGGGGATTGTTAGGCCAAGTACGCACGTCGTTTCACACCACCTTTGCTGGTTTTGCTTTGCATGCATGTACACTACTCCTGGCATACTCTGAGCAATGCAACCCCCAACTATACAAACTCCATGTCGACGAGACGACAGTATGTCATTGGTAGGTACGATGGCATGCATGCAGGGGCCTATCTAGCTAGCTAGCTAGCTCGGTCCATTCCACGGGCGCCATTGATCGGCTTCCCTGGTGCGGCGCGCGAGTCTTTTGGGCTGAACCATATGCATGACTGACTCGCTAGCTAGACACTAGGCGGTCGAACGCGCCCGCGCCATCCATGGCTTTTTGCCTCCACTAGCGACGCAAGCGCGCACGCATGCTCAACGAAGGCGTTTCCATGCATGTCGACGGAGTCTTGCTTGCGCGGCCGCCGCGTCGGTGATGACCCAAGAGTGAAGACTTCGCCAGAAAATATCAACAAAATATCATGCATGGGCTCAACGAAGTTAGGCCCAATTATGCATGCTTGGGCCAGCGGTAATTAGCACCTGACGGCCCAACGCTAAATTAACCACCAGAGGTTAGGGTGAGAATGACTGTCGATAAAAAAAAAGACTGTCGAAAAGGAGGAGCTCACGTAGTCAGATGACGATGCACATCCAAACGTTAGGAATTGGACTGAAATCAACTGTAACAGAGATGGCCGAGCACTGCACTGCAAAACCTGAAGCAAAATTGAACGAATGAAAAGGTGCGACAGTGAGCGCCCTGCAGGAATCGCTCGCCTGTTTGCTGCTGCTGGAAGCAGAGACAGCATCAAGCACAAGGCGGTAGCTAGCTAGCAGATGCCTCTGCCTAATCCGATCGCATCGCCGACGTCTCTACCCTAGGTCACTATTGCAGTTTCCTCTAGGCGCTAGCTAGATCAATCGATCAGTAGCACTAGTGCTATTCGACTATACCCATTTTGCTTCCCAACAGCGCAGCAGCTACGTACGAAGGCAGAGATCATGGGGTGGCTAGCATCTCCACTACCTGGAGTATTACTTGCTGGCGCAGCTTAAATTTGCTCTGTCAGGAATCCGGGATCAGCGACGGTAACCACCACCACCTCTTGTCTCCGTCAGAGGAGTCGTTGAGCTCGAAGAAAATCGGGCATAACTAATCGTGCAGGAGATTTTAACTGCGCGTATGAGGAAAATGGTTAGTGCTCCACTCGTTGGTTAATTTTGTCAGCCCTTGGAAATTGTTGCTGCGCCCCCCTGTCGGACTTGACCACAACAATCGAACAGTGATTCAGTGATCGGCAGCAGGATGTGACCCCTTTGGTCAGAGAATCTCCATGTCCCCTCATCGGAAAATGTTCCTCTCCAACCCACTGACAGACTGACTCAAAACTACGACTAGATTTAGGCGGTTCCGATAAGTCACCTGACTTATAATAAGTCAGGTGATTTAAAATCAGTGACTTATAAGTCACGTCTGTTTGGTTGTTACCTGACTTATAAGTCACCTGAGCACACGTTTCCACCTTGTTTTTTATGTAAAGGTAATGGACTCACGTAAAAGGAGATGACTTATAAGTTTTAAATTGAGGTGGAGCAACTTATGAGTTTGGTCTATTTGACAAAATAAATCACTTTTTTCACTTTTTGACTTATAAGTTGGTGACTTATTTGGAACCAAACAGACCCTTATCATGTGTTTTAATGATGCTCGTTGCTCTGAATGGTCGCCTGAAAAATGTCCAGAGTGCATGTAAACCTCCTTTGGTGTAAGAATTATTTCAACGCATAGTCGTACACTCAGTAGTGGCAGTTAGTATTACCACTACAAAAAACCGCTACCCCACTGATCACTTAGCTACGACTAAGATTTGTCAAGTGTTTTACTACTTCTCTGCTGCGAATGAATGGCCGTCTGGAAAATTTTCAGAGTGCAAACCACCATAAGGGCATTTCTAACCGATTCCTAAAAAATAGGGGAGTATCTGTCCTAGTAAAGCTTAGTGGTGTATTTATACCTCACTAAATTTTGGTCGGTTCTAGCCGATCCTCTAAACTTAGCGGAGTAAAATGTAAATTTGCATAAATTCAATCAAATTTCAACCGAAACTTGCGTGCATTTCAACATAAGTTGAGCATAGATAGTCTTGACAGCCCAAATTAAACATAAGTTCAACATAAATTTAAATTTAAATTAAACTACACTAAAAAATTAAAATAAACTACACCCAAATTTGGCTGAAGTGGAGGTCGAGCCAGTCCTTCCTGGTGAGGCCACCCTCAGTGATAGCCAGGTCTGGGTCAGTGTCGTCATCGTCGTCACCAGGGAAGACGCTCCGCCACTCCTCGACGTCGATCTCTTCCTCCTCAGTGCCAGGCTCCTCCTCGCCTCCCTCCTCGTCGACGGAGATGACGATGACTTCGCCGCCATTGACGATGAATATCGCCCGCTCCGCCTCCACGAGCTCCGGGTGCTGCCTCCGGAGGTCATCCATGTAGGCCTTGTCGGCGGCCTCCACCTCGAGGCGCCCCCTCGCGTTTTGATCCTCCCGTGCCATCCGAGCGCTCACCACCCCCGGCTCCGGCGGGACAAGGTGGACCGGCGGCATCCCGAACGGGAAGTTCAGCCTCGCATCGCGGCCGTGGTACCTCACCTACCACCAGTCATACTCCATGGTCAGGTGGAACGACCCGATCCACCGCCGTTGCCGGGTCTCCCGGTCCGTGATTTCCACCACCCACGTCCCCCATGAACACTATCAGACGCCAAGGTAGGTCCTTGTTGGCGGCTGCGACGGAGGGAGCTCCGGAAAATCCTCGAATCGGATGAGGGTCGCGACAGCGGGCGGATCGAGGAAGTGGCGGCGGGAGGATCGGGTGAGCGGCGGTGACTCAAGGAAGCGGCGGCGCACAACGACCCGCGGGTGTGGCGGGGCGGTTCCGCGCTCCGGATCCTCCGCCCACCGTGTCCGGCCATTGGGAGGAGGGGGCGGCGGATCGAGGCTGGGGACGCTCCGGATTTGCGGAGGGGACCTTCGGCCACCGCGTCCGTCCATTGGGAGGAGGGGGGTCGAGGCTAGGGATGCGCCGACGGCGAGGCGAGGGGAAGAAGAGGAGGCAGAGGAGAGGAAGAGAGAGGGAGATAATTTTACTCGGTCATTGCTAGCCAGAGTAAATATACTCGTGGGAATAGGGCTAGAGTAAAAATTTACTCTAGACCAGTATAAGTGATCGGCTAGGTGCGATTTAGAGAAAAAAACGGCCGGATAAAGGATTGGTTAGAAATGCCCTAACAATCGAACAGTGATTCAGTGATTAGCAGCAGGATGTGACCCTTTTGGTCAGAGAATCTCGATGTCACCTCCTCGGAAAATGTTCTCCCATGGTATAATCTGTTCATCTCCAACCCACTGACGACTATGACATAGATTTGTTACCGTCACTACTACGACTATGACTAGATTTGTTCAGTGTTTTACTGCTGCTTGCTGCTGTGAATGGTCGTCTGAAAAATGTTCAGAGTGCAAACCTCCTTAGGAGTAAGATACACTCTTAGTAGTGTAGTAGTTAGTATTACCACTATAAAAAACCGCTACCCCACTGATCACTTAGCTGCGACTAGATTTGTCAAGTGTTTTACTGATGTGGATGATCTGAAAAATGTCAGTGCAAACCTCCTTAGTGGAGTAAGAATTATTTCAACGCATAGTCTTATACTCTTAGTAGTAGTAGTAGACTAGTAGTTAGTATTACCACTACAAAAAAACTGCCACCCCACCGATCACTTAGCCACGACTAGATTTGTCAAGTGTTTTACGCTTCTGCTGTGAATGGTCCGAAAAATGTTCAAATCTCCTTCTCACTACGACTTGTTTCAACGCACGGTCTTACCACTACAAAAAATTGCTACCCCACTGATCACTTACTACTTACATAAGCGGCCCAATCATCCATCCATGTACGCACATAGTACTCCCTCCGTTTCTTTTTACTTCGCATATAAGATTTAGTCAAAGTCAAACTACACAAAGTTTGACCAAGTTTATATAAAAAAATATGAACATCTACAATATTAAAACTATATAATATGAAAATACATTTTGTGGTGCATCTGATAATATTGATTTTATATTGTCAATATTTATATTTTTTAACATAAAGTTAATCAAATTTTACAAAGCTTGACTTTGACCAAACTTTATATGCAAACTAAAAAAAACCGAGGGAGTAGTAGTTAAACTGCAGGGGTTCCTTCTAGAAGACGACCATCGTCACCACGTCCTTCTCTACGAGGACCTCACATTGAAACTCGCGCGCCTGCAACGACCCTCTTTTCCTCCTTTTGACGGGCAAGCGGCTCGCCTCCGCGCATAATTCCATAAAAAACCACATCCCAAACCCCGACGTCGTTTCCATTTGCTTATTTTTATGCCATACCACGTCTCGCACTAACGGCTCGGCACGCCACACAAGCCAAGAACCCCGTCCTGAAATGCCTATTGGTTCCTTTCTGAATTCAGGTGTCACACGCTATGGGTAGCCATCAATCAGTCCGGTCGTTACTACTAACGCACCGGGTTAGTGCTTGTTTGATTAATGCATATGTATGTACTATGTCATGGACTTATGGCCGTGTTATCTCTATGCGTTTGAAGATGATGAACAGTCAAGGGTCTAAAGATTTTTAAGCAGTTCCAGTCAGATTCAGAAGAATCGACTTGGACTCGCTTCATGTCACTGCCATTTTCGATGTTTTTGCCACACGACCGTAGTCTGGGACGGCAGTTTTGCAGTAAAGAGTCAGTTTTACACGAAGGGCCATTGGCCGTATTTTATTAGATGGAAAAAGAGAGAGTACAAGGTTACAGTCTAGGAGAACTAGACCTGTAACTACAACAATACAGCCGGCACCCCAGCTCGACCGCACAGGAAGCATCTGACTCTACAAATCGACCAAGAAGGCCAGCTAAATCATGTCGTCAGGTCACAAATGCATCCTGCTGCCCTCCATGTGTGGATATCCTGTATTACCAGGTCCCGAACCCTGTCAGCCGAGCTAGCGACATTGTCAAAAATCCTCGCGTTTCTTTCCTTCCAAATCCTCCAATGGAGAAGGATGACAATAGTATCGAAGTTCTTCTTCATTGGTTTTGGGATCCCCTCCCTCGCCTTCAGCCACCAATCCTCTGTAGAACTGAAATTGACCTCCGGTATTATGAAATCTGCCCCTGTCCAATCCCTGAACCTCGTCCAAACCTGCCTGGTAAAGTCACAGTGCACAAAAAGATGTGAGCAAGTCTCCGGGACAGATGAACATAGTGTGCAGGTGCCATTTGACGGCCAGTTCCTTCTCTCTAAGTTATCCGCCGTCAGACATCTTCCGTGAACTGCCAGCCACATGAAAAATTTACACCGGCAATTTTGCTGCTCGATCTGGGCCGGCAATTTTGCTGCTTGGTCTGAGAGCTTCAGAGGACACACAGTTCTGTGCAGTGCAGCTGAAGTCGCCGTCTGTGATGACCATGGATGCCGTGGAAACCACTGAAAATCCAATGGTTTTGAGTGGAGTAGGGATGTAGCTGCGATGCGAACACAACTTACCCGCACCAGCAGTGGTACATCCCAGATTTCTTTTAATGGTACTTGTGTGATGATAGTTAAACAACTGGCCGGCCGGGCCGGCTATAGTACTACACATCGATCAAGTGGCGCCGCAATCGGCATGGCCCTTTCAGACACTTGCTGGAATTAACAATCGAGATCGGTCACCCAGGTTCTAGAACAAACCACCTTCTTGACAAGAGATGATTAGTTTACTTCTGGTCTAATAATCAGAGTCCATGACCCTAATTAGTCACGTGTGTGTGTGTCCCTCCGTTTCTTGCGACAAGAGTCATCGAGATGCTTTGATCCAAAGTATAGAGACGAACATCATTTGTTTAACTGAAAGTTTGCACATATATGATCAGCATTTTCAGTCACATGTGTTTTCTTTAGTAGCATGGGAACTGGAGCTGAGCATCTGCGCTGAAAAGGAGGAACACACGGGAAGTTGCTTGCAAAGTTTAACTTCACCTTCGCAAAGCCACCACCATGATGCTGCCTAAGTAATTATCTAACAGGATGCAGAAAAGACCAAGCACCATATCCCTAATAGAATACATTCTCTATGGTTCCAAACACTAGACTACCACTACTAACTTCCATTGCCCCGGTGTGCATCCTACAAGTGTCGATGTGCCATGTTTTTCTGCCGGTTCCTTTCACTTCAGCAATGTAGGCATCATAAACAAACCGGGATCAATGTGCCATGTTTTTCTGCCGGTTCCTTTCACTTCAGCAATGTAGGCATCATAAACAAACCGGGATCGGTCGATCGGTCGATCCCTCGTGGCTAATCAAATCAAAGGTCTTCTTTACTTTCACTCAAACAAGACACCATCGATCGAGAAGAGCAACAAGACAAGATAAGAAAAGGGAAGCATGGAGCAAAAGGAGGAAAGCGGCTTTCATTTTAGTATATATTTATCTGTTATTCTAGTACACACGAGTGTGTGTACATGATGAGAATGTAGCTAAACAACACTGTCGCGTGGACGTGGTTAGTGCTGATCATATCAGGCGTGCTTGTTTCTGCTTTAAGGGACATGCTCTTGAGCGTGTCCACGAACCCGGGAGAAGTTGCTTTTATATCAACAATAGGTTGTTTGTTGTTGAGCTTCTGGCTTCTGCTCCCCCTCGTGTATCAGATGCGGCATGGATGTCTACTTTTTCTGAGTTCAGATCTCTGCATGTACTCACTGCTCTAAGAGCAACTCTAGCAGACCCGCATCCTTCCGGTCCGCAAAACGTGTTTGCAGTTCACGCAAAAACGCCTTTGCGGACCGGTACGGACGGCCACAGTTGCAGACCCTGCATAATGGACCTTAAAAAAGAATATTCTCGTAATATCCATTTTTAACGGTCGGCTTTGCGGCGTCTGATCTGGCGCAGCTCCTCCCAGCCCATAAATTCTATATTTGCAACTTAATTTGATCTAGCATAATGCATTTCTTTGCTTTTGCAACAACATTAGATACAAAAGACATCACCAAATCTTTGCTAGAATAGCAAAACCAAAGAAAACAAGAACCACAAGTATGGATTTCAGAAGATTTTCAACTTCCATAACTGCTCCCACTAGTTGGACTAATATCTTCTCCATGCATTCGTTGTTGATCTGTGGATTCTTGATTTTGCATTCCTCTTTCTTCATCTTTGGTTCGAAAGAAGTAGACATTGCTTCCCGTCTAGTTGCACATGCAGCCGCATCATTGCCTTCGATTCTACTAAGAAGTGCACCAACATCTATTAAGTTTCTTTCTATCAACAAATCAATGTATTGGCCTTCCCAAAAACAAAATGAGCATCCATCGTCCTACACAAAAGAATGAGCAAGCTCGAAGTGAGCTGCCGCAATTGAACTAAAGAATGAGCTATGAAATGAGCTACCGCAAGTGCACGTACCCCGTCGTTTTCGCATTTGAAGAACACCCATCTGGGGTGCTTCGGCGTGCCCGAAGTGAGCCGCGTCACTTTCCACGTGCAGTCGTCGCACGCTATGAGCGGCATCGGCAAGCTACAAAGACGTTGCGTGAGCGCCGAGCCCGGTGGACGGCCGGACGAATCCATGCCCGCAAACCTTCGCTCGCGGCGGGCGGGCGAATCCGTACCTGCATGCGGCGATGCACCCTAGTCTGGGCTGGGGGAGAGGCTTCCCGACCACTCCATTGCTTGGGGCAGCAACCGGCTGCCGGAAAAAGTCAAATCCGGCGGCCCGCGATGAAGTGCCGCAAATCTGCAAATTCGGCGGCCCACCGCCTGCGCGTGGCGGCCTTCCGGCATGCTCCTGCCGGCTGCTTTCGCCGGAATCTTGGGCGGTGGCCGGCGGCCGCGCGAGGGGGGAGAGAAGAGGTGGTTGGTGGGGGAAAACGTGGGATGAAATGTCCCCCCACCAACCGCTTCCGCTTATATTCAGGACACCGCAGCCGCGAGGGGAAAACCCGCGTTTTCCCAGGTTGGTGTCGGAATTTTGCCGCGCCCCCTAAAAATTTTTGCGGGCCGTGGCGGGATGCGGGTTTGATTGGGCTAGGTTTTCCGCCCCGACCTGTATTTTGACGGCTATTTTACGGGTCGGGTCGGGATGTGTGGTCTGCTAAAGTTGCTCTAATACCCTCCTGTACTCTGGATACTTGTGTTGCATCCGAATGGTTGGTGTGGTCAATGCATATAAATCTCCGTACCCAAATTAGTTCGAGTTTGGCAAAATTCAGAAATGAACTGTTACTTTTTTTTTACAGCATGATCTTCTGCCATGTCTAGCTAGCGAGCCGGATAGATGCCTTCTCTATTTTATTGGTACACATGTAAAAGCGGCGAGCGGCCGCCGGAGTTTATGTGAGACAAGTTACCACGTTAATTAGGCATGCGAGCCCTCTGAAAGCCTACAAATACTGACTGGTTCGAAGTGCCAATTAATTCCCGTGCTTTAACTTTGACCGTAAATTTAACTACTAAAATCGATTGCAGTGGGAGCAAAAATTATATCAGTGAATTTGTATTCGAAAAAAGTTTTCAATTATATAATTTTTTCTCTCGTCGCAGTTGGTCTCGTTGGTTAAATTTATGATCAAAGTTGGATCTCGGAAAGTGCGGGGACACTATATTTTGAAATGGAAGGAATAGTAACTTACGCGAATGGTTCCACGATCAACCACGTCGCACTGCAAGAAGGAAGAAAGAACTAAATAATGTATGATCGGCACGCGTCCTGCTACCCAGCTTTGTGCAAACAAACCCCCGCTTTCCCACTAGTTTTTTTCTTTGAAAAATAGGCATGAAGTCCCAGCTTACAATAAGAGAATGACATTCTTTTTTTTCATGGAAATAAGAGAAAAAATACAGATAAGGAGAGGGGGATGGGGGGAAAGGGAATGATAAAAAAATAGGTTTTATTTGATTGAAAACTCAACTGATTTGCGGGCCAGTTTAATGTATTTGTAAATTTAGCAAACAAATATTGACATACAAAGTAAAAAATCGTTTCAAAAGTGGCTTATTGAAATGAAGATCTACAGGAAATTTGAAAAAAGAACAAGAAAATTCCTAGAACATTAATAAAAAATCTAGAAATTCATGAATATTATATACAAATTCTAAAAATAATGAGAAATTTAAAAGTGAATAAAACAAAAGGAAAAGCCTTTACTAACTTTAAGGGATGATTAAATTCTTTAAATTTTAGCAACTTCACTGAAATAATATATTTCCCTAATCCTCTATTCCTAAATAACTACAACTCACTACATATTTTTTCCTAGTCATGCAATTGCCACATAAGGAAATGCATGCATGTAGTAATTCATAAGTTACCCTTTTGCACTAATCTATGCATGCAGTGCTGCCACGTCATCAATTTATGCATGCATGTTAGTCATAATTTATTTTGTTAATTGTTGTTTTATTGGCAGTATATTTGTGAGATGATTGCAACATACCTACAATTCAAAAGAAAATTACCTTTTCTATTATTTTTAAGCTTATATTTGTTTTGATTAGTCTTAGTTGTGTTTTCAGCAATTATGTATGTATTTTTTCTAACAAGGTCCCCACAACACATGTGCGGCGTCATCTAGTTGTCTTTTAACTATCTTGTGCAACTCGCAAAACTATCAAGGCTGACACCCCTGTTTTCTATGTGTTTTCATCATTTTTCTTTATTTTGCTCCTTTTTCATGACGGGGTTACCACGTTATCATGAAAATACTTCGGGTGGAGTAAGAAATCGAATCAAAACTAGAACCAACCCAGATTGGATGATTTGGATGATGGTTATATCTTTAGACTACTGAGATGAAACCCCGAGGTTTAAATCGTGTGTTGTCAGCGGTGGTGGGGTGTGTGTGCGCGCGCGCATGTATACCTCTGTTTATAAAGAGAAGGAGAAATCATAATATCATTTGCAAAAATGAACTAAAATCGAGAGACCAAACTTCTACAAATCCAAGAGGCATTATATACGTACTCCACGCCTCCACCTCTCATCCATCGATAGGTCACCACTCCCTCCCCATTCACCAGTTCTGTCGGTGTGGAAGTGCATGTAGGCCTCAATATATCGGATGTAGCTGTTCTTCGATTTTGGGGTTTTGGGTAGATTTTCACTATCGATCGCATCAGTCCTTCCACTTGTGGTGTCTGCCCAAGAATAATTGTTTCTCGAGCCTTCCTATCTCGACGACGTTGTACACGACAGTGAAGATTCACAACATAGATTTCTGCCGCCCGTTCTGCACGACTAGACTACACCTGGGCATCTCTGTGCTGGGCCAGGTTTCGGGCTGGGTTTTAAAAAGCCCGACCTCAAAATCCCAAGCCCGGGCCCGGCCTGCAGCCTGATAAAAAGGTTGTTTTGTCCATTAAAAAGAATGAAATACCTAATTTCGTGGTTATATTATACTATATTATACATAGTTTTCATAAAATATATTAAATAATAGATTTTATCGGGCTTTTCCTGGGCTTTAGGCTGGGATTGGGCGGGAAAAGTGAGGTCCGAGTCCAGCCCTGATGTCGGCCTTTGGGCGGGACTTCTTGGGCCGGGCTGTCCATGCCCAAGTTTGGACTAGACTAGGTTTTACAGGGTACATGGGCATCTAGGCGGCGACTTCCCTTCGAAGTTTGGCCCTTTGGCACATCAGTGCATGAAAAATTAACAGAGGTCAAGGCCTTGGATCCACGGCTCTTCTAGGAGTGACAACTTCTTCTCGAAGACAATGGTCCGACAGGACCATGGTCCTGATAGCTTTCCATATGTGATCAACAATGAATGGTTGGATCCTCCTTCCTTTGACGCGGCAAACAATGGCGCGCCGTCGGACCGTTTGGACGAAGGAGACGGTTGGGCCCAGGGATCAGAATTTAATTTTTTTTTCCAGGGTTGCTTGTGCTGTTGGTTTGGTTAATAGATCCAACTAGTGTGTGCAATTTTGAACTTTATAAACATAAAATTTGGAATGAATAATGTCATCGGATTCCTTTGCGTGCCGATATTGCCATCGGATTCCCGTGGCAAGGGGGCACATGAATGAAGACAGCACATAGAGAGACCCCCGTGGTCAAGTCGAATATGTATGCACGTAGTAGTGCAGTCTGCTCACAGCACGTATGACGAAAACGATTCAACGAATAATTTGACCTTTGCAAGCAAGCCAACAAAACTACACATGCGCCAAATCCATCACGAGAGCTGAAATGAAGCTAAACAAATGGAAGCGACCATGTACTACTGCACCGGTGGTACCGTATAAAGATTGTTAGTGGGAGATGTATCGTTCTGCCGCGTCAGAGGGGAGACCGGAGTCTGCTGGCGGGGTTTGACAAAAACGTCCATGCATGCACACCTACCAAACTAAACTAAACACAAAAATCCAATCCCAACTGTGCCGCTGCTGCTGGAGATGTGGATCCTGACCATACACCTGCTCTGCTCTATTTATTTAGAAAAGATTTGTTTTGTTTTTTTCCTTCAATTATAGTATTTCCTGCTTAATTATTACCTCAGGCAGTTGACTGTATGGCAATATAATTGAGAGCACCATGCTGCTTGATAGTACCTAGCTAACTAGTACCTAGGGCGGCATATATGAGAGAGCTTATCTTCAGTAGTATGGTGACAAATTGGTGCGTGTATTCAGGGATTTCAGGCATATATTATTTGAGCTTAAAGCATATTTTGTGATGAAAACCACGCGCGCGCGCGCACACACACAAACAGAAAAATATTTCTTCTATTCATTCTACATGGTTCTTATATCTTTTAAGTATTATAAAGCGCCTCTTTTCAAAAAAAAAAAATCATACCGCATGGTTTGGTAAATCTTGCTGGTATAGCTATTACTCCATCTGTAAAGTAAAGATCTAAACATCATTAGAGCATCTACAACTGGACTTGGCAAATCCGGCCCCCTATATGCCCACGAGCGCGTCCGGGCGCATCCGTGGACAGCGCCTGCCGGCCCCTCATATCTTGCGTTGCACATCCACATACCTCAAATGCCAGTCCTCAAATTCATGCAATCCATGCACGTCAATCATATGATACAAATTGTTCGAATCTAAAAGTTCGAAACAAAGCAAAACAAATCATAGTTCAACAAACCGGACATGACAAAGTGAAATCAATGTCCGAGTGTGAGACGGATGGCTCGCCGCGGCGAGTCACATACGTCCATCACCGGCATCTGTGTGGGCGGAAATCTCTCCGAAATGGTCCAGCCGGCCATCGGATCCTCCTCTGTCCCAATGTGGTCGAACGGCGTAATCCGTGTCGGTGCTCAAATGGAAGGAGCGCGGGGTTCCGGACGCGGCGGGGGAGACAGCTGATTGCCGATGTCCGCACCTCCCTGCACCGCTGCTGCCGCTTCCCTCTCTCGCTGCCGGCGTCGCCGCATCTTCTGGGCGACAATCTCCGCCTTACATGACGAAGCCGAAGAAGGGACGCCGACGGACGAGGCGGACCGCGTCTCCGTCGCGACACTCGGGGACGGGCCAGACGACATCTACGACGGCAGATCGGGACCGGAGGTGAGGATGGGGAGCAGTAGTGGCAGATGTTGGTGCAATTTTGGAGGGTGGCGGGAGGAGGAGGAAGAGTTTTGTGATTTTGGTGCAATTTGCTGTGGGATCGGGCTGTCGGGTCCGACGTGACGGACGCGCCCAGACGCCCCATATCTGCCCTATAATTGGACTGGATATATGGGGTGTCGGCCAGTCCCAACGTTTGAGGGCCGTTTAAAGAGTTTGTCTGGGTTGAAATTTTATGACCGGTCAATAACCAAGCAGCCCGATGAGGCATTTGAGGTGGCTTTGGGCGTCCGGCTGTAGATGCTCTTATTTTATTTTTACGGAGGCAGTACGACACAACTGAGCAGTGAAGTCTACACCGGACATGGGGTCAAAATCAAAGCAAAGCAGCACGAGAAAAATTAAGCTAGCTAGCTTTAACTGGCGTGTGCCCGCGGGTTAGCGTCGTTAATCTGGCGCTGTAATTCCAAAAGACGGGCTAATCACGCCTCAACTTTTGGCTTTTTCGAGTTTGGTTCATCATCAGATGCATGCTTAAACAAATCCTCCACGGTTGCGGCGTGCTCCCCGATCTGCCTTCCATCATCCATCCTCATCATCATCCGTCGTCCAGTCTACTAACTCTTTTCAAGTCCAAGCCAAGCCAAGCCAACCAAGCTACCACGGAATACCTCTCTCCCTCCACTACCTACAGCAAAGCTAGCCACTCCTCTCCTCTATATAAGCCCGTCCATGGCGGATGGCTCTCCCGCCCTTTTCATCGTCCCATCATTTGATCACCCATATAGAGATCCGGATAGCTAGCTGCTAGCTTCGCTTGTCAGTTGTGGCGATGGCGTGTGATCAGCGGGGGATGAGAGGCGAGGAGACGGCGGCGGGGGAGGAGGAGATGCTCCGGCGCGGGCCGTGGACGGTGGAGGAGGACGTGCTCCTCGCCAACTACATCGCCGCCAACGGCGAAGGCCGGTGGAACGCGCTGGCCCGGCGCGCGGGGCTGAAGCGCACCGGCAAGAGCTGCCGCCTGCGGTGGCTCAACTACCTGCGGCCGGACCTGCGGCGCGGCGGCATGACGGCGGAGGAGCAGCTGCTCGTCCTCGAGCTGCACGCGCGGTGGGGCAACCGGTGGTCCAAGATCGCGCAGCACCTCCCCGGCCGCACCGACAACGAGATCAAGAACTACTGGCGGACGCGGGTGCAGCGCCACGCCAAGCAGCTGCGGTGCGACGTCGGCAGCCAGCGGTTCAGGGACCTCGTGCGCGGCCTCTGGATCCCCCGCCTCCTGGAGCGCATCCACGCCGCCAACAGCTCCGGCGAAGGGGACGTGATAGCGCAGGCCACGGCGGCCGCGCTGCCGGTCGCGGCCGACGGGCGGTGCTGGGCCGTCGACGACGTGTTCGACCTCGGCCCGGGCGCCGCGGCGGCCGACGTGGAGCTTTCCTGCACCACCGCCCTGTCGTCGTCGTCGTCCGTGTCCACGGACGGCTGCGGCGTGCAGCCCCTGCCCCCGCCGGCGCCCATGGTGGCTACCGCCGAGAGCGCGCACGGAAGCGTCGTCAGCAGCGCTGCCATGCACGACACGGCGCTCTGGCAGCCGCCGCAGACGCACGGCGGCCTCATGATGACCCAAGAACAACAGCACCACCAACGGGCAGAGTCGCAGCTGCTTGGAGCCGAGACGTGGTGGTCCGACCAGACCTCGCTCCACGCGGGGCTGTACGCCGACGTGGGCTTCCCGGAGCTGGAGTTCGGCGGCGAGACCATGTGGGGCGCCTGCGCCGATGACCTGTGGTGCACGGACATGCTGGGGCTGTGAAACATCAAACTACCGGTGACCTGTGGTAACTGAGGGGAAGGTTATTATCGGAGCGTTCGCTACTAATCTTGCACTTAGCGCTCCAATAATCCCTTTTCCTCCTCTCTCAAAACATGAGTATACTTCAGTAACTTCACTAGCTAGCTAGTGTGTCTTCTTCAGTATGTGTACTACGTGTAATGTTGATGGATCTTTCATTTTTCTTTTTCCTTTTGGACTTTACTCATTCTTTGCTGGGTAAATACGGAGTGATTGGTTTGTAACCAGCCGTGTGTAACTTTTGATGGCCCGGCTGAGGCCGCAATAAAACTTGAATCAACCATGCATCCCGATCAGGCTGTGGTGCCAAGAACGCTCTTATATTATGGAACTAAGAGAGTAATTAATTAATCTGTGGGGAGAGACCTCTAATCTTCATGCATAAACATTCTTATGCATGTTATGTTACTACGAAGAATTATTCGTCAAGTAGATCAAGATTATGAGTATGTGACAAAGCAACCACAACAAACTAGCTAGATTGAATTGATCACGTGTGCGTAACCGACCACAGTTTTGTATCGAAAACCATTTGCTCGATCGCATGCCCATCTCCAAACTATAAAAAGTATTCGGTGCCGATTAGGATACGAGTCACCTTCCTCTAATCTAATCTAGAGAAAGATAAGCAGATATTTCAGCTAGGCGCCCGTACGGACCGGCCTCTCCGGCCAATCCAATGATGCAATCAACTGAACATCTTTGTGTTTGTCTTGATGATGGCGAGCGTCACTGAGAATTCCCCTAGAAAAAGAGACACGCGCGGAATTTAACCAAGCACAAGCATATGCTCCAGGTGATCGAATTGGACAGCACTAGCGACCGCAATCAGCACGCAGATGCAGACGCCGGGCCACGCGTACATATGATTAGCAACGCACAACGGAGGTGGGGCAAACTGTGTGCGGAAAGGATGTACTCTAGCATCCATCGCTTTAGTTTTTGGCATGTCCACCACATGATGAAAACGGCCGGAGAAAAGGGCCGGAAAGCATCGGATTTCCCGTGTTTTCTCACACGTACGTATCGGTCGATCCCCTCCGGCAGCTAGGTTCGCGCTAGTGATGGATGGATGGATGGATGGATCCTCCTCTCTGTCAGGAGCTCGTTCAGGTCTCGGGGGCACCTGATGAGAAGGAAAAAGGGGGAGGAAAAGCGCACCATGCGTCGATCATTCAGGGCCCCCCTTCAGCTCAGTACGTTCCTCTAATCATTCGCCGCACAGAATTTCTGGCTCGGCTGCACCGCGTGTTCTTCTTCCTTTTCTGGATCGGTGAGAGGGATCAGGAACGAGTCCAAAGTTTGGTTCGATTTTGACGGTGAACGGACGCGCATTAGCCGACTACTTACATGTCTGCGTGCATGTAGGGTTTGCTCTAGTGCCTCACCTGGTCAGTGTCTGCAGTGCCAATCTTCGTACATGTCATCCAGTGAGTTTAGAAAACAGAAGTGACAAGTACCCCACTCATCCCATAATATAAGAGTGTTTTTTACACTATATGAGAACGATGAAGTTTCTTTTTTTGAGCAAAA
>NC_041382.1:58489161-58500393 GCF_002162155.2 Triticum dicoccoides | reverse complement strand
TTCATTAACGAAACCACAAGTCCATACCAGAGTAACCTAACGAACTACTAACATCCAAAAGCTACCAGTCTTAGAGCAATCTGCACTAACAATTTTCTTACTAGCAAATCTAAGGTCATAAGCGACCATTTTAAGCACGAGGGCGCAACCTCCAACAAGGAAAAACAAAGGAAGAAACAGAAAGCACACGCGGGGGTGGGTGAATGATCTTGCTTCAGCTCATCAGACGAGGAACACCAGCTCTCCATCCCTGCGAAGATCTGTAAACCTCACTTGCTACTTGCTCGATTAGTTTTGCCCCCAGCATCAGTAGGTTTTGTCTTGTTTTTTTCCTCTGCAAAACAGCCCATTCAACAATCCAATTGCAAGTTAGTTTAACCAAAGTCATAGGGTCATTGACCAATTTATCACGAAAGATTATATCATTTCGACACTTCCAAATAACCCACACAATTGCAGATATCCCGACCAGTACCAGTTTTCTTTCTTCTAGATTGATTTTTTTTATCCAGGGACCCAAACAATCGTCAACTCCCATCGGAGCTGTTATTAAATTGAAAGAACATTTTATAAGACCCCACAGCAACAGAGCAAGAGAAGAACAGGTGATCTATGGTCTCATCTTGACCACAGTACACACATCTCTGACTCCCTTTTCACCCTTTTTTTGCTAGATTACTTTGGTCAGTATACTTTTCCTAGCAATAAGCGAGAGAAACATCTTGATTTTTGCTGGAATTTTAATTTTCCATAGGAATTTATGTGGGAACCCAACCTCTGTTTTAACTAGATGTTGATAAAGTGATCTCACTGAGAATTGTCTATAGGCTGTCAGCATCCAAAATGGCTGATCTTTGCCCTCATGCATTCTCACTTCCTCACATCTAGCTTTCAAACTATCCCACAAAGTTCTTTTATCTTCAGTCAAATTCCTTCTGAACTTAAACCCCTCCCACCATATGTTAATGGCCTGGGCCACCGAGATGTCATGGGTCAAGCTGATGAAATAAAGACTTGGGTAGGCCTCTTTCAGAGGTTTAGATCCCACCCACGAGTCTTCCCAGAATCTTGTGTTTTGCCCATTCACCAGTTTCTTTTTCACATTATTGTAGTAAATGTCTTTGGTCTGGCTAAGGTCGTGGGTTGAGTCGACGTGGGGTCTTGTATGTGTCGTGGTTGCTTTGGCAGCCTGCAAAGGCGGGCCACATGGATGGCTCTCTGGGGAGCCCTGTGGTGGTGATGTTTGTCGCTCCCCTTGGCCGTGTGGATGGTAAGGGGAACAACGATGAGTGGTCTTGGCCAAGTCGCTACTGGCAGTGGTGGCTACGGTTCTTGACAAGGCGTGAGGTAGTTACCAAGCGAAAATGATCTTTTAAGAAAACCGAGCGAAAGCTCTGAGATCCATTGTGGTAGTCCTCCAACCCCTGGTCGGTGCTCCCGGTGAAGTTCAAGTCTTGTGATGCACCTAGGCTCCAATGTCAGGCAGTCTCGTCAGTCTCCTCTCGTTTACGTGCGGCGGCCGTGTCATTAACCCCGTCACAAGATCGACATTCCTGTCCAGAGATATTTTGGAACCCTGGGTGTTCTTCCACGAGGCGTGGTTTGCTCGTGGTCGATGGGCACTTATTGTGGTTCTGGTAGTCCTTTGCTCTTGCTTGGCGGTAAGCTCGCGGTACTCTTTAGTGCATTTCTTGTGCATTGCGGACGATGTCCTTCCTATTTAGTCTTGTTTTTCTTTGATTAGCTTTGTAAGTGAGCTTTTCTTAAGAAATTGTGCCATTTTGATTCTGTGACTGTATCTATAAAGCGAGACGAAGGGCTGTTTCCGGAGTAGACAAACCCCATGTAAAAAGAATACTTCCTCTTTCTCATAATATAAGACGTTTTTTGATACTACACTAGAGTAAAAAAACGTCTTACATTATAAGATATAAGACGGAGGGAGTATATCTATAGTTTTGGTCTGTCCAGCCCGGCACGATGGAAACGGCGGAAGAAAAGGGCAGGGAAGCATCGAATCCCCCATGTGTTTTTCACACGTATCCCCTGCAGCTAGCGATGGGTCCTCCTTCTGGGCGGATCACCTGACTACCTGAGAGAAAAGGGAAGAAAAAGCGCACCATGACACCCATTGATGCAATGCGGGGGGTGGGCCTTTGCTTAAGTTCAGTTCGTTGCTCTAATCATTCGCCGCCCCAAAACTCCGGCTGCTCTTTCTCCTTTCCAAATTTCGGATCGGCGAGACGGCGAACGAGTCCAAAAGTTTCGTTCGATTTTGACGGTGTGGCGAAACGCATTAGCCGACTAGAGTACTCCATGTCTGCAACTCTGCATGTAGGGTTGTTCTAGTGCCAGCTGATCTGGCCAGTACCTGCACTTTCTGCAGTCCTGTACTACTGATCATTCATTCATTCATTCCGCCCACCCAAGCTTCTTAATCTGGAGCAGGCAATTTCTGCTTCTTCCTCCTAACCTTTTTAGCCGATCAGTGGAGCCAGCTACCTGATGTTTCTCCAACGAGTTCAGATAACTGAACTCGACGAGCCAGCAAGTGCAGCGCAGGCATCGTGTGGTGTCCGCACAAGTGCAGGTGGTGCTCCGCAAGGCGAGCTTCTCCGGAGCAGAATTTCGCTACGTTAACGGCAACAGCGATTGGCACGACACAGGTTAACATGGCGGATTGGTACTTCGGTCGATCATGACCTGCCAAGTGCCCAAGCTCCCGAATTGGATGGACGGATCGATCGAGACCACTCGGGCAGCAGCACGATGATCATGGGAGTATATGGCTCAGCCCACCGTCCCACCGCCGGCCCCCGGTTTACACACACGCACGCACGCACGCACGCACGCACAGGCGGCACGGCGGGACACGCGCGGCGGCCGGCGGCGGTCGTGGAGGACCACGGGGAGGAAGAAGTAGTCGCGTACCAGAGGCGGAAAGCGCAGATCAATGCCGCGTCACCGGGCATGCCCGCGTAGCTCCTGCGTGCCCATTGGGCTGTCACCTTTTCTCCTCCGGCTCCCGACCCGGCCTTCATCGCTTCACACGTGTACTGCAATGGCTCTGTGTTGCGTACGTACGAGTTTAATTTTTTTTACGCAAAAAAGCAGCATGGGCGTGATTTTCGTTACCTCCTCCTCGAAAAACTTAGTCGTAAATTTGTCTACATAGGAATTTATTTAACACAAAAATGTGTCTAAATACATTCGAATCTAGACAAATCTAATACTCCCTCCGTTTCTAGATTTCATAACGGACTACATCAGAAATATATAGACACATTTTAGAATATAAATTCACTCATTTCGATTTCGTGTGTAGTTCATATCAAAAACTCTAAAAAGTCTTATATTTAGGAACGGAGGGAGTATAAGCTTTATATTTAGGAACGGAGGGAGTATAAACTTTTTGGGACGGAGGGAGTACGTGGTATATTGTGCATATATAAATCGTTCGTCGTTGCTTTGAGTGTTGTGATGTATCGTTCCAATTTTGATAAAATTTGTCTTTCTTTAAAGTGCTAGGCTGTCTAGCAGTTTCCCAACTACTCCCCCCGTTCCATAATATAAAATGTTTTTGGAGTTTAAAGTGAACTGTAAAAATGTCTTACATTATGAGACAGAGGTAGTAGCTTTTTTTACATGCTGCAAAGAAAAATTAGCCTTTTCTCAATAATGTTCCGTTGGATTTATTTTTCCAGATTTAAGGTGTATCATGCTTCGTTGTGTACGAGCAAATTCACTTTGAGACAAGCGCACTCTTTATTATTTAGGCCATATGTTAGATATAAAATCATTCCTTAGAAGAACTTCCATAAAAAATACAGTAAGAAATTACATGCAGATTATGTTGAAAGAAAGACAGCACCGTCTTCCTGTTGACACACGAACACGTCACGTGTACCCTCGACGCCGGGGGTGATGCACCGCAGCTCACGTCGAAGGAGACCCGACCGACAGCGCGATACGCAAGACAGTCGACGGGCGCTTTTGCAGACCCGAAAACCCCACACCCCCGGAAGGGACCCCGTCAGGGAGTGCGACGGCTATGGGCTGCCCTAGTTCGATTCGCTCGCCCCTAGAGCCTTGGGATTCGCAGCTCTCAAACACAAAGAACAGCGAAGAACGAGATAGAAAAACGGTGGAGAGATAAAACGTAGATGAAAAAGTAGTATATTGATTTGTTCGATTGTGTGTTGTTCAATCGGCCATCACCCTCAACATATATAAAAGGCGGCTGGACTTCCCATACAAGCAAAGGATTCATCTAGGCTTTCCTTACAAGAAAAATTACATCAATTCACGTCCTAGAGTCCTAATTCTATTCCAACTCGGATTCAGTCTGAATCTGGCCCAAACTCTGTCTTCCTTCTTGCGCGGGCCGCTGGGTTTGCATATGATCTCCAATCGAGACGGCCCAAATATCAAACTTGTGCGCCTCGACGATACGAACAACTCTCATGTTGATCACCTTTTCAAATAAGGCCATCTTGAATACTTTTTGAGGTCATCTTTATCTTCCAATCGGACTCGGTCTTGCAGTAGACTGGATTATCCGAGTCTCGTAGTGAATTTGTAAGCTATATATTATGTCTGATGATGATGACCCCAAAATCAAAGTTTACCGTCTTGATGATACGCACAACTTCTGTATTGAACACTTCTTCATCCAAGGTCATTTCGATAAACTTTCGAGCACATGTTCAATTTCACTCTGACTTGAGCTCATCCACTCGGATATTAGATACTTTCACTCGGATCGTCCGACTGGACTCTTTTACTCGGAAGACAATCTTTCACTCGGATGACTATATTTCTACTTGGATGACTATATTTCTACTCGGAAGGCACTATCTTATTCAATCGGCAAGTTTTCGTCCCGATGGTAATCTTTTCACTCGGAATATTTTCACCTGAACGACAATTTCACTCGGATGATCATATTTCCACTCGGATGACTATATTTCCATTTGGATAATAATAAGTTCATCCGGTCAGCAAACTTTCACTTGACCGGTAAATTTTTACTCGACCGTAAACTTTCACTCGAATGGTAAACTTTTCACTCGAATTTCCGACTGAAAACATAGCCCGATCTTAATTTATCTCTCCAGGCCTCATACAATTTTGGATTGAGACGAATTATATATGAAAATCGATCGGCTCGACGAGACGAAACTTTTCCGTGTTGAAGGTTTTTCGATTCAAGGCCGTCTTGATGGCCGAATTACTCACGCAACCTATCAGACAAGTGTCTGGCACCTCGCGCCATATTTCCGTTGAGGTTCGGTCTGCAGTGTATTGCCTCTAACTTTTTCATATGAACTCGGATTGAGATGATTTATATATCAAAATCGATTGCCTCGACAAGACGAAGACAATTCCTTCATCCGAGGTCATCTTGAAGACGTGATTGGCCAAAAACCACTCGGAACATTGAATTATGCCACTCGGAGTATAGTTTCGGTCCGTAAGATAAAGTCGAATGAATATAACCGAAACATCAAAGTGGTTCCACTCGGCGACGTGAATCTTTTCATGCTGAAAACCCGTTCACTCGAGACCATCTCCATTGCAATCTGTATCTTGCCAAAATCAGGTGTCAACACATGCTGTCGTGGTTCTAAGTCTGACAGTGATGTAGGGGGGTAAGTATGGAGAGGCAAGATCTTAGCTGTGGAGAAGTTGTAAGAATGCAAGGTTTACGAGTTCAGGCCCTTCTCGGAGGAAGTAATAGCCCTACGTCTCGGAGCCCGGAGGCGGTCGACTGGATTATAAGAGTATGAGTTACAGGGGTGCGAACCCTTGTCTCGGAGGAGGGGGGTGGCTTATATAGAGTGCGTCAGGACTCCGGCCAGCCCATGTTACGAAGGGTTCAATGTACATTAAGGCAGGGCATTACTGGTAACGCTAGAAATAAAGTGATATGATGACCATAAAAGCTACTTAATGACCGACCGTTAGCGTGCGGAGTGACTTTAGGTCTCCTGGCCGTCGAGTGGTTGGATCTTGGTCGAGTGATTGCTTCTTGGTCGAGTGTTTTCGAGTCTGTCGAGTGGAACGCCTTCAAGTCGATTGAAAGGTGATTTCTTCTAGAGATGTCCTTGGGTAGGGCAGTTAGGACAGGTCCATGACCCTACCCTAGGTACATAGCTTCATCATTAGCCCCTGAATGGATCGAGGTTTGAGTGGGGAAGGAGTTGAGAACTTCTCCGACTCGTTTTTCATGCCGTGAGCATATCTTGTTTCGGATCAACGGACCTGAGTGATGACAACAGCTTCCTTTTCAGTCGCCTTGATCCATTCTTAATTCTTCATCGAGTGAGTTTCTTTACTTGTAAGGCTCCGAGTGACGGTGCGGAGGAGATCTTTGGTCTGACAAGTTGTTTGCTGCCCGCGGATTTCGTGGGATCCGAATTTTGGGAAGCGCGCGGGACGGGGGAGGCCGCAGTAATCGGACGGGATAGAGCGGAGCCGCCTCGATCCCCGCGCCACCTTTTTCGCCACGTACCGCGCACGCGATTGTTACGGGATTTGACAGACCCACCCGGGCCTACCAGTCAGCCACTCGGAAGTGGCCTCATATAAGACGTTGGACCGGGGTCTCCCGAACAGTGTGTTCCCATTATCTCTTATCCTCTTCGCGCTCCTCCGCTGCGCCCACTCTCGCTCTCGCGCCGCCGTTCCATACGCGTCTCGCCGGCGACGATGGGGAAGGAGAAGACTGCGGCTCTGGAGAGGGCAAAGAAGGCGACGGCGAGGTCGAAGGGGAAGGCGACCGGTCGGGGCGGATCCTCCTCGCGAACCGGCCTGCCGAAGGGCTGGATCCAGGGCGAATGGATCCACTCGAAGATCTCCCAAGAAGACCTCGACGACCTGGCCAAGGGAGGGCTGATCCCCTACAACTCGGCGCGGCTTCCGGGGAAGGAATCCGAGCCGCAACCCTGGGAGGGTTAGCGCGTTCTTCTTGCCAAACACGTCGATCGTGGGTTTTCCTTGCCTCCTCACCCTTTCTTTCGAGGATTTCTGAACTTCTTTGGGGCACAACTCCACCATTTTACTCCCAACAAGATCATTTATCTTGCCGCTTTCATTTCTTTGTGTGAGAATTTCCTGGGTTGCCGGCCTCACTGGGGTCTTTTCAAGCATATTTTCACTTGTCGCTCCCAGACAGTGAAAAAGGCTAATCCGAGTGACGAGAGGACCCAAGTGATCCAGATGTGTGGGGGTCTTGGTATCCAGATGAGGGGAAAAAGCTCCTTTCCGGCCATGATTCTTCCCAACTCAGTTCGCGGGTGGCAGTCGACCTGGTTTTATTGTAAGGACCAGTCGACGCCAGGGCAGTCGACTGGACTCCCTCCCTTTACCATGGACCGAGTGAGGAAACCCTCCCCTTTGAAGGTGCTCCCGGAGGAGAAGGCGCATGTGAGGGTGCTGGTCGATCGAGTGGTCCAGCTTATCCGTGACGGGGTCACTGGTATGGATCTCTTGGAGGTCTTCCTTCAGCGGCGCGTCCAGCCTCTTCAAGCTCGAGACCATCCGATGTGGATGTATTCGGGTCTTGAAGACTCCACCCGAATCCACCCGGAGGAGGTCGACGACAACACACTGGAGAAGTGGCTGTCGGGCATTACCGGGAACAAGGACAATCCCAGGGGAGCCAGGAGTTCCTCCATTCGACCAGTCTCATGCACCAGAGAAGGTCTGATTCTGAGTTTTTGCTTGTAATCTGAATTCACTCGCGCAGCTGCCTATATTGCGTCGACTGACTTTGTCCTCCTTGCTTTCTTTCAGGCCATTATTGAAATGTATTCAATGCCCAACGGGGAGCAAGAGCAAGCCCTGGAAGGCGAGGCGAGTGGCGGCGAAAGTGGCGAGTGGACTTCCGACGGTGAAGGGGATGGAGGAAGCGACGACTCAAGCGACGGAGAAGAAGTCGAGTCGCCTCCTCGCAGGGAGAGGCGATCCAAGCTTGACCAAGAACGGCCGAGTGCCCGTGACAAGGCAACTGCTCAGGCTGGTCAGTCTTTGAAGCGTCCTCGGATCTCTTCACCAACCCCGACTGAGAAGGCGCCAAAGCACCCCAAAGTTGCAGAGCCGAAGACTCGGAAGGCGTTGCCGAAGATCAAGATTGATATCCCCGTCGCTTCCGCGTGAGTGTCTCTCTTTGCATTCACTCGACGCTCCGCGCTGTTTGTTTTTCTTGTTTTAACTGGACGAACTTTGGAACTGTCAGCGCTGCCACCTCCGAGACCTCAGCTTACAGGGACGATGATGAGGTGATGGAGGATGCAGTCACTTCTAATCCGGGTATGATTTCTGCCATACTGTCTTTGTTCGGTCGATTCAACTGCAATGTGCACCATTGGGTGACATCATTTTGGCAATTGAACTTTGCACAGCTCCCAACATTATTGACCTCCCTGATGATGATGAAGAGCCCGAGAGGCCTTTGACGAGGAAGAATAGGCGAGCTGCTGCAAGCGAGGCGCTACAGTCGACGCCGAGGGCAGAACCAGTCGTTCAAGACACTGGTGACGTCAATCGGGGTTCTGTTACCTTCGCCGAGCCACTGTCGAGTGCCTTGCCTTCTTCGTCGACTGCTCAGGCCCCTGTCGACCCGCCTTCAGTTTTTGCGACCCATCATGTCCCAGAGGACGAGGTGAATGCTGCTAGGGAAGCCATATGCCAGGCGGGCATTATGATGGAGAAGATGAAGACGGTGCGGGACGCCAGCCAAGCCGCCTATGATGCCAGCTCGGCTCTCCAGAGCAACGTTCAGGTTAGTTGGTCGCCGCTTGTTCTGTTAGGATATGCTACCTGAAGACTCTTTCCGAAAATCTTTGCATCTGTACACCCACTGCGTGCGTCGATTGAATTTTTGGACTAGTGGGGGCACGCTGAGTGCACCCACTGTGTGTAGTCCCCGAGACTACGGTGGACTGCTGGCAGTCGACTGTAGTCTTTGTATTTTGCCGAATGTATAAACCAAACTGGTAGTTTGTCTCTTCCACTCGGTCTGGTTGAGTGGGATCAGAACCGGTGGGGGCACGCAAAGTGCACCCACTGGGTGTAGTCCCCGAGACTACGGTGGACTGCTGGCAGTCGACTGTAGTCTGAGTTCTACTTTCTCTCTTTCTGCCTCTTTTTTTTGGACTCGACTTCGGCGGGCCGGTCGAGTGGGATCAGAACCGGTGGGGGCACGCAAAGTGCACCCACTGGGTGTAGTCCCCGAGACTATGGTGGACTGCGGGCAGTCGACCGTAGTCTTAGTATTTATTGCCTTTGTTGTTTTTGCTGTAAAAATAACTTCTTCCCTTTGATTTCAGGAATCTTGTGATCTTGGAGCTCGCTTTGCTGACTTGGAGAAGCAGCAGATTCAACTGAACCTTGACTTGGATCTGGCCAGGACAGAGCTGCAAAAGGCCAGAGACGGCGCCGCTGGTAAGACGAGTTTGTCGACTGGTCAGTTTTAGGCTTGAGTACCCTTCTGCTATTTCTGAATCAATCGTTATTTCTTTGCAGAAAAACTGAGAGAAGCTCTGGCGAAGAAGGATCAGGATTTGGCTGCTGCTTGTAAGGAGGCTGACGACAGGACCGCTCTGGCCGAACAGAAGCTGGCTTCGGTCGGCCAGTTGGAAGAAGAGAATACCAGGCTGAAGACCGCTCTGAATGACTCCAACAAGGAGTGCTCGCGCTGGAAGAAGGCGAATCTCGTCCAGGGCGAGAAAATGGAAGGCATTGCTCGTAGGAGGGATGATCTGGAGAGCTATCTGAGGAGTCTTGCCAAGAAGTTGTTCATCAAGCTTGAAGGTGCACATTCTGTTCCGACTGATTTTTTTTGTGTCGACTGTGTACGAAAATTGACTTATCCTTGGATCATGAATGCAGAGTTTTGCCAGAACTTTGAAGAGGAGACTGGGCGGATTGAACCAGGTTTGGATCCAATCAACTCTCCCGTGAAAGATGAAACTGCCATGAATCTGCTCCGTCTGGAATCTCGCATCGACAGTGCCGTGGACTACTTGGCTCGACTGAAGGTCGCCATGTCGCGGATTGACCCGGCACTTTGGCCAGAGGCTGTGCTCCAAAGTGATCTTGAGTCCTTGATGACTCGACTAAATGAAATCCCAGACCGAGTGCAGGAGTGGAAGAAGTCTGCTGCTCGGTGTGGCGCTGACATGGCTCTATCTTTGGTTCGTGTCCACTGCAAGGAGGTGCGACAAGACAAACTGGCAGCAATCAAGGTCGCCAACACCCAGAAACATGACTTCCGAACTTTTATGGAGACTTTCATCGCCGCAGCCACTCGGATAGCCGACGGCGTCGACCTGGATGAGTTCGTTGAGCCTGCCAGCCCTCCTCCCGCGGAGTGAACAAACTCTTATGTCCCACCTTAAATTTGCCTCAGAATGCCGAGTGGTTTTTGTAACCGCTAAACTTTTTCGGGCTGCATGCCCGAGTACTTCGATCTGTGATCCGGAACCTTTAGAATTTTCCTGAACTTGGTTTACCGTTGAATATCTTTATGAATCTCCTGCTGAGTGAACCCATTCTTCATTCGAGACAAATTTTGTATTCGCAGCGCAGCTCCGAAGGAGAGGGAAGCAGTCGACCCATGTCTTGTCGCCCTTGCGGGTCGGCGATGGAGTGCGCATCGTATTTGTGGCGAAGCTCTCCAGGGGAAGGCGGCGGTCGATCCACACCTTGTTACTGCAGAGCGGGACGGAGCGCACATTGTATTTGTGGCGAAGCTCTCCAGGAGGAGGTAGCAGTCGACCCGCACTTCGTTACTGTAGAGCGGGATGAATCGCGCATTGTATTTGTGGCGAAGCTCCCCAGGAGAATGTTGCAGTCGACCTGCCCCTCGTCGTCCTTGAAGATTGAGATGTGTTTCGTACTTAGGTGAGTTCTGGACTGCAGCTAAGCCCCCGAGTGGGAGGATTGCTCTCCACTCGGTAGGATTTTTTCAAACTTAGGCGAGTGCCGGATTGCAGCTAAGTCTCTAAGTGGGAGAACTTAGGCGAGTACTGGACTGCAGCTAAGCCCCCGAGTGGGAGGATTGCTTTCCACTCGGTAGGATTTTTCAAACTTAGGTGAGTGCCGGACTGCAGCTAGGTCCTCAAGTGAGAGAACTTAGGCGAGTACTGGACTGCAGCTAAGCCCCCGAGTGGGAGGATTGCTCTCCACTCGGTAGGATTTTTCAAACTTAGGCGAGTGCCTGACTGC
>NC_041382.1:58428678-58488763 GCF_002162155.2 Triticum dicoccoides | reverse complement strand
CAGCTAGATCCTCAAGTGAGAGAACTTAGGCGAGTACTGGACTGCAGCTAAGCCCCCGAGTGGGAGGATTGCTCTCCACTCGGTAGGATTTTTCAAACTTAGGCGAGTGCCTGACTGCAGCTAGGTCCTCAAGTGAGAGAACTTAGGCGAGTACTGGACTGCAGCTAAGCCCCCGAGTGGGAGGATTGCTCTCCACTCGGTAGGATTTTTTCAAACTTAGGTGAGTGCCGGACTGCAGCTAAGTCTTCAAGTGAGAGAACTTAGGCGAGTACTGGACTGCAGCTAAGCCCCCGAGTGGGAGGATTGCTCTCCACTCGGTAGGATTTTTTAAATACTTAGGCGAAACGGATTCGCAGCTAAGCCCCTGAGTGGGAGGCTGGCTCGCCACTCGGTAGGAAACTGTTTTTACAAACTCAGGCGAAACGGATTCGCAGCTAAGCCACCCATTGTGGGATTTCTTACGCAAACAAAAACAATAATAATCACTGGGAAAATTATAACGCTCTTATCTTTGATAAATAAACTACAGGAGTTTTTCTTATTACATCTCATCCGAGTGAGAATTTAAGTATAAAAGGGGCGGAGTAGCTCCTCATTCCAGGCTCGTGGCTCATCAATCTGGCGATCGACATTGTAGAGGTGGTATGCTCCATTGTGGAGGACTCTGGTGACTATGGAGGGGCCTTCCCAAGTAGGAGCGAGCTTGTGTGGTTTCTGCTGATCCACTCGGAGGACTAAGTCTCCTTCTTGGAAGGCTCGGTTCTTCATGTTTCTGGCATGGAATCGACGCAAGTCTTGCTGATAGATGGTCGATCGAATCAAGGCCATTTCTCTTTCTTCTTCTAGGAGGTCGACTGCGTCCTGCCGGGCTTGTTCTGCTTCATCTTCAGAGTAGAGCTCGACTCGGGGAGCGTTGTGAAGCAGGTCACTCGGTAAGACTGCCTCGGCTCCGTAGACCAGAAAGAATGGGGTTCTTTCGGTCGATTGATTCGGGGTTGTCCTCAATCCCCAAAGGACTAATGGAAGCTCGTCGACCCATGCACCTGCTGCGTGCTTGAGATCGCGCATCAATCGGGTTTCAGTCCTTTGAGAATTAGGCCGTTTGCCCTTTCTGCTTGCCCATTCGACTGGGGGTGAGTGACCGAAGCATAGTCGACCCGAGTGCCCTGAGAGGCGCAAAAGGCCCTGAATTTGTCGGAATCGAAGTTTGACCCATTGTCCGTGATGATGTTGTGCGGAACTCCATATCTGAATATCAACTCTCTGGTGAAACTGATAGCGGTGCAAGCATCGAGATTCTTGATAGGCTTGGCTTCAATCCATTTGGTGAACTTGTCGACTGCTACCAGCACATGAGTGAAGCCGCTCCTGCCTGTTCTCAGTGGTCCAACCATGTCCAGCCCCCAAACAGCGAAGGGCCAGATGAGTGGAATGGTTTTCAGGGATGACGCGGGCTTGTGCGGCATATTGGAGTAATACTAACATCCTTCACATTTGTCGACTATCTCTTTTTCCATCTCATTGGCTCTTGGCCAGTAGAACCCCGCTCGGTATGCTTTAGCCACAATGGTCCGAGAGGACGCATGATGACCACAGGTCCCCGAGTGGATATCGTTAAGGATCATCTGACCTTCTTCTGGTGTAATACACTTCTAGCCGACCCCAGTCGCGCTTTCTCTATATAACCGTCCCTTTATGACTGTAAAGGCCTTGGATCGACGGACTATCTGTCGAGCCTCTTCTTCGTCTTCTGGGAGTTCTTTCCTTAGGATGTACGCGATGTACGGTTCTGTCCAGACGGGAGTGATAACCAAGACTTCCATGATCAGGTCGACCACAGCTGGAACTTCAACTTCAGTCGGATCCGTGGCGCTTTTTGGCTGCGGGGCCTCTTCAGTGAAGGGATCCTCCTGGACTGATGGTGTGTGGATGTGTTCCAAAAACACATTGCTGGGAATGGCTTCTCTTTTGGAACCTATTTTTGCCAGATCATCAGCTGCTTGATTTTTCAGTCGGGGTATGTGATGAAGCTCTAACCCCTCGAATTTCTTCTCCAACTTTCTCACTGCATTGCAATAACCAGTCATGGCTGGACTTCTGACGTCCCATTCCTTCATCACTTGATTAACCACCAAATCTGAGTCGCCATAGACCATGAGGCGACGGACGCCGAGTGAAATGGCCATGCGCAACCCATATAAAAGTGCTTCGTATTCTGCCTCGTTGTTAGAGGAATCAAAGTGGATTTGAAGAACATATATGAGTTTATCTCCTCTGGGGGAGACCAACACCACTCCGGCGCCGGAACTGTTTAGCATCTTGGAACCGTCGAAGAACATGGTCCAATGCTCCGAGTGAACCTGAGTCGGCAGTTGCTGTTCAATCCACTCGGCGATGAAATCCACGATTGCCTGGGACTTGATAGCTTTCTTTGCCTCAAACTTGATATCTAGAGGAAGGAGTTCAATTGCCCATTTTGCCACTCGACCAGTTGCGTCCCTGTTATGCAAGATCTCTGACAACGGAGCGTCGCTGACGACTGTAATGGAATGATCAGAGAAGTAGTGGGCAACTTTGTTTGTGGTCATATAAATCCCATATACGAGCTTCTGATAATGAGGATATCTTTGCTTCGATGGGGTCAAGACTTCAGAAATATAATACACTGGGCACTGAACTTTGAAGGTTTTCCCTTCTTCTTCCCGCTCGACCGTAAGTACCGTACCGACGACTTGTCCTGTGGCTGCAATGTAAAGCAGCAAAGGCTCCTTGCTGATTGGGGCAGCAAGCACCGGCTGGGTGGAGAGCAGAGCTTTGAGCTCTGCAAACGCTGCATCAGCTTCAGGAGTCCACTCGAACTTGTCGGACTTCTTCATCAATCGGTAAAGAGGCAATGCCTTTTCACCGAGACGAGATATGAATCGACTTAAAGCGGCCAAGCAACCAGTAAGCTTCTGGACGTCGTGCACTCGCACATGACTTTTGATTCGGAGTATAGTACCAACTTTTTCTGGATTGGCGTCGATTCCCTGTTCGGAAACAAGAAAACCGAGTAATTTTCCGCCAGGAACTCCGAATCTACACTTTGATGGATTAAGCTTGATATCATACCTCCTAAGGTTGGCAAAGGTTTCAGCAAGGTCAGTCAGCAGGTCGGAACCCTTCCGAGACTTGACCACAATATCATCCATGTATGCTTCCACATTCCGACTGATTTGGGTGAGTAAACACTTCTGAATCATCCTCATGAATGTGGCTCTGGCATTCTTGAGGCCGAACGGCATGGTAACATAACAGAAGCACCCGAATGGAGTGATGAAAGCTGTCTTGATCTCGTCAGGTCCATACAGACGGATCTGTGGTACCCGGAATAGGCGTCTAAAAAAGGCAGTCGCTCACATCTCGTAGTCGAGTCGACTATCTGATCGATGCGGGGGAGAGGAAAATGATCTTTCGGGCAGGCCCGGTTGATATGTTTAAAGTTAATGCACATACGAAGTGACTTGTCCTTCTTGGGGACCATGACAACGTTGGCGAGCCACTCGGAGTGGTAGATTTCTCGGATGAACTCCGCTGTTAAGAGCCGAGCCACCTCCTCGCCAATAGCCTTTCTCTTCTGGACGGCGGACCGTCGGAGATGTTCCTTGACAGGTTTTACTTTTGAGTCGACTCTTAAGCGGTGCTCAGCCAGCCCCTTGGGAACACCTGGCATGTCAGAAGGCTTCCATGCGAAAATGTCCCAGTTCTCACGGAGGAACTGGATGAGCGCTTCTTCCTATTTGGAGTCGAGTGTTGTCGAGATATGAGTCGGAGCGGCGCTGGGGTCGGTCGGGTGGATGTGAGCTGTCTTCGTATCGCCAGTCGACTGAAAAACCGACTCTATAGCGGGCTTCTTGGCTCTCAACAGATCACTCGGGTCTCCAGTCTTCTGGTATTCTTGCAACTCCACCACTACCATCTGAGCATCGGCGATCTTTGAACCTTTCTGAAAACATTCTTCCGCTTTCTTCCGATTGCCCGTAATAGTGATCACGCCTTTGGGGCCAGGCATCTTCAATTTGAGGTACACGTAACATGGTCGGGCCATGAAGCATGCATAAGCCGGCCTCCCCAAAATAGCGTGGTAGGCACTCTGGAAGTCTACAACTTCAAATGTCAATTTTTCTTTGCGGTAATTTTTGGAATCACCGAAAACCACATCAAGAGCAATCTGGCCGAGTGATTCAGCCTTCTTCCCAGGAATGACTCCATGGAAACTCATGTTGCTGTCACTGAGTCTGGACATCGGAATGCCCATCCCTTTCAACGTCTCAGCATACAATATGTTCAAACCACTGCCACCATCCATCAGGACTTTGGTCAGTCGAGTGCCTTCAACAACTGGGTCGACCACCAAAGCTTGCCTCCCAGGGGTGGCGATGTGCGTTGGGTGGTCGGACTGGTTGAATGTTATGGAAGTCTGAGACCATTTCAGGTAACTAGGTGTCACCGGAGCGACCATATTCACCTCTCGGTTAATAACTTTCAGTCGACTTTTGCTTTCTACATCGGCAAAAATCATCAGAGTGGAATTGACCTGAGGGTATCCGTCGTCACTGTCTTCTTTGTCCTCGACCTTGTCTGACTCCTTTTCCTTACCTTTGGGCTGCTTGCCCTGGAACTGCTGGATCAAGAGTCGACACTGTCGAGTGGTATGTTTTGGGTAAATGAAATTACCCTCTTCATCTTTCTTTGTGTGGACGAGACATGGTAAGTCCAACACATCATTTCCGTCCTAGTCTTTAACCTTTTTGGGGTTCCAAGGTCCCTTAGGTTTCCCTTTAAACTTTCCTTTGGTTAAAGCCAAGGCTTCCCCGGGAGCCGCTAGCTCGGCTTTTCGCTTCTGTTTCCGATTGGAATTTCCTCCGGTTTCTTGGGCGACTGACTTGAGCTTGCCACTCCTGAGTCGATCCTCATCTTCACCATTAGCGTACTTGGTGGCAATCTCCATCATCCGATTCAGGGACATATCTCCGGTTCGACCGAATTTCAAATTCAGATCTCTGTACTTGACGCCTTCCTTGAAGGCACAAACTGCTTGGTGGTCAGGCACATTCTCCACCGAGTGATGTAACGTGATCCATCTCTGGATGTAATCCCTCAAAGTTTCATTCGGCTTTTGCACGCAAGACCGCAGTTCCGTCAGCCCTGCCGGTCGCTTGCATGTGCCTTCAAATGTGGTGATGAACACTCGGGAGAGATCTTCCCAAGTGTAAATGCTGCTGGGTGCTAACTGGTTCAGCCACGCTCTGGCCGAGCCCTCCAACATGAGAGGCAGGTGCTTCATGGCCACTTCATCATTGCCGCCGCCAATCTGGACGGCCACTCGGTAGTCCTCAAGCCAAGTATCGGGCTTGGACTCGCCAGTGAACTTACTGACTCCAGTCGCCAACCTGAAGTTGGGAGGAATCGCAGTGGCCCTGATGGCTCTACTAAAGCACTCTGGCCTTGAAACATGTACTCTGCTGCTAGTAGGGGCATCTCTGTCGTGACCTTCTCGGTGAGCCCTGTTCCTGTTGACCAAACCTTGGACGAGAATGGATCTCGCGTCAAAGCCTGGCCCTCTGGGGTCGACTGGAATCCTTCGCCCACCACTATGAGGGCGCCTGTCATCCTGCTGGCGAGGCACATACAACCAGCTCCTCGGGGGAGGCGTGGGCACTCGACGTCGACCGTCACGATCGACTCGGTGATCATACTGCTCATGGTTCCCATACTGGTCACGCCGGTCTCCACGTCCCTCACGCCTCGGGGGCGATCTCGGGCTGTGAGCTGACTGGACTGTGTCCAAGGCAACGGATCTGCTGTGAATCCTGTTCCGCGACTGATAAACAGCGGAATTCTGATCTCCTGCTGCCCGGAGTAACGCTCTGATCTGCAGCAAGCCTCTGCCAGCCTCCGATTGGGAAGGCTGAATCGACTCCGCTATACGGGCCGCAGCTGCTAAATTCTGAACCGGAGTTCGATATACCTGCGAGGGCGGGAAGAGCTGACGTCGACTGGACTCGGGAACCCGTTGTCGCGCACGCTCGTCGAGTGCTCGCTGGAGATTCTCCAGTCGAGTACGCTCGACCAAGTTTGCCAGGCGCGCGTCCTCCAAGGCGCGAGCCTCGGGGGTTTCTCCAATGATAGGAGTGTGCAGTGCATCCATGTTCCGGCGGCGAAGTTCTTCTCTCTGCAGCGATGTGAGAGGCTCGGGAAGATACTCCTCATGGAGACGCGACAGGTCGCCTCCACCCGCGCCTCCATCGGTGCGGGGAAAACCGGGAGGACTAGGCGGCCCATCGACCATCAGAACCTCCGCCGCCGGATCGTTGCTGTCGCACTCGGATGCGGTCTCTGCGGAGCCAGTCGATAGGTCAAACAGGCCGTAGAGAGATTTGTCGGGCTCGATTGCCGCGACTTGAGGGCTGGCCGACTGACGTGCCACTGCGTGTCTCACCCACCGCTGAAGTCTCGACCGACCGGAGCGCTTGCACCGGCGGGAAACGGGGAGGGAGGACAACACAAGAGCCGACCGGTAGGGGGTCGACGGTTGCCACAGGAGAACGCCGCGGACGCACGCGCTAAAGTGCGTTGCCCCGCAAACAGGGAGTGCGTCCACGTCGAGTGGAGCCTCCTGGAGCCAAGCAGAGTCGTCGACGATGAACGTGAGCGCGCCGAGACGGATCTCGTGGCCCTCCACCGAAACTCCGCCGAAAACCATGATGATTCGGGTTGGAAAATATCGCAACTCCTCCAACAAACGCTAAAACACCTGCCCCACGGTGGGCGCCAACTGTCGTGGTTCTAAGTCTGACAGTGATGTAGGGGGGTAAGTATAGAGAGGCAAGATCTTAGCTGTGGAGAAGTTGTAAGAACGCAAGGTTTACGAGTTCAGGCCCTTCTCGGAGGAAGTAATAGCCCTACGTCTCGGAGCCCGGAGGCGGTCGACTGGATTACGAGAGTATGAGTTACAGGGGTGCAAACCCTTGTCTCGGAGGAGGGGGTGGCTTATATAGAGTGCGCCAGGACCCCGGCCAGCCCACGTTACGAAGGGTTCAATGTACATTAAGGCAGGGAGTTACTGGTAACGCTAGAAATAAAGTGCTATGATGACCATAAAAGCTACTTAATGACCGACCGTTAGCGTGTGGAGTGACTTTAGGTCTCCTGGCCGTCGAGTGGTTGGATCTTGGTCGAGTGATTGCTTCTTGGTCGAGTGTCTTCGAGTCTGTCGAGTGGAACACCTCCAAGTCGATTGAAAGGTGATTTCTTCTAGAGATGTCCTTGGGTAGGGCAGTTAGGACATGTCCATGACCCTACCCTAGGTACATAGCTTCATCACATGCCCCCCTGTTTTTCGGCAAAGCTTGCACGTCGAAAAATAATATGCATAGTGTTTGTTCTAAGGACGATATCAACACTCCATCGGCCATTTATTTTCTCAGGGCGATAATTATATATCGGCCATGTTTGTGCTAAGGGCGATAATCGTATATCGGCCATTGCCTACTTAGGCTTCCTGCCACACACTCGGGTGGTACTTCTTCAAATATTTGCCATTGAGAGCTCGAGGTAACAATGCCCCTTGTATTGATTCCACCAAATATGAATTTCTGGGAACAACTCTTGTAATTCTAAAAGGACCTTCCCAACTTGGAGACCACTTCCCGAATTTTCTATCTCTTGAACCAATCGGCAGAATCACTTTCCAGACGAGATCACCAACTTGAAAATTCTTCAACTTAACTTTCTTATTGTAAGCTCTTGCAACCCTCAACTTGTCTCTCTCTATGAACTTCAAAGCAACCAAATGTTTATCGGCAACCTCATCAATATTGTCCATCATCAAGTTATAAAAGTCTACTGCCGATAAACCATTTTGTTTGGCTATTCTCAAAGCATTCAAATTTACTTCCACTGGTAAAACGGCCTCTTGACCATATACTAGCTCATATGGGGTCACCTTCGTAGCACCATGCCTTGAAATTCTATGTGCCCACAAAGCTTCAGACAAAAACTCATGCCATCTCCTTGGATTATCTTCAATCTTTTTCTTGATGAGTTTGATTAAAATTTTATTGCTAGACTCAGCTTGTCCATTAGCTTGGGCATAATATGGAGAGGAATTGAGCAACTTTATGTTATAAGATCCGGCAAACTCTCTGACTTGGTGTGACATGAAAGATGAACCTTGATCTGTTGTTAACGTTTGAGGAATACCGAATCTATGAATAATGTGCTCGGTTATGAATTGAATTACCTCTGTATGTGTCATGTTCTTGAGAGGTACTGCTTCAGACCATTTAGTGAAATAATCAGTTGCCACCAATACGAACCGATGCCCCTTTGAGGAAGATGGATGAATTTGCCCAATAAAGTCTAAACCCCATCCTCTGAAAGGCCACGGCTTGATAACAGGATGCAACATAGCAGCAGGAGCCAATTGAATATCACCAAATTTTTGACAAGCTTCGCACCCTTTATAATATCTGAAGCAATCATTAATCATAGTCGGCCAATAAAACCCAGCACGTCGCAATAACCATTTCATCTTGAGAGCCGACTGGTGAGTGCCACAAATGCCTTCATGTACCTCTCCCATAGCAACTCTTGCCTGGTCCTCATCCAAACACTTTAGAAGAACATCATCGACTGTTCGGCGATAAAGACCATCATCTCTCATTGTATACTTGAAAGCCATACGCCGAACAGCCATGTCCACCCTTTCACTCGGATTGCACAAGTAAACAACAATGGGCTTCCTCCAGTCGGGATTGTCACCTGCACCAGATTTTTTGTTAATGACCGAATCAATGGGTTCTGGTTCGGCCTCTTCTATACTGGTAAGACAAGACATCGGTCTTTGAGAAATATGAAACATGCCATGATCAACATGGTATCCAGATGCTTGCTGTGCCAACTCATTTGCTCTCTAGTTGTCATGTCTAGATATATGTGCAATGCTAAAACAATCCAAAGTAGAGATTATATCTAGACATTTATCAAGATAAATATTAAGTGATTCGTCCAAACACTGAAAGACTTTGGATATTTGCTGCACCACTAGTAACGAATCGCCATAAGCCTCAATATGTGTAACACCTATAGCAAGTAACATCTCTAGGCCGAATAACAATGCTTCATATTCGGCTTGATTGTTTGTGCAAAAATATTCTAAGCGGCATGAGGCTTCAAAAACAGCACCATGAGGAGATATATAAACAATACCAACACCTTGGCCATTGCTACAAACTGAACCATCAAAGTATAATCTCCATGGTACTAATGAAACAAGGTTCATATCAACATCATGCTTGTTATTAATCCGATGTTCAACAATGAAATTAGCAACAATTTGGCCTTTCATGGATTTTAGAGATTCATAAGCCAAATCATATTTAATGACATCGGTTTGACAAGCTACTACACAAACACTCGGCACTAAATAATGTCTCAGTTTTGTGCAAGCATAATATATGCATAGACATAATTTCTCAATAAATGTATACCTTGTCTCTGCGTCCAATAAGCGGCGGCTCAAATAAGTGATGGCATGCTCTTTTCCTTCAGTCTCTTGAGTTAGAAAAGCACCAATAACTCCTTCCTCTGCTGCAATGTAAAGTCTGAAGGGTTCCCTATGCTTGGGTGCTTTCATCACCGGAGGAGTGCACAAATAATTCTTGATCATATCAAATGCTTCTTGCTATTTTGCCCCCCAAGTGAAATCAGCATCATTCTTTAACCGAAGGATAGGAGTAAATGCATCAACTTTCCCTGATAGATTAGCTATGAACCTTCTCAAATAATTGACCTTGCCAAGGAACTTTTGCATATCTCTCTTGCATGTTGGAGCCTCCACTTTCTGTATAGCCTCTATCTTTTTGGGATCAATCTGTATACCATCTTCATGAATAATGAAACCCAAAAACTTGCCAGCTGACACGCCGAAAGCACACTTCAAAGGATTCATTTTCAATCCATACTTTTTCATTCTTTCAAAAGCTAAACGCAAATCGGCCAAGTGAGATTCAAAAGCATCCGATTTGACAACAATATCATCAATATAAACTTCAAGTATGACACCGAGTAAATCATGAAAAATCAAATTCATAGCCCTTTGATATGTGGCGCCAGCATTTTTTAATCCGAATGTCATCACTGTCCACTCTAATAAACCAAGGAAACCAGGGCATCAAAAAGTTGTCTTGTACATGTCCTCTTCGGCCATAAAAATTTGATTGTATCCGGCATTACCATCTAGAAAGCTAATAACCTTATGTCCAGAAGCATCATTAATAAGCATATCGGCTATTGGCATAGGATACTCATCTTTGGGTGTAGCCCTATTCAAATCTCTGAAATCAATGCACACCCTCAGCTTGCCAGATCCTTTCTTCTCTACTGGGACAATGTTAGAAATCCAGTCGGCATACCTGCAAGGTCGAATGAAATTAGCTTCAAGCAGTCGACCGATCTCTTCCTTGATCCGGTCATATGTTTTCGGATTAAATTTTCTGGCCGACTGTTTATAAGGTCTAAAACCGGCCTTTATAGGCAACCGATGCTCCACTAGCTCTCGGCTTAACCCTGGCATCTCATGATATTCCCATGCAAAGCAACAAACATATTCTTTCAGTAGCTCGATTAACTTAGCCTTACAATCGGCTTTTAAATTTTTGTTTATAAATGTCGGTCGAGTGACTGAACCATCTCCAATATCTACCTCTTCTAACGGATCGGCTGATGTAAAACCTTGTCCAAGTTTATCCATGTCATCCAACTCCTCTATAGACTCATACATATCGTTCTCATTGGATCGATACTTTACAAGACGTTTTTGTAACCACTCGGAATTAGGATCCGTTTAAACATATCATACCTTGGAGCCGATTGCATCCACTCGGCTTTAAAGAGACGGGCACAAAACCATTCTTGGTCGCGCTGAGAAAATCAAATTCTGATAAGTCACGTCCCGTCAAGCAAGTAGCGTTGGGATGTTGCCAATCCACCGATGTATCGGCCAAAGCAACACAGGCCGAGTTATCCGCATGAATAACTTCCACTTCATCATCAACCCACTGAATCAAAAACTGGTGCATAGTGGATGGCACGCACTGGTTTGCATGAACCCAATCGCGGCCTAGTATGATGTTGTAGTTACCTTGCACCTCAGCGACAAAGAATGCAGTAGCCAAAGTTTTGCTTCCGACTGTAAGCTCCACATACATTACACCTTTGGCTTCAGTTTTCTCTTTGCCTTCAAACCCGTTGAGCACCATATTGGTCTTGATCAATTCTTCATCAGGCAAACCCAATTTCTTGAAGACCGAATAGGGCATAAGATTTACCACAGCACCACCATCAACAAGCATCCGAGTGAGCGGCGACCCATTGATATGACCTCTGAGATATAATGGTTTCAGATGCGTTACTGGTTCTTTTGGTTTCTCGAATATTGCGTTTTTAGGGCCAAAATCCAGCTGAGCCACCTCCCCTTCTTCGTCTATAACACGAAACTCAGCAGGTAAGTAATACACCATATTGATATCCATACCTTCATGAACTGGCGTAGACTCATAGTCCAACATATCAGCCTCCTCCTCGAGTGCATCCACAGATTCTGAAATTTGTCCGAGTGAAGGAGAAGTAAGAAGTGTCGCAGACGATGTCATATCTGTTGCATCGTCCTCCTTTGGTGATGTAGGTATTGCTATGATAGATGTAGAAGTTGTTGTATCTTGTATTTGTTTAGGCCTCCATACTTGTTTTGGTGGAACCATGGGTCGAGTGTCATCGAACAACTTATCCCTTTGTTTCTCGGCCTCCTGTTCTGCCATCTCTTGACTCCTTAACCTCTGTAGTTTCCTCTTTTGTGTCTTTGTTAGCCCTGGAGGACACCACTTTGGCTGAGTGTATTTAGGATCTCTCGCCTTTACCTGGCTGGTGTTTGCCTCATGGTCATTAGCCGAGTGCTTTGGCGCGATAGCAAGTATCGGCTCAGTCGGATTGCTATGCACAATCGGCTGCTGTATGGCGAATGTTTCGGTGCCCAAGATAAGTGAGTCGACATCCATTTTCTCCTTGCCTTTTCCCGACTCAACTGCTGCAACACTTGGTGATTTAACACGCCATTCTTTTCGACTTTCCAGATGCATGAAATTTCCACTCGGGCGCACCTTTTTACTCTGATGGAATCCACTCGGATGGATATCACTCGGATGGAATTCAGTCGGATGGAATCTACTCGGCCACATTTTTTCACTCGGATAGCTTCCACTTGGGTGCATTCTTACACTCAGATAATTTCCATCCGGTCGCATGTTTTGACCAGCTGACCGATAGTTACCGATGTTCAGTCGGCCTCTATATGAATAGTCAAGTCGATCCCAAACAGATTGCGTATGCTCTTCTGGAAACGGCACCCTTGGTCCACTCGGTTTCATATACTGACTGAACATATCAGCTGATGGTGACCTTGGTCGCTTCAGATGAGTCGACCGATTAATGCTAGAACCGGCCGACTGGTTGGTGTACTTGGACAGCAACATATCAAAAGTTGGCTTGATCCGCTTGTGCTGTACTTTAACTTCATTCCTTTTCCACTTGCCAATTTCTGGACTCTTGGGCTTGACAAATCTCACACGAGCATTTTCTTGCACTTGCAGTTGCCCCCCGAGTGTAGGATTCTTGATGGTGATTTTGATCACTTCCTTGCCATCGGGTTGCTTACCAAGCACAACCTGTCTCCCTAAGACCTTGTTGTCCTCCTTGTCTTTCCTGGGCTCACCAACAATGACATTAGCTTTATTAGCAGATTCGGCTACCTCCGGCCGAATGAGTAGCTTCTTCCCCTCCAAATCCATGGTATTCATTGGAAAAGGCTGTTTATCAACTTGCATCTCAGAAAAGTTCAATCGTCCGTCATTAATGGCCGATTGTATCTGTCGTCGAAAAACATTGCAATCGTTAGTAGCATGAGAAAAAGAATTATGATATTTGCAATAATCACGCCGTTTTAGCTCTTCAAACGGCGATAAACTATGAGATATTCTAATAATCTTAGCCTGCAGCAAAGCATCAAATATTCTATCACACTTAGCAATGTTAAAAGTAAACTTCATCTCTTCATCACGATTCTTATGAATCGGTTTCAGATCATTGCAAGTAAAGGGTTTGGCCTTAGATGGCCAAACAAATTCAGTAGCAAAAACATCACCCTCATCGTCCGAGTGATCACTATCATATTCCACCATATTCATCTTTGGACGATCGGCTTTGTATCTATGCACTTCTTTGAGATCTTTGCTTCGGCTTTCCTGAGCCAAAGCCCTTTGTAAGACTTGGTTGATATTTAAGAACTCATAACCTTCTAGCTTTTCTCTAATGGGAGTTCTCAAACCACTCAACACTAGGTCTGCCAAGTCTCTCTCAGTTATCACCAAACTAAAACACCGGTTTTTTGTTTCTCTAAATCTCTTGACGTAATCGGAGACCGATTCATCATGCTTCTGTTTAACTGATGTTAGATGTGATAACTTGAGTTCATTGTCGCCGCTATAAAAGTGATCATGAAATTTCTGCTCTAGCTGCGACCAAACCCGAATGGAACCATGTGGTAAAGAAGAAAACCATGAAAATGTAGTACCAGTTAAAGATAAAGGAAACAAACGCACTTTCAACTCATTTAGTGAGCCTGCTTCACCTAGTTGTGCTAAGTATTGACTAACATGCTCCCATGTGGTTTTTGTGCCCTCTCCATTGAACTTAACAAAATCTGGAATCTTATACCCCGGAGGGCACTGGATGGCATCAAAGTACTCGGGGTACGGCTTTTGGTAAATCCGATTCCGAGGTAACTCAACTCCAAAATTCTCTCTAAGCATCTTAGCCATCTCCTCTCTAAGATTAGCTAGACCATCATCCGTAGTGGATGATGAAGCTTGTGGCAGTGACATAGGAAGAGTATGGTTACTAGCTGTAGGTAGGAATTGTGGCATGTATGTCGACCCATAATTTGGTGGTGGTTAAGTGGTTGTAGCTATAGGTAGAGTTTGGGATTAATGGGTGTAGCCAAAATCTGATTTGTTTGAGTAGGATAATAAGTCATTGGCACGGGAGGCGCCGATGCAATAGGTAAAGCCAGATTAGGGTTTTGCACACTAGCAGCTACACCATTATTACCACTAGACGATTGAGATATATTCTTCTGTGCATTAGTATTTTCTATAAAAGTTTGATAGACTAGATTGTTACCATCAGCAATACGACTTTCAATCTCAGCCCACTGCTCAAGAGAAAAGGCAGTACTTACAGAGGGTTTAACCTGTTCAGTTTGAAGAGGAGGGAACTTGATTTCTTCAATCGGAGTGATGTTGCCTTGGCGATCTTTCTTGAATTTGCAAGGAACTCCTGCAGGTCCTTCTCCTCGCGCGCCTTCTTGTACTCCTCATAGACTTGGCGATGATCGGCTGATATCTCATCAAGACTGGGCTTAATGATGTTATCGGCGTTTACCTCAGATGGCTTGGGAAGATCGGACATGGTGGATGATGATGATTGATCTTCGTTCCCCAGCGGAGTCGCCAAAAAGTGTGTTGACACACGAACATGTCACGTGTACCCTCGACGCCTGGGGTGATGCACCACAGCTCACGTCGAAGGAGACCCGACCGACAGCGCGATACGCAAGACAGTCGACGGGCGCTTTTGCAGACCCGAAAACCCCACACCCCCGGGAGGGACCCCGTCAGGGAGTGCGGCGGCTATGGGCTGCCCTAGGTCGATTCGCTCGCCCCTAGAGCCTCGGGATTCGCAGCTCTCAAACATGAAGAACAGCGAAGAACGAGATAGAAAAACGGTGGAGAGATAAAACATAGTTAAAAAAGTAGTATATTGATTTGTTCGATTGTGTGTTGTTCAATCGGCCATCACCCCCAACATATATGAAAGGCGGCTAGACTTCCCGTACAAGCAAAGGATTCATCTAGGCTTTCCTTACAAGAAAAATTACATAAATTCACGTCCTAGAGTCCTAATTCTATTCCAACTCGGATTCAGTCTGAATCTGGCCTAAACTCTGTCTTCCTTCTTGCACGGGCCGCCGGGCTTGCATATGATCTCCGATCGAGACGGACCAAGTATCAAACTTGTGTGCCTCGACGATACGAACAACTCTCATGTTGATCACTTTTTCAAATAAGGCCATCTTGAATACTTTTCGAGGTCATCTTTATCTTTCAGTCGGACTCGGTCTTGCAGTAGACTGGATTATCCGAGTCTCGTAGTGAATTTGTAAGCTATATATTATCTGTGATGATGATGACTCCAAAATCAAAGTTTACCGTCTTGATGATACGCACAACTTCTGTATTGAACACTTCTTCATCCAAGGTCATTTCGATAAACTTTCGAGCACATGTTCAATTTCACTCGGACTTGAGCTCATCCACTCGGATATTAGATACTTCCACTCGGATCGTCCGACTGGACTTTTTCACTCGGAAGACAATCTTTCACTCGGATGACTATATTTCCACTCGGATGACTATATTTCCACTCAGAAGGCACTATCTTATTCAATCGGCAAGTTTTCGTCCCGATGGTAATCTTTTCGCTCGGAATATTTTCACCTGGACGACAATTTCACTCGGATGATCATATTTCCACTCGGATGACTATATTTCCACTTGGATAATAATAAGTTCATCCGGTCAGCAAACTTTCACTCGACCGGTAAATTTTGACTCGACCATAAACTTTCACTCGGATGGTAAACTTTTCACTCGGATTTCCGACTGAAAATATAGCCCGATCTTGATTTGTCTCTCCAGGCCTCATACGGCCTCGGATTAAGACGAATTATATATGAAAATTGATCGGCTCGACGAGACGAAACTTTCCCGTGTTGAAGGTTTTCGATTCAAGGCCGTCTTGATGGCCGAATTACTCGCGCAACCTATCAGACAAGTGTCTGGCACCTCGCGCCATATTTCCGTTGAGGTTCGGTCTACAGTGTATTGCCTCTAACTTTTGCATATGAACTCGGATTGAGATGATTTATATATCAAAATTGATTGCCTCGACGAGACGAAGACAATTCCTTAAGAGTGATCCTTCATCCGAGGTCATCTTGAAGACGTGATTAGCCAAAAACCACTCGGAACATTGAATTATGTCACTCGGAGTATAGTTTCGGTCCGTAAGATAAAGTCGAATGAATATAACCGAAACATCAAAGTGGTTCCACTCGGCGACGTGAATCTTTTCATGCTGAAAACCCGTTCACTCAGAGACCATCTCCATTGCAATCTGTATCTTGCCAAAATCAGGTGTCAACACTTCCTTCTGCATCCATCGAAGGCGATGTATGAGCAAAGCTTGTTGTCACCTTTAGGCCTCCATCTCAGCGGAGAAATCTTGTTGAAGCCCAGGAGGTTAAAGAAGCATCGGTCAAGATGTCATCGATATAGACCAGAAGACTCTGCCATTCACAATCTGGACAGCTCGCACTCCCGAAGAAGCTATCACCGAGTAGGGCCTGAAGATAAATCTGACTCTAATAGACATAGATGGGAAACACAAACCTCGAAAGTTCCCTGACAAAGCACCATATAATTGAGCTTCATTACATGGAGAAGGAACCGAAAGAAACACGTTGTAAGAGCAACTCTAGCAGACCCCGCAAAACGTCCCGGCCCACAAAATAACCGCCAAATTGCGGGTCGCGGCCAAAAAATCTGCACGAGCAGACCCCGCATCCCGCCCCGGCCCGCAATTTTTTTGCAGGGCGCGACAAATCTTCTCCCCCAACCTCTATCTTCACGGGCTGGGAGTCCGACCCGAGCTCAACCAATATCCCGCGCGAGATTTGGTGGGAGGAACATTTCCGCGCGGCCCTTCCCGCTCCCCGCACCCTCCGCCACCATTGCCCCCACTCCGCAAGCTCCGGCTGCTCTTCCCCGGTCGTCCGTCGCCGCCATGGACGACCCCCTGCTGTCCCCCGTCACCGTCGAGGTCGACCACGCCCCTTCCGCTCGGGCGGATCTCGTCGCCGGCCAAGTTGGCCCCGCCGCCGTCGCCGTCGCCCAAGCCGCGCCTACACGCAAGCGGCAGGGCAACGTTGTCGTGCAGGGACGGAATCCGGCCGCCCCTGCCGCGATGGCCCGTGCTCCAGGCGCCAACGCGGCAGCGCGATCCCGGCCGGCGGCGAAGGTCGGCAAGGTCGCGGGCGTAAAGCGGAGGAAGGTTCCGGCTTCAAAGAAGCCACCTTCTTCAACCTCTCGCTCCATCCCGCCGCAAGGAGGTGCTCCGGCAATGCCGTTCAGCGGTGCCGCTCACCCCGCGAGTGAGGTGTTCGACGAAATGGCCGGAAGGTATGCGCCTTTGGTCTTGGCGATTCCCTTTCATTTTTCGCCATTATTCTCGATAGCGCATGACTTGTTATCGTTCGCTACAGCGGTGGTTCGAACAATGGAACAACCGAGTTCATGAACTTGTTGGACACGAACGCAGTTGACATTGATCAAGCCCCTTTCGAACCATTCGAGTACGATGAAACGGAGGCCGACATGGATGATCATGGTTGTGAGGATGAATTGGAGGAGATCGAAGCGGAAGCGTTTGAGCAATCGCAAGAAAAAACTAGGAAAAGCATAAGATCGAAGAACTACACGATCTTGGAAGATCAAGCTTTGATTCAAGCATGGAGTGCGGTGTCTCTTGATGCATGCACGGGTACATCTCAAACTTCCAAGAGATATTGGCAAAGGATCGAAGATCAATACTTCCGCATTATGGCAAAGTATCCCAATAGGACTCCACGCACATTTCGGTCGCTTCAAGGGCGTTGGGAGAACATCAAGCCTATGTGCAGCCGTTGGGCGGCTTGCTTGGAGCAAGTACGCAATGCACCTCCAAGTGGCAGCGTGGAGTCCGACCATGTGAGTTTGTTTTGCCTTTGTTAAAATTGTGCCTCATCATATTGCATCATGAGAAGTGATTGGATCACTTTGTTCACATTGTGTAGAAAAAGATTGCTCAACATAGATACAAGTACATGGAAGCTTCGGAAGGCAAAATTTTCAAACTAGAGCATTGTTGGGAGTTGCTCCAAAAGTGCGAGAAGTGGAAGTTGATCGACAAAGAATCCCCACCAAAGAGAGGCTCGCTTACAAACATGGATGAAGATGAGGATGATGATGGCCCAAGAAATTTGCACAAGCCCGATGGTGACAAGAAGACCAAGGAGAAGATGAAGAGAGAGCAAGAAGCATCAAGCTTGAGGGAGAAGATTGATGCCATGTTGCAATCCAACGAGTCAATGTTATTGAAATCGTTGGAGATCAAGAAAGAGTTGACCGAGAAGAAGGTGAAGGAGAAGCAAGAAAAGTGGCAGTTGCTCAAGGAAGAGGGGCTGCGCAAAGCTGCCATCGAGGAGAGAAGAGCACGAGCCGCCAAAAACAAATCAATGTCCATGTTGCTCGCCGAAGAGAACAAGATCATATCAATGAACTGCAATGACATGGACGACCTCACCAAAACATGGCATGATATGGCAAGGAGGGAAATCTTGAAGAGAAAAATGGTGGCATCGGCCGGTTCGTGCTACAGTTCCGGTGATGTTTTCTCCGCTCCATATGGTGGCAATGTGGATGATTTCGGTGCGGGAGTTGGAACAAGCGTCGGAGGTGGATTCAGTGGCGCCGATGAACTCCAAGGTGGACTCGATGGCGCGGAGTGAAGATTGATCAAGATGATGCCGGACATGGGCGCAAACCTTTTGCAGGGCCCTCTTTTGCGTTAGCCGTAATGAACTTGGCTTCTATTTACGCGTAAAACTGTTTGTGTTGTTTGAATTTGAACTTGTTTGTGAAATCCTATGTTAAAAGCGAGATTTGCAGTTTACCTGTTTGCGGGTCGTCACAGTGATGTCCGAGCAGAACCCGCATAGCTAACCCGTAAAAAGGCATATTCCGCGAATATACTTTTTTACGGATCTGTTTACGGGGTTTGCATCTGTGCCAGCCCGCGCCGGCCCGCAAAAACTATTTTGCGCGAACTGCAAACGCGTTTTGCGGGCCGGCGTTTTGCGGAGTCTGCTAGAGTTGCTCTAACAACATCCCCTCCGTAGGGCGCCGCTAACTACCTAAACAAAACAAAGATCGAAAACAAGATCTATTCCTGACTAAAGCTCCAAACTCCTTTTGCCAATGCCAAACATCAATGTTGGAGCGGGGACAGGATAAGGAGGACTTATTCATCATTACTGATGGCGCCAATCCTCACCACCGCCATCGACACACTAAAATCTAACCGTAACTCCATCGCAAAAAAAAAAAATCTAACCATAACTAGGACGACCAAAGACTATAGAGACAACCTAGACCCGGGGATCCCCCCATCTCATTGGTGCCAAAAGGCACCCGGAGATCAAAACCAGTGGCGGTGGCTCTAAGATGAAACCTAGTCGCCCTATTTCCCATGAGAGCAGGTTACCTGTTCGGTTCACGATTCACTCTTTTTTATTGGTACACAATGAAACCTTCTGATACGCTTTGAAACAAAACAAAACGAATAGAACATAATATAATGCAATGAACTTTGCCGAGAATCAGGAAAAGTTGCACGGATCTCAGAGTAATCCTGGACTGAAGGTACTTCATCCGTTTGGAATTACTTGTCTCAGATATGGATGTATCTAGAACTAAAATACATCTAGATACATCCATTTCTGCGACAAGTAATTCCGAATGGAGGGAGTACATACACAGTACATCACGTGCATAGTAAAACATCACTTTTCAAAGCAGTACCCCCTCGGTTGCATATTGTAGTACATATAGATTTTTTGCAAAGTCAAACTTAGCAAAATTTGACCAATCTTATGAAGAAAGTTGTCTATATTTACAATACCAAACATATACAATATGAATATTTAACACACCATGTATCCGAAGATATACATTTGTTATTTGAGATATAAATATGTTTCTCTCTATACATGGTCAAAGTTTGACTTTTAGAAAAAATATATACACTACATTATAAAATGGTGGGAGTATATTATGTAACGGTGTATGTCACGTTTAGAAGGTGTGATATTTGTTTTCTTGGCTGAAATTGAACCCAATTCCTGCAAACTTCCATACGTAGTCCAGAACAATCATCTACCTAGTGGAGTTTGGGGAGTTTACTTCATGCACGCGCGTGTATCAAATAGCTAGCCAGACTGATCCAACCCGATCGCCAGATATGCATCAACTTTTACTTCTCTTCTCATGCTTAGCTTGTCTCTGCCGTCCATATCGCAATCATCGTATTCTGTAGAACTAGCCATGTCAAGATCATACTGGCCATAGAAACCACAACAGAAGTGCATTTCTGCAAGTCAAGAAAAAGGTACCTCGACGACTTCCAAAAGCGCAAAAGTCCATGCACTCATCCATCGGACCACACAATTTCATCTACTCCTACTCGAAATGGACAGTACGTCATGCATGCGCCGTGCCGATTCAGCGATGCGATGCGCGCTGGGCCTTCACTACGTCGCCGGAATCATTCGCCGCACGAAAATTCTGGCTCAGCTACACCGCGTGCGTGTCATCTTCTTCTTATTTCTCTGGACGGTGAACACTAGACTCCAAAGTATTCGTTCGGTTTTGACGGTGGACAGAAGCGTATGCCTGCATGCATGTAGCGTTGCTCTGGTGCCTGACCTGGTCAGTGTCTGCAGTGCCAATCTTCGTACCTTCATCCTATCTCCCGCAGCTGCTTCTCCAGCGAGTTCAGAGAGAAATAGTTCCAAAAAACAAAAACCGAGTTCAGAGAACACAAATGACAAAATTACAAGACAAATAAACAGAAGACAGCGAGTTCAGATGTGCTTTCCCAGATCTTCCCGTGTTGGGAACGTGGCTAGGGTTCCTGACCGGGCGCAAGGGAGTTACCAAGCTAAATCTTCTAGCTCCGTTGCAGTAGTCCTCCCGCGGCTAGTCGGTGCTCACCGTGAAAATTCAACCCCCCTTTGCAATTCATGGTGTGATGCACCTAGGCTCCAACATCAAGCGTTCTCGTCCGTCTCCTCTCATTTACACGCGACCATGTCATCAATTTTGTCGCTACTCTATGCTCGCTGACGGGATCGGCGTTCCTCTCCAGTGATATTTTGAAACCCCGGTTCTTTCTGCTACTCCTTTGCCCTCGCTTGGTGACAAGCTCGCGGCACTCTTTAGTGCCTTTCTTGTGCATTGTCGACCATGTCCTTGCTATAAGAAAGTCTGTTTTTCGAGCAGACGGACAAACCCTATGCAAAAAGAATATATATTCAGTATTTTTAGGGGAATATATACAGTTTTGGTATATATGTCTAGCCTAGCATGTGTTTTTCATACGTGTCCCCTACAGCTAGTGATGGGTCCTCCTTCAGGGCGGATCACCTGAGATAAAGAAAAAGGGAAGAAAAAGCGCACCATGACACCATGATTGTTCGTGCAATGCGCGTGTGGGCCTTTGCTTAAGTTCGGTTCTTTGCTCTAATCATTCGCCGCCCCAAAAACTCCGGCTGTTAAGAAGGACACCGCGTACATGCCATGCTCTTTCTCCTTTCCAAATCTCGGATCGGCCAGACGACGGAGAACGGGTCCAAAAGTTTCCTACGATTTAGATCGGTGTGGCGAAACGCATTAGCCGACTAGACTGACACATGTCTGCATGCATGAATGCAGGGTTGTTCTCCACCTAATAAGTTTCTTAATTTGGGGCAGACAATTTGTGCTTCTTCGTCCTGACCTTTTTAGCCGATCAGTGGAGCTAGCTAGCTAGCTGCTGCTCCAGCGAGTTCAGAGAACAGAAATCGACGCGGCAGCAATTCAGTGCAGGCAACGTGTAGGCGTCCGCACAAGTGCAGGTGGCGCTCTGGAAGCTGATCATTTTCTGGAGCAGAATTTCGCTACGTTCACGGCAACAGCGATTGGCACGGCACGAATTAACATGGTGGATTGGTACTAGAGACGGGCAGTGCGACGCACGATCGATCATGGCCTGCCAAGTGGCTCTCGAATTGGATCGATCGATCGAGACCGGTCGGGCAGCGGCACAATGATCAGGGGGATATGGCTCAGGCTCAGCCCACCGTCCCACCGCCGGCCCCCGTTTCATACACACGCACGCACGTACGTGCTCGCGGCGGCCGGCGGCGGTCGTGGAGGACCACCGGGAGGGAGGAAGAAGAAGTCGCGTGCCGGAGGCGGAAAGCGCAGATCAACGCCGCGTCACCGCACCGGGCACGCCCGCCTAGCTCGTGCCCATTGAGCTGTCACCTTTTCTCCTCCGGCTACCGAGTCCCGACCCGGTCTTCGCCGCTTCATTCGCACGTGTGCTGCAATGCTTCTGTAAAGTTTTTTAGGCCAAGCGGCACGGGAGTGTATTTCCTTGCCCTGCAATGCATCCAAACATTTTTTTAACACAGTACGAACGCAGAACGCAGACACGCGTACATCCGCTTCTATGAACGCGCATACACGCACCTTCTTCATATGAAGACTTCCAAAAGGCTGAGCAGACACATCATTTTAAGATTGACGAAATCACCACCGACGCCTCCTTTGCCGATGGGAACGTCTTCGTTGTTCTTTGGTATTCATGCTATGCTTTATGATTTTTTGTAAAATTTATCTTATTTCAAAGTACTATATAATGTTTTTTCTTATTTCAAAACATGTCGCCGTGTTTCATTGTGTACCAGCAAGTCAACTTATGAGACAATCTCACTATTATCTGCTGATACGCAACGAAATGTTATGTTACACTTTAAAAAAAATATGAAACCAAACATTCTTTCTTGAAAAGGTGGGTAAAATTTTAATTAATTATTAAAGCAGAGTACATAATAATGGCATTATAAAATACTCCCTCTGTTTTAAAAATTTTGTCTTAGATTTGTCCAAATACGGATGTATCTAATACTAAAACGTGACTTGATACATCCGTATCTAGACAAATGTAAAATAAGAATGTTGGGACGGAGAAAGTATGAAATTAACACCATGACTAAGTTAACTTCTTACACAACAATGCAGTCAGGAAAGGAAAAACAAAGGCCATGACGTCATAATTGTCATGTCCGGCCCGAGAGAGCCTGGACAAGGATTTTCATCCAATTGTCGGGGTCAGCTAGTGAAGACCAGCACAACAAGACAACACCTTCAACAAGGTAACGAAGCAACAAGTTTGTCCTTGCTGAGTCCAACCAATAAAGGTCAATGCAAGAGTTTTCATCTAACGTGTGATATTTATTTCTTTGGCTGAAATTGAACCCGATTCCTGTAAAATTCCCTAGGCGATCCAGAACAATCATCTACTCCAGCTAGCAGCTAGTGGAGTTTGGGGAGTGTACCTCATGCAGGCGTGCATCAGATAGCAAGACTGATCCGATCCGATCGTCAAATATGCATCAACTTTTTGTTGTCATGGTTAGCTTCTCTCTGCCGTACATATCACAATCATCGTATTCAGTAGAACTAGCCATGTCAAGATCACACTGGCCACAGAAACTACTCCAACAGAAGTGCATTTCTGCAAGTCAAGGAAAAGGTACCTCGACGACTTCCAAAAGCGCAAAAGTCCAATGCATTCATCCATCGGACCACACAAGTCATCTACTCGAAATGGACAATACATATGGTTGTATGCATATCTATCTATCTATCCAGGCCATTTTCCAAAGTCTTCTTGGAACTTGCCAATTTGAGCGTACAAAGTCATCTGAGCGCATACACACGCAGATAGATATCTTGGACAGTGATCGATCGACGGAACCCAACACCACGTACCCGAGTTCATAGATATGCTAGATTATTTAGAACTGCACTTTCATTGTTGCTTCGGCTGCCCATTTTTCGTTTGTTCATGTATTTGCACTTGTGGTGATGTACGGGATTATAGATCATGATGACGTGGTCTCAAATCTGACGGTCATCCGATCCTGATCTTGATACTAGTTTTGTTTTCTTATGTATTTTGCATTATTTCTCACAAGTTAGCATTTGTCTGCATTTGACCAAGCGCGGTAGATTGTGGTGTGTGCCTTCCTTTATATGATGCTCTCAAATCTGACGGTCATCCGATCCTGATCTTGATACTAGTTTTGTTTTCTTATGTATTTTGCATTATTTCTCACAAGTTAGCATTTGTCTGCATTTGACCAAGCGCGGTAGATTGTGGTGTGTGCCTTCCTTTATATGATGCTCTCAAACATATTTGCAAGTAAGATATGATGTTCTCAACATAATTTCTTGTTATGACATGTTGCTTGGCTAGTTGTTTGAATATTTTCTTCTTATGTTGATGTCATGCCTTCCTCTTAATATAGACTAGGTTGATTAAGATCGACTAATTTGTTTTCACAGGAAAGAGTGCACCTGAAGTGCCAATGCATTTGTAAGTATGTGAACTCTTTGAAACTTACTTTTTTTAAATTTTAATGTGTTATGATCCTCAGTCGAGACGAGGCTTAGGTAAATCAATTGTACATACCAGAACCAGAACCGACCAGAACCCCAGATCCCCAAAGACCTACCGGAGACACAACTCCACACACCCTCCGCGGACTATAAAAACACCAATGGAATGGGGATAGGATGGGGATGACATTATGAAGGAAATATGCCCTAGAGGCAATAATAAAGTTATTATTTATTTCCTTATAATCATGATAAATGTTTATTATTCATGCTAGAATTGTATTTTCCGGAAACATAATACATGTGTGAATACATAGACAAACAGAGTGTCACTAGTATGCCTCTACTTGACTAGCTCGTTAATCAAAGATGGTTATGTTTCCTAACCATGAACAATGAGTTGTTATTTGATTAACGAGGTCACATCATTAGTAGAATGATCTGATTGACATGACCCATTCCATTAGCTTAGCACCTGATCGTTTAGTATGTTGCTATTGCTTTCTTCATGACTTATACATGTTCCTACGACTATGAGATTATGCAACTCCCGTTTACCGGAGGAACACTTTGGGTACTACCAAACGTCACAAAGTAAATGGGTGATTATAAAGGAGTACTACAGGTGTCTCCAATGGTCGATGTTGGGTTGGCGTATTTCGAGATTAGGATTTGTCACTCCGATTGTCGGAGAGGTATCTCTGGGCCCTCTCGGTAATACACATCACATAAGCCTTGCAAGCATTACAACTAATATGTTAGTTGTGAGATGATGTATTATGGAACGAGTAAAGAGACTTGCCGTTAACGAGATTGAACTAGGTATTGGATACCGACGATCGAATCTCGGGCAAGTAACATACCGATGACAAAGGGAACAACGTATGTTGTTATGCGGTCTGACCGATAAAGATCTTCGTAGAATATGTAGGAGCCAATATGGGCATCCAGGTCCCGCTATTGTTTATTGACCAGAGACATGTCTCGGTCATGTCTACATTGTTCTCGAACCCGTAGGGTCCGCACGCTTAAGGTTACGATGACAGTTATATTATGAGTTTATGCATTTTGATGTACCGAAGGTTGTTCGGAGTCCCGGATGTGATCACGGACATGACGAGGAGTCTCGAAATGGTCGAGACGTAAAGATTGATATATTGGAAGCCTATGTTTGGACATCGGAAGTGTTCCGGGTGAAATCGGGATTTTACCGGGTTACCGGGAGGTTACCGGAACCCCCCGGGAGCCATATGGGCCATCATGGGCCTTAGTGGAAAGGAGAAAGGGGAAGCCCAAGGTGGCTGCGCCTCTTTCCCCTCCCCTAGTCCTATTAGGACTAGGAGAAGGTGGCCGGCCCCCCTCTCTCCCTTCCCCTCCGAGGAATCCTAGTTGGACTAGGATTGGGGGGAGGAATCCTACTCCCAGAGGGAGTAGGACTCTCCTGCGCCTCCCTCTTTGGCCGGCCAGCCTCCCCTCCTCTCCTCCTTTATATACGGAGGCAGGGGCACCTCTAAACACACAAGTTGACACAAGTTGATCCACGTGATCGATTCCTTAGCCGTGTGCGGTGCCCCCTGCCACCATATTCCTCGATAATACTGTAGCGGAGTTTAGGCGAAGCCCTGCTGCTGTAGTTCATCAAGATCGTCACCACGCCGTCGTGCTGACGAAACTCTTCCCCGACACTTTGCTAGATCGGAGTCCGGGGATCGTCATCGAGCTGAACGTGTGCTCGAACTCGGAGGTGCCGTAGTTTCGGTGCTTGATCGGTTGGATCATGAAGACGTACGACTACTTCCTCTACGTCGTGTCATTGCTTCCGCAGTCGGTCTGCGTTGGGTACGTAGACAACACTCTCCTCTCGTTGCTATGCATCACATGATCCTGTGTGCGCGTAGGAAATTTTTTGAAATTACTACGAAACCCAACAGTGGCATCCGAGCCTAGGTTAATGATGTTGATGTTATATGCACGAGTAGAACACAAGTGAGTTGTGGACGATACAAGTCATACTGCCTACCAGCATGTCATATTTTGGTTCAGCGGTATTGTTGGACGAGACGACCGGACCAACCTTACGCGTACGCTTACGCGAGACCGGTTCCCTCGACGTGCTTTGCACAGAGATGGCTTGCGGGCGACTGCCTCTCCAACTTTAGTTGAACCAAGTATGGCTACGCCCGGTCCTTGCGAAGGTTAAAACGGAGTCTATTTGACAAACTATCGTTGTGGTTTTGATGCGTAGGTGAGATTGGTTCTTACTTAAGCCCGTAGCAGCCACGTAAAACATGCAACAACAAAGTAGAGGACGTCTAACTTGTTTTTGCAGGGCATGTTGTGATGTGATATGGTCAAGGCATGATGCTGAATTTTATTGTATGAGATGATCATGTTTTGTAACCAAGTTATCGGCAACTGGCAGGAGCCATATGGTTGTCGCTTTATTGTATGCAATGCAATCGCGATGTAATGCTTTACTTTATTACTAAACGGTAGTGATAGTCGTGGAAGCATAAGATTGGCGAGACGACAACGATGCTACGATGGAGATCAAGGTGTCGCACCGGTGACGATGGTGATCATGACGGTGCTTCGGAGATGGAGATCACAAGCACAAGATAATGATGGCCATATCATATCACTTATATTGATTGCATGTGATGTTTATCTTGTTATGCATCTTATCTTGCTTTGATTGACGGTAGCATTATAAGATGATCTCTCACTAAATTATCAAGAAGTGTTCTCCCTGAGTATGCACCGTTGCAAAAGTTCTTCGTGCTGAGACACCACGTGATGATCGGGTGTGATAGGCTCTACGTTCAAATACAACGGGTGCAAAACAGTTGCGCACGCAGAATACTCAGGTTAAACTTGACGAGCCTAGCATATGCAGATATGGCCTCGGAACACGGAGACCGAAAGGTCGAGCGTGAATCATATAGTAGATATGATCAACATAATGATGTTCACCGATGAAACTACTCCATCTCACGTGATGATCGGACATGGTTTAGTTGATTTGGATCACGTGATCACTTAGAGGATTAGAGGGATGTCTATCTAAGTGGGAGTTCTTTAATAATATGATTAATTGAACTTAAAATTTATCATTAACTTAGTCCGTGATAGTATCTTGCTTGTTTATGTTGATTGTAGATAGATGGCTCGTGCTGTTGTTCCGTTAAATTTTAATGCGTTCCTTGAGAAAGCAAAGTTGAAAGATGATGGTAGCAATTACACGGACTGGGTCCGTAACTTGAGGATTATCCTCATTGCTGCACAGAAGAATTACGTCCTGGAAGCACCGCTGGGTGCCAGGCCTGTTGCTGGAGCAACGCCAGATGTTATGAACGTCTGGCAGAGCAAAGCTGATGACTACTCGATAGTTCAGTGTGCCATGCTTTACGGCTTAGAATCGGGACTTCAACGACGTTTTGAACGTCATGGAGCATATGATATGTTCCAGGAGTTGAAGTTAATATTTCAAGCAAATGCCCGGATTGAGAGATATGAAGTCTCCAATAAGTTCTATAGCTGCAAGATGGAAGAGAACAGTTCTGTCAGTGAGCATATACTCAAAATGTCTGGGTATAATAATCACTTGATTCAATTGGGAGTTAATCTTCCAGATGATTGCGTCATTGACAGAATTCTCCAATCACTGCCACCAAGCTACAAGAGCTTCGTGATGAACTATAATATGCAAGGGATGAACAAGACTATTCCCGAGCTCTTCGCAATGCTAAAAGCTGCGGAGGTAGAAATCAAGAAGGAGCATCAAGTGTTGATGGTTAACAAGACCACTAGTTTCAAGAAAAAGGGCAAAGGGAAGAAAAAGGGGAACTTCAAAAAGAACGGCAAGCAAGTTGCTGCTCAAGAGAAGAAACCCAAGTCTAGATCTAAGCCTGAAACTGAGTGCTTCTACTGCAAGCAGACTGGTCACTGGAAGCGGAACTGCCCCAAGTATTTGGCGGATAAGAAGGATGGCAAGGTGAACAAAGGTATATGTGATATACATGTTATTGATGTGTACCTTACCAATGCTCGCAGTAGCACCTGGGTATTTGATACTGGTTCTGTTGCTAATATTTGCAACTCGAAACAGGGACTACAGAATAAGCGGGCACTGGCAAAGGACGAGGTGACGATGCGCGTGAGAAACGGTTCCAAAGTCGATGTGATCGCGGTCGGCACGCTACCTCTACATCTACCTTCGGGATTAATATTAGACCTAAATAATTGTTATTTGGTGCCAGCGTTGAGCATGAACATTACTGGATCTTGTTTAATGCGAGACGGTTATTCATTTAAATCAGAGAATAATGGTTGTTCTATTTATATGAGTAATATCTTTTATGGTCATGCACCCTTGAAGAGTGGTCTATTCTTACTAAATCTCGATAGTAGTAATACACATATTCATAATGTTGAAACCAAAAGATACAGAGTTGATAATGAAAGTGCAACTTATTTGTGGCACTGTCGTTTAGGTCATATCGGTGTAAAACGCATGAAGAAACTCCATATTAATGGACTTTTGGAACCACTTGATTATGAATCACTTGGTACTTGCGAACCGTGCCTCATGGGCAAGATGACTAAAACACCGTTCTCCGGTACTATGGAGAGAGCAACAGATTTGTTGGAAATCATACATACCGATGTATGTGGTCCGATGAATATTGAGGCTCGTGGCGGATATCGTTATTTTCTCACCTTCACAGATGATTTGAGCAGATATGGATATATCTACTTAATGAAGCATAAGTCTGAAACATTTGAAAAGTTCAAAGAATTTCAGAGTGAAGTTGAAAATCATCGTAACAAGAAAATAAAGTTTCTACGATCTGATCGTGGAGGAGAATATTTGAGTTACGAGTTTGGTGTACATTTGAAAAACTGTGGAATAGTTTCGCAACTCACGCCACCTGGAATACCACAGCGTAATGGTGTGTCCGAACGTCGTAATCGTACTTTATTAGATATGGTACGATCTATGATGTCTCTTACTGATTTACCGCTATCATTTTGGGGTTATGCTTTAGAGACGGCCGCATTCACGTTAAATAGGGCACCATCAAAATCCGTTGAGACGTCGCCTTATGAACTGTGGTTTGGCAAGAAACCAAAGTTGTCGTTTTTTAAAGTTTGGGGCTGCGATGCTTATGTGAAAAAGCTTCAACCTGATAAGCTCGAACCCAAATCGGAGAAATGTGTATTCATAGGATACCCAAAGGAAACTGTTGGGTACACCTTCTATCACAGATCCGAAGGCAAAACATTTGTTGCTAAGAATGGATCATTTCTAGAGAAGGAGTTTCTCTCGAAAGAAGTGAGTGGGAGGAAAGTAGAACTTGACGAGGTAACTGTACCTGCTCCCTTACTGGAAAGTAGTTCATCACAGAAAACTGTTTCAGTGACACCTACACCAGTTAGTGAGGAAGCCAATGATAATGATCATGAAACTTCAGATCAAGATACTACTGAACTTCGTAGATCAACCAGAGTAAGATCCGCACCAGAGTGGTACGGTAATCCTGTTCTGGAGGTCATGCTACTAGATCATGATGAACCTACGAACTATGAAGAAGCGATGGTGAGCCCAGATTCCGCAAAGTGGCTAGAAGCCATGAAATCTGAGATGGAATCCATGTATGAGAACAAAGTATGGACTTTGGTTGACTTGCCCGATGATCGGCAAGCGATTGAGAATAAATGGATCTTTAAGAAGAAGACTGACGCTGATGGTAATGTTACTGTCTACAAAGCTCGACTTGTCGCAAAAGGTTTTCGGCAAGTTCAAGGAATTGACTACGATGAGACCTTCTCACCCGTAGCGATGCTTAAGTCCGTCCGAATCATGTTAGCAATTGCCGCATTTTATGATTATGAAATTTGGCAAATGGATGTCAAAACTGCATTCCTGAATGGATTCCTGGAAGAAGAGTTGTATATGATGCAACCAGAAGGTTTTGTCGATCCAAAGGGAGCTAACAAAGTGTGCAAGCTCCAGCGATCCATTTATGGACTGGTGCAAGCCTCTCGGAGTTGGAATAATAGTGTGATCAAAGCATTTGGTTTTATACAGACTTTTGGAGAAGCCTGTATTTACAAGAAAGTGAGTGGGAGCTCTGTAGCATTTCTGATATTATATGTGGATGACATATTACTGATTGGAAATGATATAGAATTTCTGGATAGCATAAAGGGATACTTGAATAAAAGTTTTTCAATGAAAGACCTCGGTGAAGCTGCTTACATATTAGGCATTAAGATCTATAGAGACAGATCAAGACGCTTAATTGGACTTTCACAAAGCACATACCTTGACAAAATTTTGAAGAAATTCAAAATGGATCAAGCAAAAAAAGGGTTCTTGCCTGTGTTACAAGGTGTGAAATTGAGTAAGACTCAATGCCCGACCACTGCAGAAGATAGAGAGAATATGAAAGATGTTCCCTATGCATCAGCCATAGGCTCTATCATGTATGCAATGCTGTGTACCAGACCTGATGTGTGCCTTGCTATAAGTTTAGCAGGGAGGTACCAAAGTAATCCAGGAATGGATCACTGGACAGCGGTCAAGAACATCCTGAAATACCTGAAAAGGACTAAGGATATGTTTCTCGTATATGGAAGTGACAAAGAGCTCATCGTAAAAGGTTACGTTGATGCAAGCTTTGACACTGATCCGGACGATTCTAAATCGCAAACCGGATACGTGTTTACATTAAACGGTGGAGCTGTCAGTTGGTGCAGTTCTAAACAAAGCGTCGTAGCGGGATCTACATGTGAACCGGAATACATAGCTGCTTCGGAAGCAGCAAATGAAGGAGTCTGGATGAAGGAGTTCATATCCGATCTAGGTGTCATACCTAGTGCATCGGGTCCAATGAAAATCTTTTGTGACAATACTGGTGCAATTGCCTTGGCAAAGGAATCCAGATTTCACAAAAGGACCAAACACATCAAGAGACGCTTCAACTCCATCCGGGATCTAGTCCAGGTGGGAGACATAGAGATTTGCAAGATACATACGGATCTGAATATTGCAGACCCGTTGACTAAGCCTCTTCCACGAGCAAAACATGATCAGCACCAAAGCTCCATGGGTGTTAGATTCATTACAGTGTAATCTAGATTATTGACTCTAGTGCAAGTGGGAGACTGAAGGAAATATGCCCTAGAGGCAATAATAAAGTTATTATTTATTTCCTTATAATCATGATAAATGTTTATTATTCATGCTAGAATTGTATTTTCCGGAAACATAATACATGTGTGAATACATAGACAAACAGAGTGTCACTAGTATGCCTCTACTTGACTAGCTCGTTAATCAAAGATGGTTATGTTTCCTAACCATGAACAATGAGTTGTTATTTGTTTAACGAGGTCACATCATTAGTAGAATGATCTGATTGACATGACCCATTCCATTAGCTTAGCACCTGATCGTTTAGTATGTTGCTATTGCTTTCTTCATGACTTATACATGTTCCTACGACTATGAGATTATGCAACTCCCGTTTACCGGAGGAACACTTTGGGTACTACCAAACGTCACAACGTAAATGGGTGATTATAAAGGAGTACTACAGGTGTCTCCAATGGTCGATGTTGGGTTGGCGTATTTCGAGATTAGGATTTGTCACTCCGATTGTCGGAGAGGTATCTCTGGGCCCTCTCGGTAATACACATCACATAAGCCTTGCAAGCATTACAACTAATATGTTAGTTGTGAGATGATGTATTACGGAACGAGTAAAGAGACTTGCCGTTAAACGAGATTGAACTAGGTATTGGATACCGACGATCGAATCTCGGGCAAGTAACATACCGATGACAAAGGGAACAACGTATGTTGTTATGCGGTCTGACCGATAAAGATCTTCGTAGAATATGTAGGAGCCAATATGGGCATCCAGGTCCCGCTATTGGTTATTGACCAGAGACATGTCTCGGTCATGTCTACATTGTTCTCGAACCCGTAGGGTCCGCACGCTTAAGGTTACGATGACAGTTATATTATGAGTTTATGCATTTTGATGTACCGAAGGTTGTTCGGAGTCCCGGATGTGATCACGGACATGACGAGGAGACTCGAAATGGTCGAGACGTAAAGATTGATATATTGGAAGCCTATGTTTGGACATCGGAAGTGTTCCGGGTGAAATCGGGATTTTACCGGGTTACCGGGAGGTTACCGGAACCCCCCGGGAGCCATATGGGCCATCATGGGCCTTAGTGGAAAGGAGAAAGGGGCAGCCCAAGGTGGCTGCGCCTCTTTCCCCTCCCCTAGTCCTATTAGGACTAGGAGAAGGTGGCCGGCCCCCCTCTCTCCCTTCCCCTCCGAGGAATCCTAGTTGGACTAGGATTGGGGGGAGGAATCCTACTCCCAGAGGGAGTAGGACTCTCCTGCGCCTCCCTCTTTGGCCGGCCAGCCTCCCCTCCTCTCCTCCTTTATATACGGAGGTAGGGGCACCTCTAAACACACAAGTTGACACAAGTTGATCCACGTGATCGATTCCTTAGCCGTGTGCGGTGCCCCCTGCCACCATATTCCTCGATAATACTGTAGCGGAGTTTAGGCGAAGCCCTGCTGCTGTAGTTCATCAAGATCGTCACCACGCCGTCGTGCTGACGAAACTCTTCCCCGACACTTTGCTGGATCGGAGTCCGGGGATCGTCATCGAGCTGAACGTGTGCTCGAACTCGGAGGTGCCGTAGTTTCGGTGCTTGATCGGTTGGATCGTGAAGACGTACGACTACTTCCTCTACGTCGTGTCATTGCTTCCGCAGTCGGTCTGCGTTGGGTACGTAGACAACACTCTCCTCTCGTTGCTATGCATCACATGATCCTGTGTGCGCGTAGGAAAATTTTTGAAATTACTACGAAACCCAACACATTATTCCTACAGAGGTACGGTGCCCCGCCTCGCCTCCCTAACCAAGACTCTAAGACAACCCAAGACCCATCGCCGCCCACTTCTCTGATGACCAAGCCAAGACGAGTCGGTGCTGAAGGTAGCCAACACACCGGAGTTGAGCCGCCAGCATGGACCAGCCACCAGTGCGCACGCGCCAGCACCTCACCAGTGTTGTTGGGAAACATAGTAGAAAACAAAAAATTGTCCTATGGGTCAAGGTTTCGGATCACTATAAAGATGCAAGGTTAGATCGGATCGTTACCAACTTCAAGTTGTAGGGGAAGAAAAGTTGGTGTAGATCATTGATGAAGTCCCTCGAACCATGCACGGACGATTGCCCACATACGGGCTTCATGATTCGGTAGCTCTTCGCCATCCAGAGCTTTACTTCGTCAGGGAACTAGAGGAGGGAGTAGAGGACCTCACAGGGCTTCTCTATTATGAGGACTAGAGAAAACTAAAACTAGGTCAAGTCTAGATCAAGAACTATAACAAGAGAGAACGAGGGGGTGGACCTGGATTCAAGGGACGTGTGTGCTCCAAACGGGGCGCCCCCTCACATATATATAGGTGTAGGGGAGGGGCGCCGACTTCGGGAGGGCTCCCCACTTGGCGCGCCGGCCTAGGGATAAGAGTCTGTCTCCAACTCCTACCCCCCCCCCCCCAAAAAAAAGCTTATGCTACAAGCTAGGGGGCGCGTCCACTTTATTGGGCCCATAGGGTCGATTAAGTCTCCCCTATGAGGCCTTTAATTAGCAATTTTGTTTACCCTATAGCCCTTAAATAAATCCTAGGGGGCTTTTGGTAATTACTAAATCCCTCTCATATTTACATTAGGTCCCTAGAAACTTTTTCCACCCATCTAGCAATTCCCGCTATTACCCGGTATGCCCCGAAACTCTTCCAATAACTCTTAGACGCTTCCAATAACTCTGAAATGCTTCTGCTTTCTCTCAAAATTATTTCTTTTATTCCTGGAACTTTTCCGAAAATATTTTCTCATATTCCTAACTCCAATAGAGCTCAACAGATCATAATCCCTTAAGTGTGTGACCTTGCAGGTTCCGTGAAATATAGACATGAATGAAAACACTTTTGTTGAACGATCAATAGAAGAACCGTGGACATCCATATTGACATCTATACTCAGACAGAAGATATTCGAGCGATACTTTGGTTATCTTATGTTATTCCTTTTTCTTCACGATACGTTAAAAATTGAGGTGAGATATATCGGTATCCCCGTGAATCAACACATGCTCACTATACTGACCTTCCTTGTAATCGGTTTTGTTCTCTTTACTCATCCTCGTGTTCCGACATCCCCATGATAAATTCATGCTTTGTCTGGCCATACGATGATGAATGCCTCGCACTAAGAGGGCCCTAAGAATATCTCTTCGTCGTCGGAGGAGCAAATCTCAGTCCTGAGCTACATACCCAGTCCCTCGTCATACATTTTCGATGAACCCGTAAGTTGTCATTATGACCACACTATTATGGATGATGATAACCCACAAGTATAGGGTATCGTTTGTAGCCTTTTTCGATAAATAAGAGTGTCGAACCCAACGAGGAGCTAAAGGTAGAACAAATATTCCCTCAAGTTCTATCTACCACCGATACAACTCGACGCACACTTGACGTTTGCCTTACTGAAAACAAGTATGAAACTATTTTGTAGGAGTGATGCTAGAACTACTTTGCAAGAATAAAACTATAAGTCTTGCAAGATAATAAAAGTTAGGTGTTTAGTAAAAGGGTCTGTGTCAACAAGAAAGTTATTTGTCCCTAGGCAATCAATAACAAGTACTGGTAATCATTCTTGCAATTTTATATGCGGGAGAGGCATGAGCTAACTACTGGGGAACGTAGTAATTTCAAAAAAATTCCTACGGACACGCAAGATCATGGTGATGCACAGCAACAAGAGGGGAGAGTGTTGTCTACGTACCCTCGTAGACCGGAAGCAGAAGCGTTATAACAACGTGGTTGATGTAGTCGTAAGTCTTCACGACCCGACCGATCAAGCACCGAAACTACGACACCTCCGAGTTCTAGCACACGTTCAGCTCGATGACGATCCCCGGACTCCGATCCAGCAAAGTGTCGGGGATGAGTTCCGTCAGCACGACGGCGTGGTGACGATCTTGATGTTCTACCGTCGCAGGGCTTCGCCTAAGCACCGCTACAATATTATCGAGGATTATGGTGGAGGGGGGCACCGCACACGGCTAAGAGATCAATGATCAATTGTTGTGTCTCTGGGGTGCCCCCCTGCCCCCATATATAAAGGAGTGGAGGAGGGGGCCGGCCAAGGAGGGTGGCGCGCCCAAGGGGGGGAGTCCAACTCCCACCGGGAGTAGGAGTCCCCTTTTTCCTATTAGGAGTAGGAGAGGGAAGGAAGAGGAAGGAGGGAGGAAGGAAAGGGGGGGCCGGCCCCCCTTCCAATTCGGATTGGGCTTGGGGGGGGTGCCCCCTCCCTTGCTCCTTTCCCCTCCTTTCCACTAAGGCCCAATAAGGCCCATATACCTCCCGAGGGGTTCCGATAACCTCTCGGTGATCCGGTATTGTCCCGATCTTACCCGGAACCTTTCCGGTGTCCAAATATAGTCGTCCAATATATCGATCTTTATGTCTCGACCATTTTGAGACTCCTCGTCAAGTCCGTGATCACATCTGGGACTCCGAACAACCTTCGGTACATCAAAATATATAAACTCATAATGAAACTGTCATCGTAACGTTAAGCGTGTGGACCCTACGGGTTCGAGAACAATGTAGACATGACCGAGACACGTCTCCGGTCAATAAGCAATAGCGGAACCTGGATGCTCATATTGGCTCCTACATATTCTACGAAGATCTTTATCGGTCAGACCGCATAACAACATATGTTGTTCCCTTTGTCATCAGTATGTTACTTGACCGAGATTCGATCGTCGGTATCTCAATACCTAGTTCAATCTCGTTACTGGCAAGTCTCTTTAATCGTTCTGTAATACATCATCTTGCAACTAACTTATTAGTTGCATTGTTTGCAAGGCTTAAGTGATGTGTATTACCGAGAGGGCCCAGAGATACCTCTCCGATAATCGGAACGACAAATCCTAATCTCGAAATACGCCAACCCAACATGTACCTTTGGAGACACCTGTAGAGCACCTTTATAATCATCCAGTTATGTTGTGACGTTTGGTAGCACACAAAGTGTTCCTCTGGTAAACGGGAGTTGCATAATCTCATAGTCATAGGAACATGTATAAGTCATGAAGAAAGCAATAGCAACATACTAAACGATCGGGTGCTAAGCTAATGGAATGGGTCATGTCAATCACATCATTCTCCTAATGATGTGATCCCGTTAATCAAATGACATCTCATGTCTATGGTTAGGAAACATAACCATCTTTGATCAACGAGCTAGTCAAGTAGAGGCATACTAGTGACACTCTGTTTGTCTATGTATTCACACATGTATTATGTTTGCGGTTAATACAATTCTAGCATGAATAATAAACATTTATCATAATATAAGGAAATAAATAATAACTTTATTATTGCCTCTAGGGCATATTTCCTTCAGTCTCCCACTTGCACTAGAGTCAATAATCTAGTTCACATCGCCATGTGATTTAATACCAATAGTTCACATCACTATGTGATTGACACCCATAGTTCACATCGACATGTGACCAACACCCAAAGGGTTTACTAGAGTCAATAATATAGTTCACATCGCTATGTGATTAACACCCAAAGAGTACTGAGGTGTGATCATGTTTTGCTTGTGAGAGAAGTTTAGTCAACGGGTCTACCACATTCAGATCCGTAAGTATTTTGCAAATTTCTATGTCAACAATGCTCTGCATAGAGCTACTCTAGCTAATTGCTCCCACTTTCAATATGTATCCAGATTGAGATTTAGAGTTATCTGGATCAGTGTCAAAATTTGCATCGATGTAACCCTTTACGACGAACCTTTTGTCACTTCCATAATCGAGAAACATATCCTTATTCCACTAAGGATAATTTTGACCAATGTCCAGTGATCTACTTCTAGATCACTATTGTACTCCTTTGCCAACTCAGGGCAGGGTATACAATAGGTCTGGTACACAGCATGGCATACTTTTATAGAACCTATGGCTGAGGCATAGGGAATGACTTTCATTCTCTCTCTATCTTCTGCCGTGGTCGGGTTTTGAGTCTTACTCAACTTCACACCTTGTAACACAAGCAAGAACTCCTTCTTTGACTGTTCCATTTTGAGCTACTTCAAAATCTTGTCAAGGTATGTACTCATTGAAAAACTTATCAAGTGTATTGATCTATCTCTATAGATCTTGATGCTCAATATGTAAGCAGCTTCACCGAGGTCTTCCATTGAAAAAAATCCTTTTAAACATTCCTTTATGCTTTGCAGAATAATTCTACATCATCTCCGATCAACAATATATATACTTATCAGAAATGTTGTAGTGCTCCCACTCACTTTCTTGTAAATACAGGCTTCACCATAAGTCTGTATAAAACTATATGCTTTGATCAACTTATCAAAGCGTATATTCCAACTCCGAGATGCTTGCACCAGTCCATAGATGGATCGCTGGAGCTTGCATATTTTGTTAGCACCTTTAGGATTGACAAAACTTTCTTGTTGCATCATATACAACTCTTCTTTAATAAATCCATTAAGGAATGTAGTTTTGTTTATCCATTTGCTAGATTTCATGAAATGTGGCAATTGCTAACATGATTCGGATAGACTTAAGCATAGATACGAGTGAGAAACTCTCATCGTAGTCAACACCTTGAACTTGTCGAAAACCTTTTGCGACAATTCTAGCTTTGTAGATAGTAACACTACTATCAGCGTTCGTCTTCCTCTTGAAGATCCATTTAATCTCAGTTGCTTGCCAATCAACGGGCAAGTCAACCAAAGTCCACACTTTGTTCTCATACATGGATCCCATCTCAGATTTCATGGCCTCAAGTCATTTCGCGGAATCTGGGCTCATCATCGCTTCCTCATAGTTCGTAGGTTCGTCATGGTCAAGTAACATGACCTCCAGAGTAGGACTACCATACCACTCTGGTGCGGATCTCACTCTGGTTTACCTACGAGGTTCGGTAGTAACTTGATCTGAAGTTACATGATCATCATCATTAGCTTCCTCACTAATTGGTGTAGTAGTCACAGGAACAGATTTCTGTGATGAACTACTTTCCAATAAGGGAGCAGGTACAGTTACCTCATCAAGTTCTACTTTCCTCCCACTCACTTCTTTCGAGAGAAACTCCTTCTCTAGAAAGGATCCATTTTTAGTAACGAATATCTTGCCTTTGGATCTGTGATAGAAGGTGTACCCAATTTTTCTTTTGGGTATCCTATGAAGACGCACTTCTCCGATTTGGGTTTGAGCTTAACAGGTTGAAACTTTTTCACAGAAGCATTGGAACCTCAAACTTTAAGAAATGACAGCTTAGGTTTCTTGCCAAACCATAGTTCATACGGTGTTGTCTCAACGGATTTAGATGGTGCCCTATTTAACGTGAATGTAGCTGTCTCTAATGCATAACCCCAAAATGATAGTGGTAAATTGGTAAGAGACATCATAGATCGCACCATATCTAATAAAGCACGGTTACGACGTTCGGACACACCATTACACTGTGGTGTTCCAAGTGGCGTGAGTAGTGAAACTATTTCACATTGTTTTCACTGAAGGCCAAACTCGTAACTCAAATATTTTACTTATGCGATCATATCGTAGAAACTTTTATTTTGTTACGATGATTCTCTACTTCACTCTGAAATTCTTTGAACTTTTCAAAAGTTTCAGACTTGTGTTTCATCAAGTAGATATACCCATATCTGCTCAAATCATCTGTGAAGGTCAGAAAATAACGATACCGCCGCGAGCCTCGACACTCATTGGACTGCATACATCAATATGTATTATTTCCAATCAAGTTTGTTGCTCGCTCCATTGTTCCGGAGAACGGAGTCTTAGTCATCTTGCCGATGAGGCATGGTTCGCAAGCATCAACTGATTCATAGTCAAGTGATTCCAAAAGCCCATCAACATGGATTTTCTTCATGCGCTTTACACCAATATGACCTAAACGGCAGTGCCACAAATAAGTTGCACTATCATTATTAACTTTGCATTTTTTGGCTTCAATATTATGAAAATGTGTATCACCACGATCGAGATCCAACAAACCATTTTCATTGGGTGTATGACCATAGAAGGTTTTATTCATGTAAACAGAACAACAATTATTCTCTAATTTACATGAATAACCGTATTGCAATAAACATGATCTAATCATATTTATGCTCAACGCAAACACCAAATAACATTTATTTAGGTTCAACACTAATCCCGAAAGTATAGGGAGTATGCGATGATGATCATATCAATCTTGGAACCACTTCCAACACACATCGTCACTTCACCCTTAACTAGTCTCTGTTTATTTTGCAACTCCCATTTCGAGTTACTACTCTTAGCAACTGAACCAGTATCAAATACCAAGGGGTTGCTATAAACACTTGTTGGGTAACGTAGCAGAAATTCAAAAAATTTTCCTATGAATCACCAAGATCTATCTATGGAGAGACCAGCAACGAGTAGAAGGAGAGTGCATCTACATACCCTTGTAGATCGCTAAGCGGAAGCGTTCAAGTGAACGGGGTTGATGGAGTCGTACTCGTCGTGATTCAAATCACCGATGATCAAGTGCCGAACGGACGGCACCTCCGCGTTCAACACACGTACAGCTCGACGATGTCTCCCACGCCTTGATCCAGCAAGGAGAGAGGGAGAGGTTGAGGAAGACTCCATCCAGCAGCAGCACAACGGCGTGGTGGTGATGGAGGAGCATGGCAATCCTGCAGGGCTTCGCCAAGCACCTACGGGAGAGGAGGAGGTGTCACGGGAGGGAGGGAGGCGCCAAGGGCTCAGGTATGGATGCCCTCCCTCCCCTCCACTATATATAGGGGCAGGGGAGAGGGGGGAGGCGCAGCCTTGCCCCCTCCTCCAAGGAAGGGGTGCGGCTAAGAAGGGGGGAGGAGTCCATCCTCCCCAAGGCACCTCGGAGGTGCCTTCCCCCTTTAGGACTCTCCCCTTTTTCCTATATCTTGGCGCATGGGCCTCTAGGGGCTGGTGCCCTTGGCCCATGTAGGCCAAGGCGCACCCCCTACAGCCCATGTGGCCCCCCGGGGCAGGTGGCCCCACCCGGTGGGTCCCCGGGACCCTTCCGGTGGTCCCGGTACAATACCGATGACCCCGAAACTTGTCCCGATGGCCGAAATAGGACTTCCTATATATAAATCTTTACCTCCGGACCATTCCGGAACTCCTCGTGACGTCCGAGATCTCATCCAGGACTCCGAACAACATTCGGTAACCACATACAAGCTTCCTTTATAACCCTAGCATCATCGAACCTTAAGTGTGTAGACCCTACGGGTTCGGGAGACATGCAGACATGACCGAGACGTTCTCCGGTCAATAACCAACAACGGGATCTGGATACCCATGTTGGCTCCCACATGTTCCACGATGATCTCATCGGATGAACCGCGATGTCAAGGACTCAATCGATCCCGTATACAATTCCCTTTGTCTAGCGGTATTTTACTTGCCCGAGACTCGATCGTCGGTATCCAATACCTTGTTCAATCTCGTTACCGGCAAGTCACTTTACTCGTTCCGTAACACATCATCCCGTGATCAACTCCTTGGTCACATTGCGCATATGATGATGTCCTACCGAGTGGGCCCAGAGATACCTCTCCGTTTACACGGAGTGACAAATCCCAGTCTCGATCCGCATAAAACAATAGATACTTTCGGAGATACCTGTAGTGCACCTTTATAGTCACCCAGTTACGTTGTGACGTTTGATACACCCAAATCACTCCTACGGTATCCAGGAGTTACACGCTCTCATGGTCGAAGGAAGAGATACTTGACATTGGCAAAGCTCTAGCAAATGAACTACACGATCTTTTGTGCTAGTCTTAGGATTGGGTCTTGTCCATCACATCATTCTCCTAATGATGTGATCCCGTTATCAACGACATCCAATGTCCATAGCCAGGAAACCATGACTATCTGTTGATCACAACGAGCTAGTCAACTAGAGGCTCACTAGGGACATATTGTGGTCTACATATTCACACGTGTATTACGATTTCCGGATAATACAGTTATAGCATGAATAAAAGACTATTATCATGAACAAAGAAATATAATAATAACTTATTTATTATTGCCTCTAGGGCATATTTCCAACAGTCTCCCACTTGCACTAGAGTCAATAATCTAGTTCACATCGCCATGTGATTAACACTCACAGGTCACATCGCCATGTGACTAATACCCAAGAGTTTACTAGAGTCAGTAGTCTAGTTCACATCACTATGTGATTAACACTCAATGAGTTTTATGTTTGATCATGTTGCTTGTGAGAGAGGTTTTAGTCAACGGGTCTGAACCTTTCAGATCCGTGTGTGCTTTACAAATCTCTATGTCATCTCCTAGATGTAGCTCCCACGTTCTATTTGGAGCTATTCCAAATAACTGTTCTACTTGGAGCTGTTCTAAATTGTTGCTCCATTATACGTATCCGGTATCTCTACTCAGAGCTATCCGGATAGGTGTTAAGCTTGCATCGACGTAACCCTTTACGACGAACTCTTTTACCACCTCCATAATCGAGAAAATTCCTTAGTCCACTAGTTACTAAGGATAACTTTGACCGCTGTCCTGTGATCCATTCATGGATCACTCTTGTACCCCTTGACTGACTCATGGCAAGGCACACTTCAGGTGCGGTACACAGCATAGCATACTGAAGAGCCTACGTCTTAAGCATAGGGGACGACCTTCGTCCTTTCTCTCTATTCTGCCGTGGTCGAGCTTTAAGTCTTAACTTCGTACCTTACAACTCAGGCAAGAACTCCTTCTTTGACTGGTCCATCTTGAACACCTTCAAGATCATGTCAAGGTATGTGCTCATTTGAAAGTACCATTAAGCGTTTTGATCTATCCTTATAGATCTTGATGCTTAATGCTCAAGCAGCTTAATCCAGGCTTTCCATTGAAAAACACTTTCAAAATAACCCTATATGCTTTCCAGAAATTCTACGTCATTTCTGATCAACAATATGTCAACAACATATACTCATCAGAAATTCTATAGTGCTCCCACTCACTTCTTTGGAAATACAAGTTTCTCATAAACTTTGTATAGACCCAAAATCTTTGATCATCTTATCAAAGCGTACATTCCAACTCCGAGATGCCTACTCCAGTCCTTAGAAGGATCGCTGGAGCCAGCATACCTTTTAGCATCCTTAGGATCGACAAAAACTTTCTGATTGTATTACATACAACCTTTCCTCACGAAAACCGGTAAGGAAACTCGTTTTGACATCCATCTGCCAGATTTCATAAATACAGCTAATGCTAACATGAATCCGACGGACTTTAAGCATCGCTACGGATGAGAAAATCTCATCGTAGTCAACTCCTTGAACTTGTGAAAAAACTCTTCGCCACAAGTCGAGCTTCATGGACGGTGACATTACCGTCCACGTTCGTCTTCTTCTTAAAGATCCATTTATCTCAATGGCTTGCCGATCATCGGGCAAGTCCACCAAAGTCCATGGATCCGTTCTCGGATTTTGTGGCCTCGAGCCATTTATCGGAATCCGGGCCCACCATCGCTTCTCCATAGCTCGTAGGTTCATTGTTGTCCAGCAACATGACTTCCAAGACAGGATTACGTACCACTCTAAAGTAGTACGCATCCTTGTCATCCCACGAGGTTTGATAGTGACTTGATCCGAAGTTTCATGATCAATATCATAAGCTTCCACTTCAATTGGTGTAGGTGCCACAGGAACAACTTCCTGTGCCCTGCCACACACTAGTTGAAGAGACGGTTCAATAACCTCATCAAGTCTCCACCATCCTCCCACTCAACTCTTTCGAGAGAAACCTTTCCTCGAGAAAGGACCCGATTCTAGAAACAATTCATATTGCTTTCGGATCTGAATTAGGAGGTATACCCAACTGTTTTGGGTGTCCTATGAAGATGTATTTTATCCGCTTTGGGTTCGAGCTTAATCCTGAAACTTTTTCACATAAGCGTCGCAGCCCCAAACCTTTAAGAAACCACAACTTAGGTTTCTCTAAACCATAATTCATACGGTGTCATCTCATCGGAATTACGTGGTGCCCTATTTAAAGTGAATGTGGTTGTCTCTAATGCCTAACCCATGAACGACAGTGGTAATTCGATAAGAGACATCATGGTACGCACCATATCCAATAGGGTGCAACTATGATGTTCGGACACACCATCACACTATGGTGTTCCAGGCGGTATTAATTGCGAAACAATTTCCACAATGTCTTAATTGTGTGCCAAAACTCATAACTCAGATATTCATCTCTATGATCATATCATAGACATTTTATCCTCTTGTCACAATGATCTTCTACTTCACTCTGAAATTACTTGAACCATTCAATGATTCAGACTTGTGTTTCATCAAGTAAATATTCTCAACATCTACTCGAATCATCTGTGAAGTAAGAACATAACGATATTCACTGCATGCCTCAGCATTTATTGGATTGCACACATCAAAATGTGTTACTTCCAACAAGTTGCTATCTTGTTCCATCTTATTGAAAATGAGGCTTTTCAGTCATCTTGCCCATGTGGTATGATTTGCATATCTCAAGTGATTCAAAATCAAGTGAGTTCAAAACGGTCCATTTGCATGGAGTTTCTTCATGCATATACACCAATAGACATGGTTCGCATGTCTCAAACTTTTCAAAAATGAGTGAGTCCAAAGATCCATCAACATGGAGCTTCTTCATGCGTTTTATACCATTATGACTTACATGGCAGTGCCACAAGTAAGTGGTACTATCATTACTATCTTATATCTTTTGGCATGAAAATGTGTATCCCTACGATCAAAATTCAATAAACCATTCCTTTAGGTGCAAGAGCACTTATTCAGGTTTAATACTAATCTTGATGGTAGAGGGAGCGTGCAATGTTAGATCACATCAAACTTGGAAACACTTCCAACACGTATCGTCAGCTCACCTTTAGCTAGTCTCCGTTTTATTCCGTAGCTTTTATTTCGAGTTACTAACACTTAGCAACCGAACCGGTATCTAATACCCTGGTGCTACTAGGAGTACTAGTAAAGTACCCATTAACATAATGTATATCCAATATACTTCTATCGACCTTGCCAGCCTTCTCATCTACCAAGTATCTAGGGTAATCTTGCTCCAGTGGTTGTTCCCCTTATTACAGAAGCACTTAGTCTCGGGTTTGGGTTCAACCTCGGGTTTCTTCATTGGTGCAGCAGCTGATTTGCCGTTTCATGAAGTATCCCTTCTTGCCCTTGCCCTTCTTGAAACTAGTGGTTTCACCAACCATCAACAATTGATGCTCCTTCTTGATTTCTACTTTCGCGGTGTCAAACATCGCGAATACCTCAAGGATCATCATATCTATCCCTGATATGTTATAGTTCATCACGAAGCTCTAGCAGCTTGGTGGCAATGACTTTGGAGAAACATCACTATCTCATTTGGAAGATCAACTCCCACTCGATTCAAGTGATTGTTGTGCTCAGACAATCTGAGCACAAGCTCAACGATTGAGCTTTTCTCCCTTAGTTTGCAGGCTAAGAAAATCGTCGGAGGTCTTATGCCTCTTGACGTGGGCACGAGCCTGAAATCCCAATTTCAGCCCTCGAAACATCTCATATGTTCCGTGATGTTTTGAAAACGTCTTTGGTGCCTCTACTTAAACCATTTAACTAAACTATCACGTAGTTGTCAAAACGTGTATGTTCGATGTTCGAAACATCCACAAACGACGTTTGGGGTTCAGCACATTGAGCGGTGCATTAAGGACATAAGCTTTCTACTGATCGCATAATCGCTACTATCAACTTTCAACTATATTTTCTCTAGGAACATAACTAAAACAGTAGAACTATAGCGTGAACTACGACATAATTTGCAAAAGGTCTTTTGACTATGTTCAGGATAATTAAGTTCATCTTATGAACTCCCACTCAGATAGACATCCCTCTGGTCATCTAAGTGATTACATGATCCGAGTCAACTAGGCCGTGTCCGATCATCACGTGAGACGGACTAGTCATCATCGGTGAACATCTTCATGTTGATCGTATCTACTATACGACTCATGCTCGACCTTTCGGTCTCCGTGTTCCGAGGCCATGTCTGCACATGCTAGGCTCGTCAAGTTAACCCTAAGTGTTTTCGCTGTGTAAAACTGTCTTACACCCATTGTATGTGAACGTAAGAATCCATCACACCCGATCATCACGTGGTGCTTAGAAGCGACGAACTGTAGCAACGGTGCACAGTTAGGGGAGAACACTTCTTGAAATTTTGTAAGGGATCATCTTATTTACTACCGTCGTCCTAAGTAAACAAGATGCATAATCATAATAAACATCACATGCAATTATATAGTTGTGACATGATATGGCCAATATCATATAGCTCCATTGATCTCCATCTTCGGGGCTCCATGATCATCTTGTCACCGGCTTGACACCATGATCTCCATCATCATGATCTCCATCATCGTGTCTTCATGAAGTTGTCACGCCAACGACTACTTCTACTTCTATGGCTAACGCGTTTAGCAATAAAGTAAAGTAAGTTACATGGCGTTGTTCAATGACACGCAGGTCATACAATAAATTAAGACAACTCCTATGGCTCCTGTCGGTTGTCATACTCATCGACATGCAAGTCGTGAATCCTATTACAAGAACATGATCAATCTCATACATCACATATCATTCATCACATTCTTCTTGGCCATATCACATCACATAGCATACCCTGCAAAAACAAGTTAGACGTCCTCTAATTGTTGTTTGCATGTTTTACGTGGCTGCTATGGGTTTCTAGCAAGAACGTTTCTTACCTACACAAGACCACAACATGATATGCCAATTGCTATTTACCCTTCATAAGGACCCTTTTCATCGAATCCGTTCCGACTAAAGTGGGAGAGACTGGCACCCGCTAGCCACCTTATGCACCAAGTGCATGTCAATCGGTGGAACCTGTCTCATGTAAGAGTACGTGTAAGGTCGGTCCGGGCCGCTTCATCCCACAATACCGTCGAAACAAGATTGGACTAGTAACGCTAAGCATATTGAACAAAATCAACGCCCACAACTACTTTGTGTTCTACTCGTGCAAAGAATCTACGCAATAGACCTAGCTCATGATGCCACTGTTGGGTAACGTAGCAGAAATTCAAAATTTTTTCCTACGAATCACCAAGATCTATCTATGGAGAGACCAGCAACGAGTAGAAGGAGAGTGCATCTACATACCCTTGTAGATCTCTAAGCGGAAGCGTTCAAGTGAACGGGGTTGATGGAGTCGTACTCGTCGTGATTCAAATCACCGATGATCAAGTGCCGAACGGACGGCACCTCCGCGTTCAACACACGTACAGCTCGACGATGTCTCCCACGCCTTGATCCAGCAAGGAGATAGGGAGAGGTTGAGGAAGACTCCATCCAGCAGCAGCACAACGGCGTGGTGGTGATGGAGGAGCGTGGCAATCCTGCAGGGCTTCGCCAAGCACCTACGGGAGAGGAGGAGGTGTCACGGGAGGGAGGGAGGCGCCAAGGGCTCAGGTATGGATGCCCTCCCTCCCCTCCACTATATATAGGGGCAGGGGAGAGGGGGGAGGCGCAGCCTTGCCCCCTCCTCCAAGGAAGGGGTGCGGCTAAGAAGGGGGGAGGAGTCCATCCTCCCCAAGGCACCTCGGAGGTGCCTTCCCCCTTTAGGACTCTCCCATTTTTCCTATATCTTGGCGCATGGGCCTCTAGGGGCTGGTGCCCTTGGCCCATGTAGGCCAAGGCGCACCCCCTACAGCCCATGTGGCCCCCGGGGCAGGTGGCCCCACCCGGTGGGTCCCCGGGACCCTTCCGGTGGTCCCGGTACAATACCGATGACCCCGAAACTTGTCCCGATGGCCGAAACAGGACTTCCTATATATAAATCTTTACCTCCGGACCATTCCGGAACTCCTCGTGACGTCCGGGATCTCATCCGGGACTCCGAACAACATTCGGTAACCACATACAAGCTTCCTTTATAACCCTAGCGTCATCGAACCTTAAGTGTGTAGACCCTACGGGTTCGGGAGACATGCAGACATGACCGAGACGTTCTCCGGTCAATAACCAACAACGGGATCTGGATACCCATGTTGGCTCCCACATGTTCCACGATGATCTCATCGGATGAACCACGATGTCAAGGACTCAATCGATCCCGTATACAATTCCCTTTGTCTAGCGGTATTTTACTTGCCCGAGACTCGATCGTCGGTATCCAATACCTTGTTCAATCTCGTTACCGGCAAGTCACTTTACTCGTTCCGTAACACATCATCCCGTGATCAACTCTTTGGTCACATTGCGCATATGATGATGTCCTACCGAGTGGTCCTAGAGATACCTCTCTGTTTACACGGAGTGACAAATCCCAGTCTCGATCCGCATAAAACAATAGATACTTTCGGAGATACCTGTAGTGCACCTTTATAGTCACCCAGTTACGTTGTGACGTTTGATACACCCAAAGCACTCCTACGGTATCCAGGAGTTACACGCTCTCATGGTCGAAGGAAGAGATACTTGACATTGGCAAAGCTCTAGCAAATGAACTACACGATCTTTTGTGCTAGTCTTAGGATTGGGTCTTGTCCATCACATCATTCTCCTAATGATGTGATCCCGTTATCAACGACATCCAATGTCCATAGCCAGGAAACCATGACTATCTGTTGATCACAACGAGCTAGTCAACTAGAGGCTCACTAGGGACATATTGTGGTCTATGTATTCACACGTGTATTACGATTTCCGGATAATACAGTTATAGCGTGAATAAAAGACTATTATCATGAACAAAGAAATATAATAATAACTTATTTATTATTGCCTCTAGGGCATATTTCCAACAACACTAGTAAAGTACACATCAATAACATGTATACCAAATATAGCTTTGTTCACTTTTCCATCCTTCTTATCCACCACATACTTGTGGTAGTTCCGTTTCTAGTGACCAGTTCCTTTGCAGTAGAAGCACTTAGTCTCAAGCTTAGGTCCAGACTTGGGTTTCTTCACTTGAGCAGCAACTTGTTTGCCGTTCTTCTTGAAGTTCCCCTTCTTCCCTTTGCCCTTTCTCTTGAAACTAGTGGTCTTATCAACCATCAACACTTGATGTTTTTCTTGATTTCTACCTTCGCCGATTTTTGCATCACGAAGAGCTTGGGAATCGTTTCTGTTATCCCTTGCATATTATAGTTCATCACGAAGTTCTACTAACTTGGTGATGGTGACTAGAGAATTCTGTCAATCACTATTTTATCTGGAAGATTAACTCCCACTTGATTCAAGCGATTGTAGTATCCAGACAATCTGAGCACATGCTCACTGCTTGAGCTATTCTCCTCCATCTTTTAGCTATAGAACTTGTTGGAGACTTCATATCTCTCAACTCGGGTTTTTACTTGAAATATTAATTTCAACTCCTGGAACATCTCATATGGTCCATGATGTTCAAAACGTCTTTGAAGTACCGATTCTAATCTGTTAAGCATGGTGCACTAAACTATCAAGTAGTCATCATATTGAGCTAGCCAAACGTTCATAACGTCTGTATCTGCTCCTGCAATAGGTCTGTCACCTAGCGGTGCATCAAGGACATAATTCTTCTATGCAGCAATGAGGATAAAACTCAGATCACGGATCCAATCCGCATCATTGCTACTAACATCTTTCAACTTAGTTTTCTCTAGGAACATATAAAATTAAACGGGGAGCAACATCGCGAGCTATTGATCTATAACATAGATATGCTAATACTACCAGGACTAAGTTCATGATAAATTAAAGTTCAATTAATCATATTACTTAAGAACTCCCACTTAGATAGACATCCCTCTAATCATCTAAGTGATCACGTGATCCAAATCAACTAAACCATAACCGATCATCACGTGAAATGGAGTAGCTTTCAATGGTGAACATCATTATGTTGATCATATCTACTATATGATTCATGCTCGACCTTTCGGTCTCAGTGTTCCGAGGCCATATCTGCATATGCTAGGCTCGTCAAGTTTAACCTGAGTATTCTGCGTGTGCAAAACTGGCTTGCACCCGTTGTAGATGAACGTAGAGCTTAGCACACCCGATCATCACGTGGTGTCTGGGCACGACGAACTTTGGCAACGGTGCATACCCAGGGAGAACACTTATACCTTGAAATTTTAGTAAGGGATCATCTTATAAAGCTCCCGTCGAACTAAGCAAAATAAGATGCATAAAAGATAAACATCATATGCAATCATAATATGTGACATGATATGGCCATGATCATCTTGCGCCTTTGATCTCCATCTCCAAAGTACTGTCATGATCTCCATCGTCACCGGCATGACACCATGATCTCCATCATCTTAATCTATATCAATGTGTCGTCACATGGTCGTCTCGCCAACTATTGCTCTTGTAACTATTGCTATCGCATAGCGATAAAGTAAAGCAATTATTTGGGGCTTGCATCTTATGCAATAAAGAGACAACCATAAGGCTTCTGCCAGTTGTCGATAACTTCAACAAAACATGATCATATTATACAACAACTTATATCTCATCACGTCTTGACCATATCACATCACAACATGCCCTGCAAAAACAAGTTAGACGTCCTCTACTTTGTTGTTGCAAGTTTTACGTGGCCGCTACGGGCTTAGCAAGAACCAATCTTACCTGCGCATCAAAAACCACAACGATAGTTTGTCAAGTTGGTGTTGTTTTAACCTTCGCAAGGACCGGGCGTAGCCACACTCGGTTCAACTAAAGTTGGAGAAACTGACACCCGCTAGCCACCTGTGTGCAAAGCACGTCGGTAGAACCAGTCTCGCGTAAGCGTACATGTAATGTCGGTCCGGGCCGCTTCATCCAACAATACCGCGGAACCAAAGTATGACATGCTGGTAAGAAGTATGACTTATATCGCCCATAACTCACTTGTGTTCTACTCGTGCATGTAACATCAACACATAAAACCTAGGCTCGGATGCCACTGCTGGGGAACGTAGTAATTTCAAAAAAATTCCTACGCACACGCAAGATCATGGTGATGCACAGCAACGAGAGGGGAGAGTGTAGTCTACGTACCCTCATAGACCGGAAGCGGAAGCATTATAACAACGCGGTTGATGTAGTCGTACGTCTTCACGGCCCGACCGATCAAGCACCGAAACTACGGCACCTCCGAGTTCTAGCACACGTTCAGCTCGATGACGATCCCCGGACTCCGATCCAGCAAAGTGTCAGGGATGAGTTCCGTCAGCACGACGGCGTGGTGACGATCTTGATGTTCTACCATCGCAGGGCTTTGCCTAAGCACCGCTACAATATTATCGAGGATTATGGTGGAGGGGGGCACCGCACACGGCTAAGAGATCAATGATCAATTGTTGTGTCTCTGGGGTGCCCCCCTTCCCCCGTATATAAAGAAGTGGAGGAGGGGGCCGGCCAAGGAGGGTGGCGCGCCCAAGGGGGGCGGTCCAACTCCCACCGGGAGTAGGACTGCCCTTTTTCCTATTAGGAGTAGGAGAGGGAAGGAAGAGGAAGGAGGAAGGAAGGAAAGGGGGGGCCGGCCCCCCTTCCAATTCGGATTGGGCTTGGGGGGGCGCCCCCTCCCTTGCTCCTTTCCCCTCCTTTCCACTAAGGCCCAATAAGGCCCATATACCTCCCGAGGGGTTCCGATAACCTCTCGATGATCCGGTATTGTCCCGATCTTACCCAGAACCTTTCCGATGTCCAAATATAGTCGTCCAATATATCGATCTTTATGTCTCGACCATTTTGAGACTCCTCGTCAAGTCCGTGATCACATCTGGGACTCCGAACAACCTTCAGTACATCAAAATATATAAACTCATAATGAAACTTTCATCGTAACGTTAAGCGTGCGGACCCTACGGGTTCGAGAACAATGTAGACATGAACGAGACACGTCTCCGGTCAATAAGCAATAGCGGAACATGGATGCTCATATTGGCTCCTGCATATTCTACGAAGATCTTTATCGGTCAGACCGCATAACAACATACGTTGTTCCCTTTGTCATCGGTATGTTACTTGCCCGAGATTCGATCGTCGGTATCTCAATACCTAGTTCAATCTCGTTACCGGCAAGTCTCTTTACTCGTTCCGTAATACATCATCTTGCAACTAACTTATTAGTTGCATTGCTTGCAAGGCTTAAGTGATGTGTATTACCGAGAGGGCCCAGAGATACCTCTCCGACAATCGGAGCGACAAATCCTAATCTCGAAATACGCCAACCCAACATGTACCTTTGGAGACACCTGTAGAGCACCTTTATAATCACCCAGTTACGTTGTGACATTTTGTAGCACACAAAGTGTTCCTCCGGTAAATGGGAGTTGCATAATCTCATAGTCATAGGAACATGTATAAGTCATGAAGAAAGCAATAGCAACATACTAAACGATCGGGTGCTAAGCTAATGGAATGGGTCATGTCAATCACATCATTCTCCTAATGATGTGATCCCGTTAATCAAATGACATCTCATGTCTATGGTTAGGAAACATAACCATCTTTGATCAACGAGCTAGTCAAGTAGAGGCATACTAGTGACACTCTGTTTGTCTATGTATTCACACATGTATTATGTTTCCGATTAATACAATTCTAGCATGAATAATAAACATTTATCATGATATAAGGAAATAAATAATAACTTCATTATTGCCTCTAGGGCATATTTCCTTCACTAACATACTTTCTCTACTTGGATCATATGCACTTATAATTGGAACTCTAGCAAGCATTCGTAACTACTAAAGATTATTAAGGTCGTGAAACCCAACCATAGCATTAAGTATCAAGTCCTCTTTACTACCATACGCCATAACCCACCTCCTCGGGTTTAAGTTTATGTCACTCTCGCAACCGACTGTAAGCAAATCATGAACATATTGCAACACCCTACAGCGGGGGCCCCTCATGTTTGCGCGAGAACGAAGGGCACCGTAGGACAGCACCATAAATAAAATATACAATCATACTAACCAAGATTACGATTAACCCATAGGACAAAACGGATCTACTCAAACATCATAGGATAACCATAGATCATTGGGAAATAATATATGGAGTTGAGCACCATGTTTAAGTAGAGATTACAGCGGGGAGAAGAGGTGTTACACCGCTGCATAGAGGGGGAGAAAGTTGGTGTTGACAGTAGCAAGATTGTTGATATAGATCGTCGTCCCGATCGTTGCCCCGGCGGCAGTCTGGCGCCACCAGAAGCGAGGGGGGGAGAGCCCCCTTCTTCTTCTTCTTCCTTGCTCCCCCCCCCCCTAGATGGGAGGAGAGTTCCCCCTTTGGTCCTTGGTCTCCATGGATGCGGAGGGGCGGGAGCCCCTCCGATATTGGATCTCCCTCTCTGTTCTCTTCTGTTTTGTGTTCCCCAGATCTGGCCTAAAACCGTTTCTTATATTCCAGGAGATCTGTAACTCCGATTGCGCTGATATTTTAACACTATTTTCCGGATATAAGCTTCCTTGCGCCCGAAGTAGAGCTCCAAGCAACGTATGAGGTGGGCACAACCCACCACCACACGCCTGGCTCAAGGGTTGGATCCTGGTGGGTTGTGCCCACCACGGGACTCCGTTTGCAGTGATTCCAACTCCCAAAAATCAAATATATTCCAAAATAATTCTTCGTAAATTTTTATCGCATTTGGACTTCATTTGATATGGATTTTCTGCGATACAAAAAACATGCAAAAAACAGGAACTGGTACTGGGCACTGAATCAATAGGTTAGTCCAATAAATCATATAAAAAGTTGGCAAAAGTATGTAAAAGTTGTATAATATTGGCATGAAGCAATCAAAAATTATAGATACGACAGAGACGTATCAGCATCCCCAAGATTAATTCCTGCTCGTCCTCGAGAAGGTAAATGATAAAAAAATTGATGTGGAATGCTACCTAACATAAACTTGATCATATGTCTAGTCATGGCATGAATATTAAGACATAAGTGATGCAAAGCAATAGTCTATAATTTGACATAAAGATATTAATACTCAGGCATCCCAACAAACAATCATGTCTTTCAAAATATCAACGCTAAAGAAAGCTATCGCTACAAAGTATTTATCATGCACAACCCCGATGACAAGCCGAGCAATTGGTTCATACTTTTTAACACGCTTCAGCTTTTTCAACCCTCACGCAATACATGAGCACAAGCCATGATATAACACTACGGGTGGAATAGAGTATGATGATAGGGGTAAATATAGAGAAGACAAAAGAACAAGAAAGTCTCACATCAATGCGGCTAACCAACGGGCTATGAAGATGCCCATCAATTGATATCAACGTGAGGAGTAGGAATTGCCATGCAATGAATGCACTAAGAGCTATAAGTGTATGAAAGCTCAATATGAAAACTAAGTGGGTATGCATCTAATCCTATAATGAAAAATTCCCACTAGTATGTGAAAGTGACAACATAGGAGACTCTCCAAATGAAAAACATGGTGCTACTTTGAAGAACAAGTGTGTTAAAGGATACTTACAATGCCCCTTCTCTCTTTTTATTAAATTTTCTTTCTTTCTTTCTTTCTTTCTTTCTTTCTTTCTTTTCTTTTTTTCCTTTTTTCATATTTTTTGTCTCATTGTCCAGAGTCTCATCCCGACTTGTGGGGGAATCATAGTCTCCATCATCCTTTCCTCACTGGGGCACTGCTCTAAAAATGAATAATGATGATCATCACACTTCTATTTACTTATAACTCAAAAGAAATAAAAATTACAACTCGATACCTATGACAAAGTATGACTCTAGATGAATGCCTCTGGTTGTACCAGGATGTGCAATGATCTAGCGTAACATGTATGCAAAATGATGAACGGTGACTGAGCCACAAACACTATGTCAGCTATATGATCATGCAAAGCAATATGACAATGAATGCTCAAGTCATCAAACGGAAGCGGTGGAAGTTGCATGGCAATATATCTTGGAATGGCCATGGAAAAGCCATAATAGGTAGGTATGGTGGCTGTTTTGAGGAAGATATAATAAGGCTTATGTGTGATAGAGCGTATCATATCACGGGGTTTGGATGCACATGCGAAGTTTGCACCATGTCTCAATGTGAGAAAGGGCAATGCACGGTACCGTAGAGGCTAGCAAATTGCGAAAAGGTAAGAGTGTGTATAATCCATGGACTCACATTAGTCATAAAGAACTCATATACTTATTGCAAAAGTTTATTAGCCCTCAAAGCAAAGTACTACTACGCATGCCTCTAAGGGAATAGATTGGTAGGAAAAGACCATCGCTCGTCCCCGACTGCCACTCATAAGGAAGACAATCAATAATAAATCATGCTCCAACATCATAGCATAACGAGAGACTATATGTGCATGCTTCGGGAATCACAAACCTTAACACCAATATTCTTACTAACCACAACCGTTTACTAGTACCTCCCACATATTCCATCTCTATGTCGCAAAACTATTGCAAGGAATCAAACATATCATATTTAGTGATCCATAAGTTTTATGTAGGATTTTATGACTAACCATGCAATTGACCAATACTTGTTGACTCTCTAAATAGATATAAGTGAAACATCAGATTTTAATTCTTTCTACAAAAGTCCATGCTCTAACAAATATAAGTGAAGTAAAAGAGCATTCTTCAAACAACGGTTTTCTATGTGAAGAGAAACAGGCAATCCAAATTTCAAATGATATAAGTGAAGCACATGAAGCATTCTATAAAGCCATACTCAAAAGATATAAGTGAAGTGCAATGAGCATTCTATAAATCAGCCATGGACTATCTCATACCAGCATGGTGCATAAAAGAAAAATGAAAAGTAAAAGCAAAAGACGCTCCAAGATTTGCACATGTCACGCGAACGAAACGAAACCGAAAACATACTGATACTTGTTGAAGAAAGATAGGATGCCTTTCGGGGCATCCCAAGCTTAAACGCTTGAGTCTTCTTGAATATTTACTTGGGGTGCCTTGGTAATCCCCAAGCTTGAGCTCTTGCCTCTCCTCCTTCTCCTCATAACGAGACATCCTCGATCTTTGATCACTTCATCCACACAAAACTCAACAGAAAACTCGGTAAGATCCGTTAGTATAATAAAGCAAATCACTACTCTAAGCACTGTTGCAAACCAATTCATATTTTATTTTTGCATTGTAGCTACTGTAATATAACTTTATCATGGCTTATAGCACCGATAAAAATCGATAGTTTCATCAAAACGAGCAAAACAGTGCATCAAAAACAGAATATGTCTTAAACAGGATAGTTTGTAGTAATCTGAACATTCACCATACTTATGGTACTCCAAAAATTCTGAAAAAATAGGAAAAATAAAAATTTTGTATAGCAAGACAGTGCAAAAGGTTTTAGAACCATTTAACGTTCCAGTAAAAAAAATGTAAAATCACGCACTACAGCCAAAATTTCTGTTTTGCACGGCACAAACCAACACGCAATCTAAACATTCTAAAGGCAAATCTTGGCACATTATTTTTATAATACAATGGAATTGTACAAGGGGATAATTATTTTTGTGAGAATCTTCATGAAAAATTCTACATTGTTTCCACAAGCATGAACACAAGTGTTCAAGGTCGACCCTCACTTCTCCAATGCATAACTTCCAATCGCTTGTTTGCCTGGCTTGTCATTATGGACAGAGTAAACACCAAGGATATGATTCAGCGCAGGCATTGGAGAATTAATGATGGACCTGAATGTGTACTTTGCCCCATGGGAGTGCTTGAGGACAGGAACCATTTGTTCTTTCAATGCAACTTTAGTATGAGAGTGTGGAATTATCTTCAAATAAGCTGGTTGAATAGTCAGGACATGGTGCACATTGCGCTTCATGCTAGGAAGGATTTTAATAAACCCTTCTTCTCAGAAGTGGTCTTACTTACATGGTGGAATATTTGGAACGTCAGGAATGATAGAGCCTTTAGGCACATCAGACCTACTTTCAGGCAGTGGAGGAATGGATTTATCCATGACATCTCTCTCCTAGCATACAGGATCAAGACCAGACAGAGAGAAGCTTTGATCAAATTGATTTATTTCCTGCCTCCTTGAGGTGTTTCTCAAATGTACTCTTTTCTTTCTTCTTTTTAGCTATTAGTGATTAGTTTAGCCTAGCTTGTATAGTCTTTCTTTTCTGTTTTGTTCCTTTCCTCTAGGAACCTTCTGTATATTCTTTTGCCAGTTTCAATAAAATGTTGTAGGGTGTAAGCCCTGCAGTCTTCCAGGTAAAAAAAACTTCCAATCGCTTCTCTTTTGTGAAAAAGTTTTTAAGTTCCCCTATATTTTTTAACTTTATAAAAGCACTCAACAGGAATAAATGACTCTCTAAAACTTCCGGGTGTCTCCCTGGCAGCGCTTTCTTTAAATCCATTAACCTAGGCATAAAGTGCTCAAGTAATGAATCCACCTGGATCCCAAGGTATATCAAAGCCAATTTTAATTAACAATGATTTGGCATTTAGTAGTGAGCACAAAGCAACATATATCATGCAATGACGAAGTCTAACTCTCTTCCTATGCATCGGCATGTCATACAAGAACAATTCATGCACATCAAGCAAATGCCAATACATAGCATAACAGTTTCTTGCAATTTATCGTTTTGGAAACATAGAGAAGCGGAGATGTAGTTCCTCTCTCATAATAATTGCAAGTAGGAGCAGAAAACACATGCATATTATATTCATCAAAATCATCATGTGCAACGGTAAAAGGCAACCCATCAATATAATCCTTAATAAGTGCGAACTTCTCCGATATAGTGTAGTTGGCAGAATCCAAAAGATAATAGGACTATCATGTGTGGGTGCAATAGCAACAATTTCATGTTTAACATAAGGAACAATAGCAAGTTCATCTCCATGAGCATCATTCATATTGGCATCTTGACCACAAGCATAGCAAGCATCAAATTCATCAAAAAGGGATATTTCAAAAGAATCAATGGGATCATAGAAATTATCATAGCATTCATCCTTCGGAAAGCATGAAGGGGCATTAAACAATGTATGAGTTGAAGAGTTACTCTCATTAGAAGGTAGGCATGGGTAGCTAATCCGTTCTTCATCCGTTTGTTCTTCGCTCTCCTCATCATCTTTTTCATCCAATGAGCTCATAGTTTTATCAATTTCTTCTTCCATAGACTCCTGCAAAATATTAGTCTTTTCTTGGACAGCGGGGTTATTCTCAATAAATACATCAATATCATATTTGTATTTATAATTATCATAGTAATATTTAAGGATAGCAAGATTTTCAGGTCTATAAACTGAATCATCAAAATCTTCAAACTTTTCAAACAAAGATTCAATTTCATAAGCACCCTTAAAAGCAACAAACTCTTCTATTCATTCCACATCATAATAATCATATATACCTCTAGCATAAGAAGCCAAGGTTTCATTATCATTAAGTTCGCATGCATAGGGAAGGTGTGGAACCTCAATCTTAGAGCAGCAAGTATAATCATATCTCAAGCATAGATTCCAAGCATACCATTGCAACATTTCAATTTGATCCCATAAAAGTTTTCCCTTTTGAGTCAACCAATAATCCCTAAAGTATTCACGTTGATCCAACATTACTGTCATTATCAAATTGAATGGGTTTTCTCAGGATTATCAAAGTAGTGCATAATATCTTTCACATAACGATCATCGAGGGTTTTAGGAGGTTCCCCATCTCCATGAGTAGCAGGTACAATTAATTCTTTTGGTGTTTCGTGTTCCATATCCATAACTAAAGAGAGAGAACAACTTAGACCAGGAAATAAAAACTACTTAGTGATAAAGCAAACAAGCACACACGAGAATATTCACCCCACGCTATTGTTCACCCCACGCTATTGTTAGGTACCCTGGGTATAAGACCCCGTCAAATCCTTTTATCAATTTATCCTCCACATGCACCTGGTCCACCACATGTAGCATGCTTCCACACACTGGGAATCCAAAATACTTCATAGGTCAATCACCATATTGGCATATCTTTGTGTTTTTCCATCACGTGACACCATCATCACCTCACTTTTTTTGGAAAATGATGTTTAAACTAGACATTTGCTGAAATAAATAAAGCAACAATTTCAAAATCCTAGCACTCTCAACACTACCTTGTATAAACATTCTAGTGTGATTAACATACTGCGGTACATCCAATTAGGTGTGGGATCAAGACAACAATCTGCCCATCACATTAAACCAAATGACCATCTGCTGCAGACAATTTGCAACAATGTTGAATAGGGAAGGTGAGGATAATGTTGACTAACCCCTTTGAAGCTAACTTTTCTTCCCAATAACATCAATAATCTTGGCACTAAGAGTCACTCCGTCAACAGTTGGTCCAGACCATTTCATCCAGGTGTGTCATTAAACCCTCTGACCTTCAACCCATCAAAAAGAAAATTCTGATTCACTTTATCATATGCCTTCTCAAATTCCAGCTGAATACAGGCCCTCCCATAACCGAGAGTGTATATACAAATGAGTTCATGCTTACATCAGTATTTTGTTGGATGATTATCTTGTGTTTTTGTGTTACATGTTATTCTCTGACACTTTTGTGTCATTCATTTTCATTTTGTAGCTACATTTCCATCTAGGTGTGTCATTAAACCCTCTCTCCTTCAACCCATGAAAAAGAAAATTCCGATTCACTTTATCATATGCCTTCTCAAATTCCAGCTGAACACAGCCCCTCCCATAACCGAGAGTGTGTATACAGATGAGTTCATGCTTACATCAGTTTTTTTTGGATGATTATCTTGTGTTTTTGTGTGGCATGTTATTCTCTACCACTTTTGTGTCATTCATTTTCATTTATGTAGCTACATTTCCATCCACCAATGATGTTTTTTCTCACTTGGAAGATAACATATGTATGTCATCAGTATTTGTTACTCATTGTATTATACAGAACATGATACAACTGGATAAATGTTTGTATAAATCAAAAGCTTCCATGACTTTTCTAAGTTGCTTTTAGTTTAAGGTTATTTTCTATTCAAACGACGCCTTCACTAGGTCATCTTGTGCCCTAGAGCGTCCAGGTGTGGTAGCTGCTACGACTTCGCCCACCTCTCGACATCAACCATTTGTGGGATACAATCACCCCACCTTGCCTCGACATCAACATATGGCCCACCATCGCCCTTGTCATCCTCTGGAAACTTTGGGGCTCTCGTAACGCACAGGTGTTCCGCTCTGGGACTCACTCAGCCTTGGATACCCTATGCAATGTAATCTCAGATTTCATGCCTTGGGCCTTTCATTTTAAAGACCCGGTCCGTAGGCATGCTGCCTTGTCTTGGCACCTATTCCTCTTCTCTCACTGTAACCTATGATGTAACTCTCGTTTCCAGCCCTTTTGGAGTAATATGATATAT